>NC_057804.1:530212954-530536915 GCF_018294505.1 Triticum aestivum | reverse complement strand
GCCAGTGGCAGGACATGATTGGGCGCGGGCGGCGGCGCTGGACGTGTCCGGCGCGGGGTGGACACGTCCGGCGGCAGGAGGAGGAAGGGGCTAGGGTTTCGGGGAATTCATCCGTGAATTTGGACGGGAGGCACATATTTATAGTTTCTGGGAGCTAGGAGAGTCCAAATGAGGAGCGGTTTTCTCCCACACAATCGTGATCGAACGACCGAGAGCATGGAGGGGAGTTTGCTAGGTTTTGGGCCACTTTGGAGGGGTGTTGGGCTGCAAAGAGAAGAAGGCTTTTACGGTTACCCGGTTAACCGTTGGAGTATCAAACGAACTCCAAATGGCATGAAACTTGACAGGCGGTCTACCGGTGCTATACCAAGGCCGCTTGGCAAACCTCGGGCCATTCCGAGAACGTTTAACACCCGCTCACAACGAGAGACAAAAGGGGGGACGCCGGAGGGCATAGGAGTGCCGGATTGCAAAACGGACAACGGGGAATTGGCTCGGATGCATGAAACGAACACGTATGCGATGCAATGCAATGCACATGATGACATAATGCGAATGATGACATGGCAAAATACAACACGCAAGCAAATGACATGGCAATGACGGCGAATAACTGGCAGACACCTGGCGCATCGAATCCGGGGCGTTACAAATAGCCTAGTCTGAAGTATTGTTCAACTCTACCAGTTTAACATTAAGTTCTTAAACCGTCTCAGGCATCACATTGCTCATCTTGGAGCGGATATGCGGATGAAGTTGAAGGCAGCTTACACGTTGATTGAGCAACTGTATACTGGCGCACAACGAGTCATCACTGCATCTTCATATAACAAACCGGCACCCACCTTGATCGAGGATACCTTGGCCAGGCTCTCAATGACTCCTGCTCAGATAGAGGAGGTGAAGCGGTCGGCTGCCAGAGCGGGCGCTTTACTAGCACTGACTCGTGCCAAATCATGGACAGCTGACCTGGATCTAGTTGATATCGCCAAGGGCTATCTGGATGAACAGGAAAACGGATCAACATTTGACAATGAAGCCCTCAAGGCCCTGACCAAGGAGATGCGTCCGGTAGCAAGTCAGCTGGCTGATGAGGTGAATTTGACTTAGCATCGGTCCTTCTATGATGCCAACAACCATCGAGTTGACACCGCTGTGAAGGAAGTGCAGAATCTTATTCCGCTAATTCGTAAGCACACTTATGCTCCTGACATTGAACCGTCGAACCTTATAAGTGAAGAGGTTGTCTTTCAAGCTTTAACCCGGATTGACTGGACCACTGTTGACTTCCAGCCACTGGGTGGAGAGGAGGAGGTTGAACTGACGCCTGAAGATCCATCAACCTCACGTCAACCCGGTGATGAATCTTGATCCGGCAATGTGGTTATTGTCAGAGACTTTGTTCTAAAAAACAATCATTACTTTGGGCCTCAAAGCGCCTTGTAATAGTCTAGTTAAAATACTTTGCACTGTGGCACTGATGCATGATGTTGTTGATCCGCCATGATATTTGCTGTGCTTGATTACACTTTGATAATTTTCATGCGATTCTAATATCTGCATAAAAAGAATTGTCCTGGCAGTTTACCGACGGACGGGTCATAATGCCCAAGATAAAGCCTGGTTAATAACCAACACGGAATAAATATGAAATAACTCATACATGTGATATGAAATCACTTAGTTGGTTAATCAACTTTAATTGTAGTAAGGGTGAAGACCCAAATCTTGAGTTGTTATAACTCTCACCATGTAATGATGTTGTGTAATAAGTCATGCCGGGTTACGAAGAACACCAGATGATCAAACTGACGACATGTAGTCAAAGCCAGGCCGGGTTTTCAAACACCCGTTTGATAGTATGGTCTGACAACTTGTAGTTGAAAGCCAAGCCGGGTTAACAAACACCGGGTTAGTATAATGACTGAAAGCCATACCAGGTCAACAAACACCGGTTCAACATAAAATTCATCCAATAAGAGAAAAATCTTGACAAAGGCAAATAAAACCATGTAGTCAAGGCTTTTTGAGGGCTGCCAGGCCCAAATACGAGGCTTTTCGTGGGCTGCCAGGCCGCTGAGTTAAACCATTTGACAAAGCCTTTTAAGATGGGCCTCCAACTAACCAATCATCGTTTTAACTTTGACAAGTTCAGGGTCTCAATGAGAGTAACGGTCAAACGTTCGGTGGGTCATGCCAGGATTACCTGGATAGGAGTGGCTTACTTGATGAAGGCAGGTTAACCCGGGGTTTTAGGTGAATACACCAGGCTTCCAAGCCGTGGGTCGATACCCAATTACAAGGGTCCTTTCAAACTCTTTGTTACTTTACACAAAGTGCTCCCAAGTAACTTTGTGAGCTGTGCTCACTGGGTGCCTATGTTTGAGATGTGCATAGCATCCAGACTCTCTTTGGCCCCTTGGGTGTGAAGCTCCCAAGCTGTATTGTGGCATGATAGCCGGTTTAACAGGTAGTACTTTGCTTTGCCAGCTGAAGCCCCCATGTAACTCAAAAGATATTTGAGAAAAAATAGCAGAGGCCCTGCTTATAGCAAGGATGCTGGTTTATTATATTGATCATAATATATACATTGTCGAAATATGTACATAAGAGTAGCCTATTGCTCAAGTATAGTAAGGCCGAAGGAGAGCTATGTTCCACGGCCGCCGGGTCTCCTCTTCAGAACTGCGTGAGTTGTCTCGAATGTCAATGAGGTAGTATGATCCGTTGTGTAGATTCTTGCTGACCACAAAGGTCCCTTCCCAAGGTGGGGATAACTTGTGCATATCGGTCTGATCCTGGAGGAGCCGGAGCACTAAGTCGCCTTCTTGAAAGGTTCTCGTTTTAACCCAGCGGCTGTGATAACACCGCATGTCTTGCTGATAAACCGCCGAACGAGCCAAAGCCATGTCCCGTTTTTCATCTAACAGGTCCAACGCCTCCCGGCGTGCTTGCTCATTGTCCGCTTCAACATAATTGGCAACCCAGGGCGAATCATGAAGAATATCACTTGGGAGGACCGCCTCTGCCCCGTATACCATGAAGAAAGGTGTTTAACCCGTCGATCTGTTGGGGGTGGTGTTGATGCTCCATAACACAGAAGGCAATTCTTCCACCCAACAACCCGGCGTTCGCTTTAAAGGAACCATGAGCCGGGGCTTGATACCCTTCAAGATTTCTTGATTGGCTCTCTCAGCTTGACCATTAGACTAGGGGTGCGCCACAGATGCTAAATCAAGCGGGATGTGCTCCCTCGAACAGAAATCCTCCATCTCACCTTTAGAAAGGTTTGTGACATTATCCGTGATGATGTTGTGTGGAAAGCCAAAGCGGAAGATAATCCTTTTGAGAAATTGAACCGCCGTAGCCACATCACACTTGCTGACAGGCTCCGCTTCAACCCATTTAGTGAACTTGTCAACCGCCACCAATACGTGGGTCTTTTTATCCTTGGAGCGCTTAAAGGCCCCCACCATATCAAGCCCCCAAGTGGCAAACGGCCAAGTGATGGGAATCATCCTTAATTCTTGAGCCGGAACATGAGCTCGGCGTGAAAACTTCTGACAGGCATCACACAACTTTACCAAATCCTCAGCATCAGCATGAGCTGTTAACCAATAGAACCCATGATGAAAAGCTTTAGCAACCAGGGATTTTGAACCGGCATGATGACCACAATCCCCTTCATGAATTTCCCATAGAATCTCTTGGCCTTCTTCAGGAGAAACACAACGCTGGAATACGCCTGAAACGCTACAGTGGTGTAACTCGCCATTAGGAATAACCATGGACTTAGATCACCGGACTATCTGTCGGGCCGGAACTTCGTCGTTTGGTAACTCGCCCCGGTTCATATACGCCAAATATGGAACCGTCCAATCCAGAACAACATGTAGCGGCCACCAATTGGGCCTCCGGATCAGGAACAGCTAAATCCTCTTCTGTAGGCAACTTAACAAACAGGTTATGCAAGATATCTAGAAAGGTATTGGGAGGTACCGGCTTACGCTGAGATCCCAGCCGGCTTAAAGCGTCTGCCGCTTCGTTTTTACGCCGATCAATATGCTCAACCTGATACCCTTTGAAGTGACCCGCCACAATATCCACCTCGCGTCTGTAAGCCGCCATGAGTGGATCCTTAGAATCCCAAGTGCCAGAAACTTGCTGGGCCACCAGATCAGAGTCTCCAAAGCATCGTACCCAGCTTCAATTCATCTCCTTGGCCACATGGAGCCCGTGGAGTAAAGCCTCGTACTCAGCTGCATTGTTAGTACAGGGGAACATTAAACGGAGAACATAACGAATTTTATCACCTCGAGGGGAAGTAAGGACAACTCCAGCCCCCGAGCCCTCTAATTGCCTGGATCCATCAAAGTGAATAGTCTAGTATGTATTATCCAGTTTGTCCTCTGGTGCTTGTAACTCGGTCCAATCATTGATGAAGTCAACAAGCGCCTGAGATTTGATGGCTGTTCGAGGCATATATTTCAACCCATGTGGACCAAGCTCAATCGCCCACTTTGCAACCCGGCGAGTTGCCTCCCTGTTCTGAATTATATCACCCAAAGGAGCTGAACTGACAATTGTAATGGGATGGCCTTGAAAGTATTGTTTGAGCTTCCGACTTGCCATAAAAACCCCATAGACCAGCTTCTGCCAATGCGGATATCATTGCTTTGACTCAATTAGCATCTCACTGATATAGTAAACCGGCCGTTGAACCGGATATTCCTTGTCAGCCTCCTTGCATTCCACCACAATTGCCACACTGACAGCACGGGCATTAGCAACCACATACAATAACAAGGGCTCTTTGTCAACCGGGGCAGCAAGGACCGGTGCTTCAACCAATTGCCGCTTCAAATCTTCAAACGCCGCATTAGCCGCATCACTCCAGACAAAGGTGTCTGTTTTCTTCAACATCTGATATAAAGGGATCGCCTTCTCTCCCAAGCGGCTAATAAACCAGCTTAGGGCTGCAATTCGACCTGCCAGACGCTGAACATCATTAATGCACGCTGGTTTAGCCAAAGATGTAATAGCTTTAATCTTCTCCGGATTAGCCTCAATGCCTCTGTTGGTCACCAGAAAACCTAGAAGCTTGTCTGCCGGAACACCGAAAACACACTTGTCCGAATTGAGCATCATTTTGTAAACACGTGGATTGTCAAAGGTCTCCTTGAGATTGTCTATCAATGTCTCCTTCTTCCTGGATTGTACTACAATGTCATCAACATAGGCATGAACATTTCGCCTGATCTGAGTGTGAAGACAATTTTGCACACAACACTTATAAGTTGCCTGGCACTCTTGAGCCCAAAGGGCATAGAAACATAGTAGAAGGCTCCAAAGGGAGTGATGAAGGCGGTCTTCTCCTGGTCCTTAACTGCCATTTTGATCTGATGATAACCTCAATAAGCATCCAAGAAACTCAAACGCTCACAACCCACCGTCGCATCAATGATCTGATCAATACGCAGGAGAGCAAAAGGATCGGCTGGACAAGCTTTGTTTAAATCTGTGTAGTCCACACACATGCGCCAGGTGCCGTTTTTCTTAAGGACCAGCACCGGATTAGCCATCCACTCAGGGTGAAACACTTCAACGATAAAACCAGCAGCCAACAGCCGGGCTACCTCCTCATCGATTGCCTTGCATCTCTCCTCGTTAAAGCGGCGAAGAAACAGTTTGACCGGTTTAAACTTGGGATCAATAATGAGAGTGTGCTCAGCGAGTTCCCTCGGTACACCTGGCATGTCAGAAGGTTTCCATGCAAAAATGTCCCAGTTCTCATGGATGAACTCAATGAGCGCGCTTTCCTATTTCGGATCCAGATTTGTGTTGATGCTAAATTGTTTGGATGAATCGCCAGGAACAAAGTTAACAAGTTTAGTCTCATCAGCCGGTTGGAATTTTAGGCTCGGGTCATGCTCAGTGGTGGGCTTCTTCAGAGGGGTCATGTCTGCCGGATCAACATTGTCCTTATAGAACTTCAACTCCTCTGTAGCACAAACCGACTCAGCATATGCCGTATCACCTTCCTCACAATCCAAAGTGATCTTACGACTTTCGTGAACTGCGATGGTCCCCTTGTGACCTGGCATCTTGAGCTGCAAATAAATATAACAGGCCTTGCCATGAACTTTGCATAAGCCGGCCGTCCAAACAGTGCGTGGTACGGGCTCTGAATCTTCACCACTTCAAAAGTCAATGTTTCAGACCGGGAGTCATGATCATCACCAAACACAACCTCCAAAGGGATCTTGACAACAGGATATGCTGATTTACCTGGTACTACACCATGAAAAACAGTGTTTGACAGTTTAAGACTCTTGTCTGTCAACCCCATATGACGGAAGGTCTCATAATACAGAATGTTGATACTGCTCCCTCCATCCATAAGCACCTTGGTGAACTTATAACCTCCCACCTGAGGTGCCACCACTAAGGCCAGGTGACCCGGATTGTTAACCCGGGGCGGATGATCCTCTCTGCTCCACACAATGGGTTGCTCGGACCATCGCAAATAACGTGATATTGCCGGTTCAACAACATTGACTGCCCTCTTGTGAAGCTTCTGATTGCGCTTGCACAAACTAGTAGTGAACACATGATACTACCCACCATTCAACTGCTTCGGATGACTCTGATAACCTGACTGCTGCTGATTTACTTGATTATTCTGTTGGTTATTACCACCTTGATTGTTGTGGTTGCCCTGATTATTCTGAAATCCAGAGTTTGAACCGCCACCACCATGAAAACCTGGACCTAAACCGCCCGATGGACCCTGATCATACCGAAAGAGATCATAGTTTTTAAACTCCTTCATAATGTGATAATCTTTCCAAAGATGTGTTGCCGGAACCTCCTTGGTCCCGTGCTTTGGGCACGGCTGGTTTAACAAACGCTCCAGATTCATCCCGCCACCGCGCTGGGGCGGTTTACCTTTACGACGATGCACATTAGCGTTAGCCACAAAATCTGAATTATCTACTTTGCGCTTACCATTATTCCAATGACCCCTTGGTTGTGCTGCTGTCCCTTTGCACCGCCGTTCTTCTTTCCCTTCTCCGGTTTCTCCTCATCAGAATCGGGATCCTTGGTATTATCAGAATCGGCATACTTCACCAAGGCTGCCATAAGGGTGCCCATGTCATTGTAGTGGCGCTGAAGTCGTCCCAACTTCATCTTCAGAGACTTAAACCGGCAATTATGTCGGTGTTCTGGGAACGGGGGTCCCCAGACTTGCCTGCCTGCGGCCTGCGGCGTGGCTCAAAGGGGGCCCAGCACGACACATCTTCATCAGCACAAGCTCAAGACCCTCGCAAGGGGCCAAGCCTCGCGGGGCGGACGAAAAGGAGCTTCCTCTAGCACGGCCTCGTTAGGCTGGCTCATGAGGAGGCGGAGAGTTCAAGGCGGGGTACCTCGCGAGGTGCTCATGACGCAAGCCGTGACGACCAAGGGCGCCAGCTGGGCGCCAGCCCGCACAGTGTCCTTCTTTCCTCTTTGGTGCAAGGGGAGCAAGCGCAGGCGAGAGCATCAAGCAAAGGCATCCATTTCGGTGCAACAAGACCAAGACCAGTCCAAGGGCAGGATGGAGGTCACCGTGGAGCCCAAGACGGCGTCACCACCAGAGCCTTTGACAGGCGAGGACCAACTTTAGTCAGGATAAGTGTACTAGATGTTCCCCTTCAAATTGGCCAATGGTTGGCGCCCTTCCCGCTCAATATTTGGGAAGAGGCCCAGGGCCTTTGCCTATAAATAGGACTAGCCACCCACAGGGTAAAAGGGAAAAAGAGAGGAAGCTGAAGATAAGATAGGCATCTAGAATCAACCCTTCCAAAGGGGCAAGACCACCACAAGAGCAGACCCTCGCGAGGCTGTTCTTCCTTGTATTGTTCATCATCAGCCCAAGAGGCAATCCACCACACCACACACTGGAGTAGAGTATTACACCACAATGGTGGCCTGAACCAGTATAAACCCTGTGTCTCTTGTGTTCTTCTTCTCGTAGCTGAGATCCTAGCGATTCGGCGAGGAACAGGTAGGTAGAAGGCGAAACCTCCGTGCGCACCCCAGTGTTCGAACCTCAAGGGTCTGCTAGAACCCTAAATCTGACATTTGGCGCGCCAGGTAGGGGTGCGCTGGAATTCTCCTTCCGTCGCCCTGCTCTTCTCCGACCGTCACGCCCATGGCTGACGCTCGTCGGGCTGCTCGTGCCGCTCGAGTCGCCCGGACGGCTCCCGTCGGTGCGCGCCCTCGTCGCTCCCCGTCGCCCGCCGTCAACACCGCCACCGGCCCGGCAGGGAACAAGCAACGAGTATCGCCCCTGCATCCCTCCGTGGCCTCTAGGGAAGAGCCGCGCAACCTCTTCCTCGCCCGCCACGCCGCTCCGGCCTCCCCGGTCGTCACGGCCCTCCTGGGCGGCTCGCAGGCGCCGCCCTCCAGTCACCATGTCAAGCCATTCATCCGCCAGGTCGGTGCCACCTCTGCGCGGTAGGGGGCTTCCCGGGACCGGTCGGAGCCCCAGGCTAGGCTAGCCTTCAGTTTGGAAGACCACCCCTCCAACTCGGCATGCTCGGGTGCGATCCCGATGTTGTGCACCCCCACCATCTGCCAGGTGCTGTCACCAGGACCCTCATCGATGGTGGCGCGGGCCTCAATGTGCTTTCAGTCGAAACTTTCGACCTCCTCCGCATACCCTGGGGGCGGCTGCGGCTGAGCCAGCCCTTCATGGGCATCGGGGGCGGGTCATCCAGCTCCTTGGGACAGATCCGGCTCCCAGTGACCTTCGGCACCTACGACAATTTCCGCACGGAGCTGGTCGATTTCGACATCGCCCTCATCGGCCTCCCCTACAATGCCATCCTCCGCTACCCAGCGCTGGCCCAATTCATGGCCGCAACTCACCCGGCATACAACCTCATGAAGATGCCCGGGAGCAGCGGAGTCCTCACCGTGCCTGGGGACACCGGGGACGCGCTGCGAGTGCTCCAGCTCGTCTTCAAGACGGCGGCGTCAGCACAGCCCGCTAATGCGGGGGCCCCAGAGCCCAAGGGGGCTACACCGGCGAAGAAGAAACAATTTTTCACCCAAGACAAGGCGGAGACCAAGCAGATACCCGTCGACGAGGATGGGTCCACCAGCGCCACTTTCACCATAGGCGCCCACCTCGGGCCCGAGCAGGAGGAGGCCCTGGTCAAGTTCCTACGTGCAAACAAGAAGGTGTTCGCTTGGGAGCCCGATCAGCTGGCAGGGATCCCACGGGGCGTGATCGAGCACCACCTCAACGTGTGCCACAACGTGCGCCCCATAAAACAGAAAAGGTCAAGGCGGTTGAGGACATGAGCCCGCCAAAGACCCTCAGAGAGATGCAGAAGCTCACTGGGCGCGTGACTGCCCTGGGGCGCTTCATCTCCAGGTTGGGGGAGCGGGCGCTTCTTTTCTTCCAGTTGATGAAGAAAAAGGGGCCCTTTGAATGGACTGAAGAGGCCGACAAAGCATTCCAAGACCTCAAGAGATACCTGACCAGCCCACCGGTGATGGTGGCCCCACACCCACAAGAGCCCCTGGTACTCTACCTTGCCGCCACTCCCTACTCAACCAGCGCGGCCCTGGTGGCGGTTAGGGAGGAGCGTTGGACCAAGGCTGCGGCAGCTGCCCGCGCCAAGGCAAAACAGGAGCAAAAAGAACTCACAGAGATCACCACCGCAACTGAGGAAGATCAGCCGCCGCAGGGGGACGCACCAGGAGCGGGAAAGACCCTTCCCCTGGGTAACCAGCCTCTAGAGGCTCCGCCGCCTCAGGAGGCACCACGATTTCCGGAGGACTCCACCAGCACCGACACTCCAAGCCTCGTCGAGCACCCGGTATACTTCGTCAACACGGTGTTGCGAGATGCGAGCGCACGGTACACCATGCCTCGGAAACTTCTCCTCGCGCTACTGGTGGCCTCGCGCAAGCTGCGGCACTATTTCCAGGGTCACCCTATCAAGGTTGTCTCCGCGTACCCCTTGGAAAGAGTGCTCTGAAGCCCTAACTCAGCCGGAAGGGTCGCCGAGTGGAACATTGAGCTACAAGCATTTCAGCTCGAATTCAGCACGACCCGAGTCATCAAGGGGGCCGCCTTGGCAGATTTCGTGGCAGAGTGGACAGAGGCGCCGGGCCTAAAGGCTGGGGAGGATCGATCCCTCTCCCCGGGAAGTGAGGCGCCGGACGGTTGGGTCATGTACTTCGACGGGGCATTCTCCAGGCATGGCGCGGGGGCTGGTGCGGTACTTATGTCTCCTACCCAAGACAAGCTCTACTACGCCGTGCAGCTCTGTTTCCAACATGGAGAAAAGGTCTCCAACAATATAGCAGAATATGAAGGCCTGATAGCGGGCCTGAAGGCCGCGGCCTCCCTCGGAGTAAAGCGCCTTACCATCAAAGGTGATTCACAACTCCTCGTCAACTTCTCCAACAAAGTATATGAGCCAAGGGATGAGCACATGGAAGCCTACCTTGCGGAGGTCCGCGGGATGGAGAAGCAGTTCTGGGGGCTGGAGTTACAGCACATGCCCCGTGGCACCAATCAGGAGGCCGACGACATCGCCAAACGAGCGTCCAGATGGCTGCCTCAGGAGGCTGGCGTCTTCGAGGAGCGGCTCTTCAAGCCCTCGGCCACGCCGTCACTGTCAAGCGTGGTGCAGCCTCGGGAGGAGCTCCCCCAGCCGCCAGCCTCGGGAGCCCCGATCTGCGGGCCGGCCTCGGGGGCGCGTTTCCTCTTGACAGTGGAGCCTCAGGAGGGATGCTGGGTCACGGAGCTCCGGAGCTATCTGACGCAAGGGATCTTGCCAGAGAAGGAGGAGGAAGCAGAGCGCGTGGCGCGGCAGGCCACAACATACTGCATCAGGGATGGGGAACTCTACCGGAAGCGACCAAATGATGTATCCCTATGCTGCATCTCCAGGGAGAAAGGGAAAGAGCTGCTGGCGGATATACACGGTGGAGACTGCGGGCACCACTCGTCATCGCGAACCCTCATGGGCAAGGCATTCCGAAGCGGTTTTTATTGGCCTACCACGCTCAATGACGTTGTCGAGCTGGTAAAGGCCTGCGAAGCCTGTCAATTCCATGCAAAGCAGATCCATCAGCCGGCGGGGGGTCTGCAGACCATACCCCTCACGTGGCCATTCGCAGTCTGGGGGCTTGATATCCTGGGCCTATTTCCCCGGGCATCAGGGGGCTATCGCTACCTCTACGTCGTCGTGGACAAATTCACCAAGTGGGCCGAGGTGGAAGCCGTCCGCACCATCCCCGCGGGTTCAGCGATCAAGTTCATCAAAGGCGTCGTGAGCCGGTTCGGGGTGCCGAACCGCATCATCACCGACAACGGTTCGCAGTTCACCAGCAACCTTTTCAAAACATACTGTGCTAACCTTGGAACGCAGATATGCTACGCTTTAGTGGCGCACCCCCGAAGCAACGGCCAGGCCGAGCGGGCCAACGCGGAGGTCCTGAGGGGCCTCAAGACCAGAACATTCAAAAAGAAGCTGGAGGCCTGCGGCAGAGGCTGGTACGATGAGCTCCAATCTGTGTTGTGGTCCATCCGCATGACCGCAACCAAGCCGACCGGAGAGACCCCATTCTTCTTGGTCTATGGAGCCGAAGCGGTCCTCCCTCACGAGGTCAGACGTTGGTCCGCGCGGGTCCTGGCGTTCGACAAAGCGCAGCAGGACGCCATGCGGGCGATGGACCTCGTGTTGGGGGAGGAGCGTCGCCGAGAAGCCGCACTGCGAGCGGCAAGATATCAACAAGCACTGCAGCGATACCACTGCCGCAACATCCGCCCCAGGACTCTCGAGGTAGGGGACCTCGTGCTCAGGCGGGTTCTCTCCAGGGAGGGACTTCATAAGCTCTCTCCCATGTGGGAGGGCCCGTTCATGGTTGTTCATGTTTCCAGGCCCGGCTCCGCGCGCTTGGAGACTTAGGAGGGGGTGCCGGTCCAGAATGCGTGGAACATCCAGCACCTCCAGAGGTTTTACCCCTGAAAAGGCCCGGAGCCTGTGAAGAAGGCGAACGCCTGTGAAGACCATCTTTTTGGAAAAGGCCCGGAGCCTATGAAGAAGGCGAACGCCTGTGAAGACCATCTTTTTGGAAAAGGCCCGGAGCCTGTGAAGAAGGCGAATGCCTGTGAAGCTATCACGTTTTTGGGAAAGGCCCGGAGCCTGTGAAGAGGGCCAATGTCCGTGAAGCTTGTTTCTCTGAAGAAAGGCCCGGAGCCTGTGAAGAAGGCCAACGCCTGTGAAGCTCGCCGCCCGTGACACTCTCACGTAATAATGAGTTGGGGCTGTACACGCCCCGGAGTCTCAGTAGCGCCGGCCTCAGGCCTTGGGGCTCCCTCCCACGCCTAGTGGCAGCACTTAGCTCCGCGCTGGTGAGAAGACGTCGAAGACTAGACTAGGTGCCGGATGCGGCTTTTTCATTTCCTTTCTGCAGTTGGCTAGTTCATTCTCATTTGAAGTTTCTTTGAAACTGTCGCTGTCTTTTGACTTTTGGCTCTTCAGTTTTTCACCCTCCGACCCCGATTTCTCTTGCGCGAGGTCTCGCGAGGGGACAGCCATGTCGCCCTCGCGAGTGTTTCGGTCAAGACCTCACGACCCGGGCTCACTAACAGGAGCGTTCCTCCAGTCCGTGCCTCACGGGCACCGCGACACGAATACAGGACCCGGGTCGGTCGCCCCATGGCCAAGGCTGGGGATTACCTACGCGCAGGTGTTCAACAAGAAGGAACAATACCAGAACAACGGAAACATTACGATGATTGACAACGGTAACACAAACACGCCCCCACGGGTCCCCCACATAGATGTCTTTTTGCGCAGGAGAAAGGAGAAGGGGGAACAAATCAGGCAAAGCTCGCCAGGCGCCGGGCCCGAACTGCCTCCGGAGCTCAGGCGGACTCCCTCTCGCGCTTCACTAGGGTGCGACGGCGGGCGGACCCGCTACCTCCCTCCAAGCAGGCACGACGGCGCGGAGGCAGACCGCGGCCGCTGCTAGAAGAGTCGCTACCCGAAGAGGAACCGGTGAAGCTTGAGGAATCCTGGGCGCCGCCAGCCGCGCGCTCGCTGCCCTCTCCATCCTCGCCGGGGCTGGGTCCCCGGCCGTGGCCGTCGTCTTCAGGGAAGCACCCAGCGCGATGAGCATCTTACCCAAACACCCTCACATAGAAGGTGGCGTCGCCGTCGAACTTGAAGTGCAGGGTGCACCGGCGGCTCAGGCCTCGCGCGCGAGCAAATGTCTGCCAGCCGCGGGTCAGGGCCAGGCTCCCGAACGCGAAGACCTCCAGCGAAGCCCATGAGGCCCGGCTGCAGCAGCCGTATGCCTGGAGCCAGAGGCCGCCCGGGGCGCCCGCCGGGAGCTCACCTATGAGGAAGCGAGGGAGCTAAAGCCGGGCGCTGACCGGCTCCGCTGCCCACACAACAAACTTCGGCAGCACCTCCGCAGTGTGAGAGCGCGGCCTCGGGGGCCGCACGGCTGAGGCACGCCCCCCGGCCGTGGCCGACCGCCCGTCGCCATGCGGGAAATCACCTCCACGGTCACGGTGGACCGCCATGGACGCCACGGGGTGCTTGCGAGGGAGGCCACGACCGCGCTTTGGCGGAGGAGAGGCAGGCTCGTCCTGGCGAGCCTTCCCCTTCTCTGCGGCCGAGAGCCTCCTTGGCGGGGCCATGAGGAAAATGGAGAAGCAAGAGGGGATGAACTGGTAGGGCACGCGACGTGCCGTACTTATAATCAGAGGAGGCCAACCGTCGGCTTCCACGATCGCATTTAATCATGACCCGTTTTTGCATGCAAGGACTTGTCAGTTCGTGCAGTTGCCGAGGGGTCGTGGGGGAGCAGAGCCGCCCGCCCTTTCGCCTCTCTGCTCGGCCAAGTCCGCGCGCGCCTTGGGCCCGAGGGCTACTGTCGGTGTTCTGGGAACGGGCGTCCCCAGACTTTCCTGCCTGCGGCCTGCGGCGTGGCTCAAAGGGGGCCCAACATGGCCCATCTTCATCAGCACAATCTCAAGACCCTCGCGAGGGGCCAAGCCTCGTGGGGCGGACGACAAGGAGCTTCCTCAGGCACGGCCTCGTCAGGCTAGCTCACGAGGAGGCAGAGAGTTCAAGGCGGGGTACCTCGCGGGGTGCCCATGACGCAAGCCGTGACAACCAAGGGTGCCAGCCGGGCGCCAGCCCGCACAGTGTCCTTCTTCCTCTTTGGTGCAAGGGGAGCAAGCGCAGGCGAGAGCATCAAGCAAAGGCAGCCATTTCGGTGCAACAAGACCAAGACCAGTCCAAGGGCAGGATGGAGGTCACCGTGGAGCCCAAGACGGCGTCACCACCAGAGCCTTTGACAGGCGAGGACCAACTTTAGTCAGGATAAGTGTACTAGATGTTCCCCTTCAAATTGGCCAATGGTTGGCACCCTTCCCGCTCAATATTTGGGAAGAGGCCCAGGGCCTTCGCCTATAAATAGGACTGCCACCCACAGGGTAAAAGGGAAAAAGAGAGGAAGCTGAAGATAAGATAGGCATCTAGAATCAACCCTTCCAAAGGGGCAAGACCACCACAAGAGCAGACCCTCGCGAGGCTGTTCTTCCTTGTATTGTTCATCATCAGCCCAAGAGGCAATCCACCACACCACACACTGGAGTAGGGTATTACACCACAATGGTGGCCTGAACCAGTATAAACCCTGTGTCTCTTGTGTTGTTCTTCTCGTAGCTTAGATCCTAGCGATTCGGCGAGGAACAGGTAGGTAGAAGGCGAAACCTCCGCGCGCACCCCAGTGTTCGAACCTCAAGGGTCTGCCGAACCCTAAATCCAACAAATTACGCTCCAATGTTATGATCGCCTGGCCAGCGTTAATCCGGTCCGACGAGTGCAAAACTTCTGAAACCCGGCGCTCCCAATGAGTTGTTGACTCGTTCTCTCCTTGACCACAGGCATCCAGATCCACAATGGACATAGGCTGTTTACATGTATCCTTGAAATTTGCTATAAATTGGGCCTTCAATTGGTCCCATTACTCGATGGAGTTAGCTGGTAAGTTCTTCAACCATGTACGGGTTGTTCCCTCCAACATCATCGTGAAGTACTTCACACAAGCCGCTTCCATCATCTCCATCCATCATCCATCATCTCCATTGCCATCTCATAACTCTCCACCCATGCCTCGGGCGGTTGATCAGCGGTGTAATTAGGCACCTTATGTGGACCCTTGAAATCTTTAGGCAGCCGCACATTACGGAGAGCCAGAATGAGACACGATACTCCCTAGGAACTAAAGGAAAGCCCGGTGCCTCGGTCTACTGACGCTGCTGGTTGAATCGGGGCGGGTTGATAACGACCCTTATACTGTGCTGCTAAAGCGGCCTCCCTTCACGCTCTGCCATTATCCACCACGTCCTGAGCATTCACCTCACCACGCGCCGGATTGGGTCCTTGAGGGACAATACGGCGCCGCGCACTGCTGGACACCTCCGGTTCATCTATATGCCTGCTATAGCTTTTGCTTGGACGTGGGGTCGTGTGAATCCTGTCTTGACTATACGAGTAAGCCTGCTGCTGCTGCATCATAGCAGTTTGAAGAAGATCCCTGGCCCGCCGTGTCTCAACCGTTGCTGGTGATTCACCCTCTATCGGAATAGCTGCTAGTCGGGATGCTGCTGCTATCATATTATCCAAGGGGGTAGAAAAGTGACCTGGCGGGGGTGTGGTATACCATGGCGGGTTGTCTGTCCGTCGAGGTGGACCCATCACCTGAGGCTGATCCGGTGCTTCGGTCCTTGGCACGACAGTCTGGTTTACTGCTACCGGATTGCTAGTCCTTGCTCCTGGCGTGTCGAAGAGATTCATCGCATTGTAGTCCGTCGGCAAACGAGATCGATGTCTCCTCCTGAATACTTCATTTGAGGCGTTCTGATCCATCAAAAGTCGATAATTCTCGGCTTGAATCCTCTATGCCCGGGCATCTAAGGCGGCCAAGTCCTCAGCCATCCTGATCTCTTCAGCCGCCAAATCCTCTTTGGCCTGAGTTATCTGATCCCATAATTTAGCAACCTCCGCGTTATGCCGATCTTGAGTCTTCGTGGTGACTGTTGCGGCCAATAACGTCGCCCAGGCGTCCTTCAACCCGGACAGAACTTGAGCCGGCTAGCACGCGGAGCCTCCTGCCCCTGCTACTGGTCCAGATGCCGCTGCAGTAGAGTTTTGCAAAGTTGGCTGTGTTCCGGCCATGAAGATTCCGACTCGGTTTGGCGGTTCAAGAAATTCCGAAATACTGATGCCATCGGAATACCCTTCGAGCACACCATCCTGAACTTGGTACGGGGACTCGGTTTCACCAGCGGATGATTCGCCGTCGGAATAAGCGACCGTCTCACCTTCGAACACCGGTTCAGATCCGATCCCGTGGACACATCCCACGAACGCATGCTTCATGGCGGGCTGAATCCGAGCGGGGCTTGCACGCTGAGCCGTCTTGACGAGGTCGGTGTAGATGTCCAGCTCAGGGCCGGGTTTGCCGATCTTGCTAATTAAAACGTGAATTCCGCCAAAGGGGACCTGGTACCCGTGCTCAATTGAGCCGGCCTCGGGGCCCCATCCTGCGTCATCGATGTAGAGCTTGCCGTGACGACTCTTGGTCATCCGGCGATAGCCCCATGGTGGGTGCCAACTATCGTGGAAATATCACGTTAGATGTCCTCGTGAAAGGACTTAGTCGTGGAGCCATCGCGACGGGTTAGCTTAAAGGGGTTAAACCGGACAAAGGACACGAGGGTTTTATACTAGTTTGGACACTTCGATGAAGGTAAAGGCCTACGTCTTGTTGTGATGGGATTATTGGGGTCTCGATAACCAGGGAGCTAAACACGCTATGCCTGGCTCTTGAGTTGTTGTTTCTTGTCCCTGAACCACCGCAGGGTCGTCCCCTTATATACACGGGTTGACACCCGGCCGGTTTACAGAGTCCCGAGGCTGGCTCATACAAGTGTCCGGCTGGGTCTCTCCTTTCCTATCTTACAATACAAGTTACATGATTATGATGGTTTACCACTATGGGCCCTAATCCGCCTCTTGGGCTCCGGGCCTCTAAGCTTCATTAGTAAAGCGCCATCTTCTGGGTCTTCATGGGCTTCAATATGGTTGAGTGTGAACCGGCCCCTCCTGGGCGGTTTGTACTCAGTAGTTATATCCCCAACAGGCGATCTCCGCCCTCTGGCTAGGTTTTCCAGCTCCGCGCACCCCAAGTCGGACTGCCGACTGGCTGGAGGTGGCGGCCGGCCGCCTGGAAGCGTGGAAGGGCTCCGCGGCCCGGGCAGGAGCACGCCGGGTCTTGGAGTTCGCCAAGGTGTGGTATCCTAAACTGGACCTAGCCCAGCTAGCCACGTTACGGCTGGAGGCGCAAGAGGAGCTGGTGACGGTGGAAGCCGATCTTGTCAACAGGGCGGCGGCGATCGCCGACTTCACCGACACCAGCATCTTCGTTCCGGAGGTGGTCGAGGAAGGTGCCGAAGCACCGCAGGAGTGGCTCGGGCTGAACCCGGAGGATAGCGAAGATTAAGCTGAAGTCATCGACTCCAGCGATGAAGGGGAAGAAGGGGAGGAGGAGGAGGAGGAGGAGGAGGAGGAGGAGAGCGATGTCGACCTGCCGAAGGTCGGGGCGGACGGTCAGCCCAAGCCTGACCGGGCCTCAAGCAACGAGCCGCGCACCAAGGCACTGACTGCTACTGGAGACGGCCAGGCGGGGATCGACCAACCACCCATTCCTCAGACAGATGCCATCGACTCCGTCCTCGCCGTCTCGACTGCTGCTGGCGACTCCTCTGCCCAGACGGAGCCACCTGCCACGTTAGGCGGTACTGCTGACTCCAGTGTCCAGCCGGAGGCTTCTGCCGTGCCAACCGGCACCGCCCAGCCGGAGCCTTCTGCTGCACGAACCAGCGCCGCCCAGCCGGAGCCTTCTGCTGCTCCTTAGGATTTTCTCTTTTCCCATGTTTGCTAGGATCTTAGACAATCTTGGTTAAATTTCGCAATTCCACCCGCGGGGTGTATGTCAAACTTTGTGAACTGCCGGCCAGTAGGCCTTTATCCATGTAAATATTTTATCACTTGCTTATGCTTGTTGTGTCGTCTTCTAACTTTTCTTGCCTTTTGCTCCTTGGTTTTTTCCTTTGCCGCCCTCCCTTGGCTATCCTCTTGCCAGCCAAGCAACCGCTCTGCAGACTGCGGCTGGGTTGAGTACTTAGCTGTTTGTGGGGGGGCTAGTACTTAGCCATTCGGAGTGTTGGCAATAAAAGCAGAAGCCGGCCGACCGCCTGCTCGGCAGCGGGACGACTAGGTGCGATGCCGGCTTCCACTATATGCGTTTCTTCCTTAGTAGTTTTTCGTGCGGGGCATCATTTTTCAACCCCTGCCCGCCATAAAGTCGCTCTGCGAGCTGTGGCTTCTAACAAAGGAAGTTTTTGGTGCCGACACACTACTTGTCCGGCTACAGGAGGTGGCATATAGCAGAAGGCGGCGAGCCTCCGGGCCGATTGGTCGAACCCAGTGTCAGGCAGAAAAATAAAACTACACATACTCATAGGCATAACACTTATCATATAGATAAAAGAGGGTAGTCCCCGAACTCGTCTCGGGGGACCCAGAGTCTTTATACAAGTACAAAAGGTAGCGTGATACATACTGCTTTCAACTGTAAAACCTTCAGAGGAGGTTTGCGTTCCATGGCCTCTCCGTCTGTTTTCCTGAATCATCTCTCTTGCGTGCTCTGCGCTTCTGGGCATTGATCAGATAGTAGGAATCGTTGCCCAGCACCTTGCTGATGATGAAAGGGCCTTCCCAAGGTGCCGAGAGCTTGTGTTGTCCGGCTGTTCGCTGGATCAGCCGGAGCACAAGGTCTCCCTCTAGGAAGGCTCTTGGCTTCACCTTTGCGGTTGTAGTATCGGCGCAGACTTTGCTGGTAGATGGCCGACCGGCTGAGTGCCAACAGCGAAGCCTTCCTCCAGCAAGTCGACGTCGTCTTCTCGCGCCTCCTTGGCATCCACCTTGGTGTACATAATGACTCTTGGGGGGTCGAACTCGATGTCTCTTGGGATGACGGCTTCGGCATCGTAGACGAGGAAGAAAGGCGTGAAGCCGGTTGACTTGTTCGGAGTTGTGCGCAAGCTCCAGAGGACAGCCGGCAGCTCATTGAGCCAACAGCCGGCCGAATGCTCCAGAGGCTCGACCAGTTGGGGCTTGAGGCCGGATAGAATGACGCCATTTTCACGCTCAACTTTGCCATTTGACTGTGGGTGGGCAACGGACGCTAAGTCTAGGCGGATGCCCTGCATTGCACAGAAACGAGCCAAGGCTCCCTTGGAGAAGTTGGTGCCGTTGTCGGTGATGATGCTATGTGGTATGCCGTATCGCGTGGTGATGTCGGCGATGAAGGTCACGGCAATCGGCCCATTCAGCTTCTTGATTGGTTTTGCTTCTATCCACTTGGTGAACTTGTCCACAACGACAAGCAAATGAGTCATGCCACCACGGGCCGTCTTGAATGCTCCTACCATATCTAGCCCCCAAACAACGAAGGGCCAGGCTATGGGAATGGTCTTGAGTGCAGAAGCCGGCAGATGTGGCTTGGAGCGGAATCTCTGGCACCCTTGACATTTCTAAACTAGTTCTTTGGCGTCTTCTAGAGCAGTCGGCCAAAAGAATCCATGACGGAAAGACTTGGCCACAAGTGATCTTGAAGCCGCATGGTGTCCGCACTCGCCTTGGTGGATATCCCTGAGTATTGCTTGGCCTTGGTCCGGCTCCACGCAGCACTAATAAACCCCCATGACACTTTGTCGCACTAGCTCTTTATTGACTATGGTGTAGGCTGCTGCTCGCCTTTGCACTTGTCGGGCCGAGATCTCATCAGTCGGCAGCTCTTTATTCACTAGGAACTTGAGGATTGGCTGAGCCCAAGATGGTGCTGCAATTTCTTCGACTGCCACAACTGCAACTTGTATGAGGGTGGTTGGGCCGGGAGGCGGCGGGTTGGCAGCTGCTTCCGTCTGCTGTGCTGAAGAAGTCCTCGGGCCGACTGCTGAAGTCCCTGGGCCGGGCTCTGGAGTACCCGAGCCGGGTGCGGCTGCAGCAGTCCGCGGGCCGCCTGCCGAAATCCCCGTGCTAGCCTCTGGGACTGTCAAGTCGGACCCGACTGCTTCGGGAGTGGCTGGCACAAAGATGGAGTCTGAATCAGGAGACGGCTTGACAGATGGCTTGAGAAGGCGGCGTAGGGCTACGCCGGCTGGTATCGCTTGTCGGGTGGAGCCAATCCATGCCAAGGCATCTGCTTGCTTGTTGTCGTTTCTTGGCATGTGAAGGAACTCGCACCCGTCGAAGTATCCACCGAGTTGCTGCACGAGGAAGTGGCAGCTCGCCATGTTTGTGTCCTTAGCGTCCTAGTCGCCTGACGACTGCTGGACCACCAAGTCGGAGTCACCATAGCACAGGATCCGGCGAATGCCGAGTTCCTTGGCAAGCCGGAGCCCGTGTATGAGTGCCTTGTACTTAGCTACGTTGTTGGAGGCAGCAAAGTGTACTTGCAGCATGTATTTAAGCTTGTCGTGCTTGGGAGAGGTGAGGACAACGCCGGCTCCCAAACTGGTGCGCATTTTTTTACCATCAAAATGCATCCGCCAATGGGTAGAGTCTGGTGCAGGCGGCAAATACTGGGTCTCGGCCCAGTCGACGAGGAAGTCGGCCAGCACTTGTGATTTGATGGCGGTGCACGGCTGGTAGTAGATGGTGTAAGGGGCCAGATCAATAGCTCACTTGGCCACTCGGTCGGAGGCGTCTCGGCTTCCAATGATCTCGGCAAGCGGAGATGTGCAGACGACGGTTATGGGGTGCTTTTGAAAGTAAGGCTTCAGCTTCTTGGCGGCAAAGTGCACACCGTAGCATATCTTCTGGTAATGCGGGTAGTTTTGCTTGGAGGCGGACAATACTTTGCTCATGTAATACACCGTTCTCTGGACCGGCAATGCTCTGTCCTCCTATTTGCGCTCTACCACCATGACTATGCTGACAACCCGACTGGTGGCTGCAATGTAGAGGAGCATGGGCTCCTTCTCAGTCGGAGCCGCCAGGATAGGTGGGGTCGCCAACATCTTCTTGAATTGGAGAAATGCTTCGTCCGCCTTGTCGTTCCACTCGAAAAAAGTGGTCTTCTTCATGAGTTGGTACAAGGGAAGAGCCTTCTCGCCCAGCCAGCTGATGAGACGGCTAACCGACGCCAAGCAGCCGGTGAATTTTTGCACGTCCAGCAGTCGGGTGGGCACCTCCATCCTCTCAATTGCCTTGATCTTCACAGGGTTGCATTCTATGCCGTGCTCTGAGACCAGGAAGCCGAGAAGCTGGCCGACTGGTACTCCAAAGACGCATTTCTCCGGGTTTAGCTTGATCTGGAATCGGCGCAGGTTCTCAAAGGTTTCCTTGAGGTCTTCTAGCAGCGTGCCGCGCTTCTCCGTCTTCACCACCATGTCATTTACGTAGACATGGGCATTTCTGCCAAGCTATTTGAGGAGACACTTCTGCATGCAACGCTGAAAGGTGGCGCCGGCATTTCGCAAGCCGAACGTCATGGTTAGGTAGTAGAAGGCTCCAGATGGCGTGATGAAGGCGGTCTTCAACCTGTCAGCCGGGTTCAGCTTTATCTGGTGGTAGCCCGAATATGCATCCAAGAAACTCAACAGCTTGCATCCGGCTGTGGAGTCTATCACTTTATCAATCTTTGGTAAGGCAAACGGATCTTTGGGGTAGGCCTTGTTGAGGCTGGTATAGTCAATACACATGCGCCACTGCTTGTTCTTCTTCGACACTAGGACCGGGTTGGCAAGCCATTCTGGAAAGAATACTTCCATGATGAATCCAGCTGCCAGAAGTCGGGATATCTCTTCTCCAACAACTCTTATCTTCTCTTCTGACAGGCGGTGCAAGAGCTACCTGACCGGCTTGATGTCAGGTCGGACATGTATTTTGTGCTCGGCGAAATCCATCGGAACACCCGGCATGTCTTTGGGAGACCATACAAAGATGTCCCGATTCTCACGGAGGAAATCGACGAGCCCGCTTTCCTATTTGCTGTCCAGGTTTGTACCTACGACAGCATGCCTCTCTGGGTGCTCTCGGTCCAAGGGTATCTTCTTTGTTTCTTTTGCCGGCTTGAACGAGCCCTCTACGTCCGACTCCTTGGGGGTGGGTCACATTTCCGGCTTCTTGCCTTCCATCGCCACCACCCGATCTAGGAGCCGCTTCTCGGCTGCAATCACGAGCGACTTGGCCAACCGGCTACTGTCCACGGCACAGGCGGCCGACTTCTTGTAGTCTCCGACTATAGTTAGGATTCCCTTGGTACTCGGCATCTTCATCTTGAGGTAGGCGTAGAGGGGGACCGCCATGAACTTGGCCAGGGCAGGTCGGCCAAGCAGTGCATGGTAAGGGCTCTTTAGGTCCACCACCTCAAACCAAACTGGCTCTCGGCGGAAATGATTCTTGTCTCCAAAGAGGACATCAATCTGGGTCTTGCCGATTGGTGAGCAGGAAAGGCCAGGGACTATGCCATGGAATACAGTCCGACTGGGGAGGAGCTGCTTCTGCTTGATTCCCAACTTCTCCATTGTGTCGCAGTACAGGATATTTATGTTGCTGCCACCATCTATCAAGACCCTAGAGAAATGAGCTGCCCGCCTTTCTGTTGCAAGGGTTGCAGCTAGGACTAAGGCGTAGGAACCGGGGGAAGGCATCATTTCCGGATGGTCGGCCCTGCTCCAGCTGATGGGCTTCTCAGACCAGTGCATGAACTCTGGGGTGCTTGAGGCTACTGCATGCACCTCTTGCCGTTGTTGACGTCTGTTGTGTCTATCATCGGCCACACTAGTGAACACGACATAGGCTCCATGCTCTGCGGGATATTCATCTTGAATGGCGCCGACTGGCCGAGCCGCCTGCTGTTGGGGCTGAGGAGGCGGCGGGCCGGCAGACGGAGGAGGTAGAAGGCCATCTCCCTTAGCAATCCTGGTGAGCCAGTGCCACTTCCGAGTGGTGTGGTTGGACGGCTTCGCGCCACTGTGAAACTTGCAAGGTGCATCGAGGTTCTGCTCGTACGAGAAGGCGGGCAGCCAGTTGGGCTTGCCGCCCTTCTAACGCTTGGGCGCTGGCTGCCGCTCCGGCTGCTGATCCTTGACTGTCGCCACCTGCCGGCTGTTGGATGCCGGCTGGGTGGCCTTCCGCTCGTTGTTGCTTGGGGGCTGCTCCGACTGGTCTCGCCAGCCGGAGTCCGAGGAGCCTGAGGTGCTACCTTGCCGGATGCATCGACTAAGATCTCCGCCTTTATGGAGGAGTGGGCCGTGGCGTGCTTGTCGATGATGATTAACAGTTCGTCGAGGGTCACGGGCTCGTCGTAGAGAAGCCGGTGCTTGAGGAGGGTGCCCTCTCGGCACCCGGCGGTGAAGTACTCAATGGCCTGCACCTCATGCACGCCCTCGCAGGAGTTGCGCAGCTCGGCCCAGCGCGTGAGATAGTCGCGAGTCAATTCGCTAGGCCCTTGGACGCACAAGGAGAGCTGCCGTGGCTTGGGAGCCCGCTTGTACGTGCTGGTGAAGTAGAGGATGAAGGCCTCGGTGAAATCCACCCAGTTGTTGATGCTACGGGGCTTCAGACTGTTGAGCCACGTCCGGGCCGTCCCCTGAAGCATGAGAGCGACGTATTTCACGGCAACACGCTTGTTGCCGTTTGCTATGCTGACTGCCGTGGAGTAGTCCACCAACCAGTCCTCCGGCTTCACGGAGCCAGTGTATTTGGGCGTATCTCGCGGGAGAGTGAACCCTTTGGGGAAGGGCCCATCTCGGATCCTGGGGCCGAAACAGGGCGGGCCCAGCGCGTCTTCTTCTTCTAGCGCCAGGGATCGATTGATGCGATCGATCCGATGGCGGGCGTCATTCTCTCCGACTCCGTCTCGGTGGGCAAGGCGGTCGCCGAGAGTCGGGTGCGTGACAGGAGGCGCAGTGGGGTGCCTCGCTCCACGAGGCGGAGGAGGCGGCGGATTGCCTTGCTGCTCCACCACATGAGGGCGACCGTCCTCGTCTCGCTCGATGGAGAGGCGCGTCCGGCTGCGGCTGGCAGCCGGCTCGTTGCCTTTTCCTCCACGGGCGCCACCAGTCAGCGTCCAGGATGTCGCCCCATGATCTTGGCAAGGGGGCGGCTCGTTGTCTCGTCGGGCTGGAACTTTAGCGCGGCAGCCGGCCTCGTGCTGCACGGCGGCCGCGTCTAGGAGCTGCTGGACTCGCTCTGTCATGTGGCGGCACTCATCACCGGCGTATTTGTCCAGCTCATCCGTCACCGCCTGGGCGGCCTGGATGTTCTCTGCAGGCGTGGCGCAGACGGGACGCTCCGCCCCGAACATACTGGCGACGGTCGCACCACGCTGTCGTACCGTGCTGAGGCAGCTAGGCCCCTCAGGACCCGGCGTGCCGCCAACGGCTCAATCCATCTCGCGTCGGTAGGCGTCCGAGAGCCAGCGCCTGCTGGCCAGGCGGCCAGCGCTTTCGAGAAGCTGGATGCGGCGTGCCTCCAGTGCCTCAGCGTCTGCGCCCTCGAGGATGGGCACCGTTAGGTCGCGCAGAGTCGTGTCGAGGGGGTCTTGAGCATGCTCGTCTGAGTGCTCTCCGCTGTTGTTGACGAGTACCTCCGTGACGGTGCTCCCGCCGTTGTGCTCGCGAGGAGGCGGCTCGTCGTAGACCACCATGTTGGTGGGGAACGTGTCGAGCGACGCCATGTCGGAGTCGACGATCATCAGATCGGTGGAGCCAACAGACTCTAGGTCCACAGCAGGCTCGCTGGTAACATGGAGCTAGTCGAGGAGGCTGACGAGGCGGCTCTCGGGGCAGCTAGTGCCCGCGTCGGAGGCTGACTCGTCGAAGAGGTCGATCTCACCGACGAGGTCGGCGAGGCCGCTCGCCGCGCAGGCAATCTCTGCGCCGTGCATGCGTCGGGGCTGACACCGTCAGGCGTGCTGGCCTAGCTTTGCTTGCCAGGAAGGAACAGGGTTCCCGTCCAGAGCAGATCTCTTGGAGATGGTGCACCTTGCCCCCCGGTGGGCGCCAAATATCGGGGGTTGGGTGCGACATATGCCAAAGGATGGCTTATCATGGTGGGAGCGAGTAGAATGTCGCTGGTGCTGGAAGCGGGATAAGGCGTAGACACATACGCCGGCGAACTTTACCTAGGTTGGGGGCTCTCCATGGAGATAATACCTGTACTCCTGCTCTGCGGGGTCTCCGCATGATCACTATGGCACTAGTGATACACGTTGCTCCTTGAGCTGTGTCTAGAGGTAGGAGAAGGCAAGGCTAGCTCTTCCCTGCCCTAGGTAACTGGCTAGTTCTATCAGGTGTGGAACCCTTTGCATGGGTGGCTTGGGGGGGCTTATATAGGCCTCCCCCTAGGGGTACAATGGTAATCGGGCCGGCTGCTGGGGCCTGTCTGTCATCTTCTCCAGCCTCCGGCTTCTCCGCCGACTACTGGGGCCTGCCGCCTAGCGGGCCCCGCCGGCTGGTTGGTGGCTGCTTACTGTGGCCGTGCCGTCTATGACGAGGGCTTGGTCATCTTTTGTGGCTACAGTCCCGCCGGCTGGCGGGAGGTTACTGTAGCCACACCTGGTATCATCAGGTTAATGGCATGCTTGCCTCGGGGTAAGGGACGACCGCCTGCTGGAGGCCGGCTCTTCCCAAGCCCGACTGACTGGGCGTCCGCCGTCTACTGCGGTGTCACTGCCCGGTCGAGCCCGCGGCTGGCAGGCCATACCGACAGGCCGTCGTGGGGAACAGGGTTCCACCTGCTTGGAGCGACGTCAGGGGAGACATGGCACAGTGCCCCACCGTGCGGAGATCTCCGCCTGTACGGAGCACTGTAGCCATGCCTTGTCCCGGGCATCGGGGGCGACATGCTTCACTGTAGCCATGCTCTAGCTTGTATTCTTGATGGGGGCTCGATTGCACCGAGGCCGCGAGGTGGCCGCCTGCCTGAAGCTGCCCTCTCTGGAGGCCGGTGGGCTGGAGCCAGCCACTCGTAGCGCCGTAGGCTGGGGTTGGCCGCCCTCTGGTAGCCGGCCGTCGAGCCAGCCGGCCCCCAGAGGGCGGAGCTTCAACTTGGGGTCTAGCTAGACGGAGCTGGCCCCAAGTCATGATAAATCCTGGGACCTGGGTGAGGCTACCCATGGCCCATTACTCGGACATAAGGCCTCTACTCATGAGCCGCCACCTAAACCAGCTCATGACACGCTGACGCCAATTGCTGACCCGCCTGCCGAGCGAGCCGCCGATGGCTCTGAAAATCCGGAAGTCTCTAGCCCGGCCAGGATAGACGATCCTCAAGACACTAATGTCGAGGTCACCAAGACCGGCTACATTGAGCCGGGGAGACCAACTGTGCTGGCCAAATGTTCTGTCAAAGAAGAGCACCTGGAACGTCACAAGGCCAGGTTTGATGTTGTTGATTATACTCACATGAGTATTGGAGAAGTTTTTTCTGGCTATATGAGCCAAGTACACAGCAGTCGTGACGTCGAAATTGATATGGTGAAGCAGGTGCACCAGAAGTTTGAGGTACAATCTCTTCTCTTCATTGGATTACCCTTACTATGCTAGCCCCCAAGTCTATTGCTTATGATGAATATGTTGTAGACTTAGAAACAAACATATGAACATTAGTGATATATTTGGACAAAACATGTAAGAAATCCGGCTTACTCCGTAGCCCCCAAGGGCCAGCTTAAGCAGCGTGTTTGAGCCGGTCCTTCACATGCTTGAATAGAATAAAATACTTGTAAAATGTTTAACAGCAATATGCATTAGCCCTCAAGTGTCAAGTGCTCTTTCTTGCATAGTACTTGGGACTTACTCTCATAAATCACCACCTGGATAAAATTCTTCAGTAGACATTAGCCCCCAAGTGCCAATAGTTGTTGCTTGCAAAAGGCTTGGGACTTTAATATTATATGCTAACAGTCATGATTTTGACCTGGTTTTTGTACAGGCCTCCACCGCTCAGCTTCAATCACAAGTGTCTGACTTGAAGAACCGCCTGGAAGCACAGGAGACTGAGACCCAAAGAGCCAACTCCAAATTTGAATTCAGCATATCTGAACAAGAGAAATTGAAAAGGACTTTGAAATGGAGAAAAAGGCATGGGCTGAAGAAAAGATCGCTTTGACCAGTCGAGCTGATAAAGCAGAGGCGGCTCTTGAAGAGGCGCTCATAGAATTATCCGGCTTAAAACACCATGTCTCTCAGATGGTCTCAGCAATCTTTGGTAAGTCGCCATGCAAGTGTCAAATATTTGAATCTTTCTAGTGATCATATAAATTTAACTCACCTGATCTTGTCATGTAGGCCCCAGGAGTTCAAATCTGAACCAAGACATGCTGATAAAGCTGAAGGCGGTTTACACGCTGGTGGAACAACTCTACACCGGGTCTCAGCATGCCTTAGCCACAGTGGCCCTGTCAAATGAAGTTCCCACACTCCTGGTGGATGTACTAAGTAAACTCTTTGTGCTACCCCAGCGATTCAATGAACTAAGGCGATCATCTGCAAGAGCCGAATCCATGGCCGCCTTAAGCCGGGCCAAAGCTTGGCTTCCAGAATTACACCCGGCCGACATTGCCATTGGGTATCCAAGCCTTAAGGAGGATGGCTCACCGTTTGAACAGGAGGACTTCGCCGCTTGTGTGAAGGAAATACGGCCTGTGGCTACACTGATTGCTGATAAGGCGGATCTCACTAGGTACCAGCCGGGTTATGACGCGGACAACCAGAGGATTCCAACGCCACATTATGAAGTGACCAGCCTGATCCCACCAATCCGTAAGCATACCTTCGCCCCTGACATTGACCCGACCAGACTAATTGATGATGAAGCTAAATTCGAATCTTTGAATGGCATTGACTGGTCATCATCAACCTGCTAGGACAGGGAACAGGGCAAAGAAGCGGAGAGGGCTGACCTGGAAGCTTCAGGTCAACAGGAGAATTGATTCGCCAGGCGGCTCATGCTTATAGCCTGCTGAAACAAACAATTTAACCATTGGGAGTCATGTAATAGGGTAGAAATGACTTTGGTGTGTCGTGCCATCGTGCATGTTTTTGGTGCTCAACATTGTTAACCCGCCATCTTATGTTCACCTATATTATACTTATCATCTGTTTTGCTTATGCTTTAGAAAGTCTCTGAATTATCCTACACACATAAATAGATCACAAGAGCCCTTGGCGGCTTACCGCAGGACGAGTCATAATATCTTTACATATAACCATTAATATGGAAAAAGAGCCACGGATAAGCCTGTTGTGAAATATAATTTTGAAACACAACTATAATATAATACCTGTGATCTTTGGATGTGCACTGCCGGTTTATGTGACCCGAACAGTAAGGGTGATAACCCAATCTATGGAAACCAACACCTCCAAATATATGATGATTCTCATATGTTGGCGACTTTTCATCCAAAATCAAGCCGGGTTAAATTTAAACCATGCTTACACTTAGATCTTTGAACAAAAAAGTCTCAAGTCAAAACAAAGGTTGCTTTCAAATAAAACTTAAACCAAATAAGAAGAAACAATCGAGGCTTCTGAGTTGAATACGATCAGTAAACCGTTCCAAAGTGGTTAAGCTAGGATTTGAATACGATCATGTAGCCCCAAGTGGCTTTGGCGTTGCGCCGATCAAGAGGGTACCAACAAATATGTTCTCTTTGGTTCGAATATGACCTATGTTTGAACAGTAACCCCCTAATGACCTTGAGAGTTTTTTAACGACTCTGATTCGAATATGATCTAAGTCGGACCCAAAAGGGGTTAAGCTATGATTCGAATACAATCAAGAAGCCCCCTAGTGAGCTTGGCACTATGCCGATCAAGACGGTACTGATAGCTATGTTCTCTTTGGTTCGAATACGACCTATGTTTGAACAGGAAGCCCCCTAGTGATCATGAGTTCGAACGGCTAGATTCGAATACGATCATGAGCCGGACCAAGAGGGTTAATCTAGATTCGAATAAGACCAGCCCCCAGTTTGGTCATTTGAAAAGATGATGATAAAGACATATGATCATTGAGGATGAAAAGGACAGAGGTCCTGCTTTATTATTCATCATAATATATACATCATCAAAATATGTACATCATGAGAGCCGGTGGCTCAAGTGTAGTAAGGCCGAAGATGAGCGATATTCCATGGCCGGCGGGTCTCTTCCTCCAACTTACGTGAGTCTTTGTGCTCTCGAACATTGTTGGATATCGGGTTCCGGCAAAACCCTTAAGGTTCGAACTCTGGGGTGCGCGCGAAGATCTTCTCCCTACCGATCTACGTTCCAAAGCCTCGCCGTGAATCTAAGCTACACGATGAACAACACAAAGGATGCAAGGTTTATACTAGTTCGGGCCACCGTTGTGGTGTAATACCCTACTCTACTGTGTGGTGTGGTGGATTGCCACTCAGGTTGATGATGAAAAGTACAGATGAAAAACAGCCTCGCGAGGGGTGTTCTTGAGCTGATGTGGAGTTCTACTTGTCCAGGATTCGATCCCTTCCTACTGCGGTGGCTTTCTCTATTTATAGGGGCCCTGGTCCTCTTCCCAAATATTGAGCGGGAAGGGAGCCAACAACGACCATTTTGAAGGGGGACAGCTAGTACAAGTTATCCTGACTAAAGTTGGTCTTCGACTGCCAAAGGCACTGGCGATGACGCAGTCTTGGGCTCCATGGTGACCTCTGTCCTGCCGCTCTGCTGGTCTTGGTCTTGTTGCACTGATATGGTAACCTTTGCTTGATGCCTCGGTACTCCGCGCCTGCGCTCGCCCCCTTTGCACGAAAGAGGAAATGAGGACACTGCACCGGCTGGAGCCTTCCAGGTGCCCGCCTGGTCTCGATCGTCATGGCTTGCATCATGAGCACCTCACGAGGTACTCCTTGCCTTGATATCTCCGCCTCCTCGCAAGCCTACCTGGTGAGGCCGCCCCTGAGGAAGCCTTGCGTCGTCCGCCCCGCGAGGCTTGGCCCCTCGCGAGGGTCTTGAGCTTGGGTTAATGTAGACGGGCCGTACTTGGCCACTACTTGAGCCATGCCGCAGGCCGCAGGCAGGCAAGTCTGGGAACCCCCGTTCCTAGAACGCCGACAAACATCGATAAGGTAGTATGACCCGTTGTTCAAGTTCTTGTTGACCACAAAGGGCCCTTCCCAAGGTGGGGATAACTTGTGTGCATCAGTTTGATCCTGGATGAGCCGGAGCACCAAATCACCTTCCTGAAAGGTTCTAGACTTAACCCGGCGGCTATGATAGCGGCGCAGATCCTGCTGGTAAATCGTCGTGGGCTGCTGCCAAGTCACGCTTTTCATCTAACAGGTCAAGTGCATCCTGACGAGCTTGTTCATTATCAGCTTCAACGTAAGCCGCCACACGAGGCGAGTCATGTCGGATGTCACTAGGTAAAACCGCCTCTTCTCTGTAGACGATGAAGAAAGGCGTGTAACCCATAGACCTCTTCGGGGTAGTATTGATGCTCCATACCACAGAGGGTAACTCCTCAACCCAACAACCCGGCGTGCGTTGCAAAGGAACCAAAAGCCGGTGCTTGATGCCTTTTAAGATTTGCCAATTGGCTCTTTCAGCTTGACCATTGGATTGGGGGTGAGCTACTGATGAAACATCAAGACGAATATACTCACGTTGACAAAACTCTTCCATGGCGCCATTAGACAGATTAGTACCATTGTCAGTTATAATGCTGTCTGGAAAGCCAAAGCGAAATATCACCTTCTTTATGAAATGGACCGCCGTGGCTGCGTCACACTTACTAACTGGCTCTGCCTCAACCCACTTTGTAAACATGTCAACCGCCACCAAGAGGTGGGTCTTTTTATCTTTGGACCTTTTGAAAGGCCAAACCATGTCAAGCCCCCAGACTGCAAACGACCAAGTAATTGGAATCATCCTCAACTCTTGATTCGGCATGTGAGCACGTCTCGAGAACTTCTGGCAACCGTCACATTTTCTGACTAGATCCTCCATCAGCATGAGCCGTCAGCCAATAAAATCCATGATGGAAAGCCTTGGCCACAAGGGACTTTGACTCGACATGATTGAGGGAGTCCTAGATTAGGGGGTATCCGGACAGCCGGACTATATACTTTGGCCAGACTGTTGGACTATGAAGATACAAGACTGAAGACTTCGTCCCGTGTCCGGATGGGACTCTCCTTTGCGTGGAAGCCAAGCTTGGTGATTCGGATATGTAGATCTCCTTCTCTATAAATCGACTCTGTTTAACCCTAGCCCCCTCCGATGTCTATATAAACCGGAGGGTTTAGTCTGTAGGACAACAACAATCATAATCATAGGCTACCTTCTAGGGTTTAGCCTCTACGATCTCGTGGTAGATCAACTCTTGTAATACTCATATCATCAAGATCAATCAAGTAGGAAGTAGGGTATTACCTCCATCGAGAGGGCCCGAACCTGGGTAAACATTGTGTCCCCAGCCTCCTGTTACCATAAGCCTTAGACGCACAGTTCGGGACCCCCTACCCGAGATCCGCCGGTTTTGACACCGACATTGGTGCTTTCATTGAGAGTTCCACTGTGCCGTCACAATAATGTTTGATGGCTCCTTCAATCATCTTCAACGACGCAGTCCAAGGGGAGGTTTTTCCTCCCAGACAGATCTTCGTATTCGGCGGCTTCGCACTGCGGGCTAATTCTCTTGGCCACCTAGAGCATATCGACAGCTACGCCCCTGGCCACCAGGTCAGGTTCGGGAACCTAAACTACACTGCCGACGTCCGCGGAGACTTGATCTTCAGCGGATTCGAGCCCACGTCAGGTGCGCCGGACAATCCCGATGAGCATGACCTAGATCTGCCATCGGACAGTACTCGGGTTATCGCGCCTGCGTCTGCTCCAGGAAACAATCTGGAGCAGACTGTGCCATCCGAGGACGGGTGGATGGACCCCACCATGGAGGAAGCGCACTCATCAGCCTTGGAGCCGAACACTCCTCCCGCCTCCTATGAGGTCAGTACCCTCGGACCCTCGGACTCGTCTCCGGCTACAGGATCTGAACCGCGTGCGCCCGTGCCTATCAAATCCGATTGGGCACCGGTCATGGAGTTCACCTCCGCGGATGTTTTTTAGCACTCACCCTTGGGCGACGTGCTAAGTTCATTAAGGTCTCTCTCTTTGTCAGGAGACTCTTGGCCGAACTATGTCCGGCTTGAGTGGGAAGGGGATGACGAAGAAATTCGGCACCCACCCACCACCCACTTAATAGCAACTATTGATGACCTAACCGACGTGCTCGACTTCGACTCCGAAGACATCGACGGCATGGACGATGATGCAGGAGACGAACAGGAACCACCGCCTATCGGGCGCTGGACAGCTACATCATCATATGACATATATATGGTGGATACCCCTAAAGCAAGTGATGGCGATGAGGCGACGGAGGATAAACCCTCGGAGAAGCAATCTAGGCACCGGCGCCATAGACGCCACTCCAAGCCCCGCCATGGCAAAAATAATGATACGGCACAATAGATGACAATAGTCCGGATGGTGCCGAAGACGAAAACAATCCTGCCGAGCCAGGCTTCGAGCAGGCCGAGCAGGAAGAGGGGAAAACTAGCCCTAAGGAGCAGGCAATAGATGGAGAATCAGAGAACGATAATTACATGCCTCTCTCCGAAGATGAAGTGAGCCTTGGCGACGATGAATTCATCGTGCCTGAGGATCCCGTTGAGCAGGAGCGCTTCAAGCGCTGGCTTATGGCCATTGCAAAAATCCTGAATAAAAAGCAGCGACAGCTTCAAGCTGATCAAGATCTACAAAAGGTTACCCAAAGCACAGGTTGCTACCTCAACTTGAAGAGGAGGCATTAAAGCCCACATTACTAGCGCATGATGCGGCTGACCGGCCACCACATGGCCGAGACAAATCGGCTTGCAAGCCCGAAATCCAGACCACACCCCGTCGCCAAACAAGCAAAAACGTGCAGGCCGGGGCCACACGAAGGACCTGTGAGATGTATTGGAAAACGAAGCAGGACAGTCAAGATCGATCTATGGATCGCGGGGGCGCGCCATAATGCGTCGATGACCGACACGACGGATACATTAAACAAAAGTCCGGCTGGGCCGAATACAACAGACCAAAATCATTCGAACTACGTCGTGATGTAGCCCGGCATAGAGGCGCCGCACACCCCCTATGCTCAACTGACGAAGTAATGGATCATGAATTCCCAGAAGGGTTCAAACCCGTAAACATTGAATCATATGATGGCGCCACAGACCCTGTGGTATGGATTGAAGTTTTTCTCCTACACATTCACATGGCCCGCAGAGATGATCTACACGCCATCAAGTATCTCCCACTAAAGCTCAAGGGACCAGCTCGGCATTGGCTGAATAGCTTGCCAGCAAACTCCATCGGTAGCTGGGAGAACCTGGAAGACGCATTCCTCGACAACTTCCAAGGCACTTATGTGCGACCGCCGGATGTTGATGACTTAAGTCACATAACACAACAGCCCGGAGAGTGAGCCATGAAATTCTGGACTCGGTTCCTAACTAAAAAGAACCAAATTGTCGATTTTCAGGATGCCGAAGCCTTAGCAGCTTTCAAGCATAACATCCGTGATGAATGGCTTCCCCGACACCTCGGCCAAGAAAAGCCAAAGTCCATGGTAGCCCTTATGACACTCATGACCCGCTTTTGCGCAGGCGAGGACAGCTGGTTGGCTCGCAGCAACATCAATCCAAAACACTTTGGCGATTCATACGCCAGAGACAGCAACGGCAAGCCACAACGCAATAGACACAAGTGCAGGAACATTGGTGAGAGTGCCGACGACACGGCAGTCAACGCCGGATTCAGAGGTTCGAAATCCGGTCAACGTAAAAAGCCGTTCAAAAGAAACAATTCAGGCTCGTCCAGGTTGGACCGCATACTCAATCGCTCATGTCAAATTCACGGCACCCCCGATAAACCAGCCAACCACACTAACAGAGAATGTTGGGTATTTAAACAGGCCGGCAAGCTAAATGCCGAATACAGGGACAAGGGGCTGCATAGTGCTGACGATGAGGAGCCCCGACCGTCAAACACAGGAGGACAGAAGAAATTCCCTCCCTAGGTAAAAACGGTGAATATGATATACGCAACCCATATTCCCAAGAGGGAACGGAAGCATGCACTACGGGACGTCTATGCGATGGAGCCAGTCGCCCCAAAGTTCAACCCATGGTCTTCCTTTCCGATCACCTTCGATCGCAGGGACCATCCTACTAGTATCCGTCATGGCGGTTTGGCCGCATTGGTCCTCGACCCAATCATTAACGGAATCCACCTTACATGAATCCTCATGAATGGTGGTAGCAGCCTGAACCTGCTTTACCACGACACAGTGCGCAAAATGGGCATCGATCCCTCAAGGATCAAACCCACCAAAACCACCTTTAAAGGTGTAATACCAGGTGTAGAGGCCTGCTATACGGGCTCAATCACATTGGAAGTAGTCTTTGGATCTCTGAACAACTTCAGAAGCGATGAGTTAATCTTCGACATCGTCCCCTTCCGTAGTGGTTATCATGCCCTACTAGGACGAACCGCATTTGCTCGATTCAATGCGGTGCCGCACTACGCATACCTCAAGCTCAAGATGCCAGGACCTCACGGGGTTATAACAATTAATGGAAATACAGAGCGCTCCCTGCGTACGGAGGAGAATAATGCAGCCCTCGCGGCCGAAGTACAAAGCAGCTTTCTTAGGCAAATAGCCAATTCGGCGACAAATAACCCGGACACCGTCAAGCGAGTCCAGAGTACCCCGCAGTAGGATCATCCGGCACGTCCAGAGCTCGATTAGCACTTCAGCCTCCGTCCTAGTCCCAGCCAAGTGGCGAAATTGGTGCCGCGCGTACATAATTACACATTAAAAATACCATGGGCACAGGCGGAGGCACATCTATGACGAGGTCCACAATGCGGCTCAACAGCCACGGGACCCATATCCTTTCATCATTTCTCTTTCTTTCAGGACCCAATTTTCTGGAAGCCCTTTCTGATAGCCGGACAATCGGACTCATCATGGAAAGGAAAAACCAAGGAGGTCAGAAGCCTTAACGTACAAATAAATACCCAGGTGGTCTCTGTTAACGATATTTATACCTGTTTTATATACCCATACGTAGCCTACCCTTGGTTAGGACATGTTAAATAGTCCTATTTTGCTTATCGCACTTCTTGTACACATACGCTTCGACGTATCATTCGAATAACAGCGGAAGAAACATACATTGTCAGCTTATTATTGCATTTTCTTCATACTCCGCATTATACTGTTTATTTACTGCAAATCGCACCCGTACACTTTGGTACGTTCAGTTCGCCAGGGGCTTCAGTGCACCCCATAATATGGCGAGAAAAGTCTGAACACTTTCGACAGTGTGGCACCCCGAACTTATATCATTATATGCATCAACTCCGAATCATGTCTTGGGGTCAAAAGTTGGGTTTGCCTGGCTCCCTTGTTTTGGTGCCTTACGTTGTGCTATATCGGCTAAGGTAGCGCAGGGAGAACTACCGCGATTGTGTCCCGGTTCTTCCGGATGAGCACCTCAGTAGAGAAAGCCGAAAACTGACTTTCATGATGCGGCGAGAGCTGGTCGCTGTCTGAGAGGTCTCGAATCCTTAAAGATTTTTTCTGCTTCGGGCGAGGAATCGGTCTTGTCCGATTTAGGCGTGTATAGCGCCCCAACTTCGGCCTTCCGAATACTAGGGGCTTCGCCAAAATTTAAAATAGTAGACTTCTATGGCCAAGTGAGAGTGATAAAGCTATATAGTCCGATTCCTTGTTCGCTGCGCTAAACACCTCCTTAAAGGACCAAAAATTTGGATTAAGAGTGTTTAGATTTATCCCGAACACCCCGGTACTAGCTACAAGGGGGCGGAAGCCGACGACTGGCCAACTCTCAGATTTGATAAACGGCCGCACAGAAGGTAATATTTTAAATCAACAAGCGTTGCATAACGCACATGAACTAGTTTTCATATTACAGGATGATAAGACCATATTTTATTCAAATATCACATCCTTAGCACATTCATCTGCCACAAGGCGGGCACCGTTCAGGACGCTGTCATAATACTTCTCAGGGGTAACGATGCTCTTTGTCCTTCAGCGGCCCCTCCTTCACCAGCTTCTCGGCAGCCATCTTCGCCCAGTGCACCTTTACACGGGCAAGGGCCCTGCGCGCACCTTCAATATAGATGGACCGCTTAATGACTTCCAGACGCGGACAGGCATGCACCATCCGCTTTATAAGGCCGAAGTAACTGCCGGGCAGGTGCTCGCCAGGCCACAGCCGAACTATAAAGTCCTTCATGTCCAGTTCGGCCGCCTTGTGTAGCTCGACCAATTGCTTCAGCTGGTCGCTCAAGGGCACCGGATGTTCGGGCCCAATATACTGGGACCAGAATAGCTTCTCCGTCGAGCTCCCCTCTTCAGCACGGTAGAACTCCACGGCATCCGATACGCTGCGCAGCAGATCGGCAAACACTCCTGGAGAGCTCCGAATTCGGGTAAGTAAAAGGAAAGTTTCCTTCACATGCTTTCTTTGCATAATGAATGCCTTACCCGTTGCTATCTTCTTGGCCGTCTCGATTTCCTGGAGGGCCTTTTGGGCTTCGGCCTTGGCGTCTTTGCGCTCTGGAGGGCCTTCACAAGCTCGGACTCTCGCGTCTTAGAGTCACGCTCCAGGGACTCGCATTTCTTGACGAGGTCTTGGAGCTCTTGCTGGACCTCATTTACCTGAGCATCTTGCTTCTCGCGCTCGGTGCGCTCCTTGGCCGCCCTGTCTTCAGCCTCGGACAGCGCTTTCTTCAGGGCCGCCACTTCAGTCGTGGCCCCTAATAAAATTCGGGTTGCTTCTTTTAGCATCATAAATTTTCCTCCGTATAATGCACGAACGGGGTATCACTTACCTTTGTTCTCCTCGAGCTGCCTCTTCACGAGGACGAGCTCTTCTTTGGCCCGCCCCAGGTTCTGCTTCAGTCTGGAGACCTCCGCAGTGCGAGCGGTGGCGACCAGCAGCGAGGCCTGGTTATTCACATTCACATAACATGATTAGACTCCTGCGAACATTTTTTGATCCTCTGTTCAGCTTTTCTTTACGAACACCACACAGAGCATCAAGGGCTACTATATATGCTATGATATTTCCTCTTAATGAGATTACTTACCTCAAAGCCTGTTAGGAGGCTGGCGTAGGCTTCGGTCAACCCGCTTTTGGCAGACCGAACCTTCTCAATCACCGTACTCAAGAGAGTACGATGCTCTTCATCAACGGAAGCGACGTCAAGCGCTTCCAGCAAATTGTCTGATGCCTCTGGTTGGACAGAAGTCATCATAACAGGCGGCTCTCCCTCCTTAGCGAGAGGCTCGCCCTCCTTATTAGTGTCCGGATGGGAGTTGGACTTGTTGCGGCCCCCGTCGTCAAGATCCATGGGGGCCTTTCCCCCCATGAGCCCGGTGATACGTCTCCAATGTATCTACTTTTCCAAACACCTTTTCCCTAGTTTTGGACTCTAACTTGCATGATTTGAATGAAACTAACCCGGACTGACGCTGTTTTCAGCAGAACTGCCATGATGTTGTTTTACGTGTAGAAAACAAAAGTTCTCGGAATGTGCTAAAAATCCTCGGAGGCACTTTTTGGAAAATATAAAAAATACTGGAGAAAGAATCAAGACCAGGGGGCCCACACCCTGTCCACGAGGGTGGGGGCGTGCCCTCCCCCTGGGCGCACCCCGTGTCTCGTGGGCCCCCTGAGGTTTCGCCGACCTCAACTCTAACTCCATATATTCCGTCTCGCGGAGAAAAAAATCAGAGAGAAAGTTTCATCGTGTTTTACGATACGGAGCCGCCGCCAAGCCCTAATCTCTCTCGGGAGGGTTGATCTGGAGTCCGTTCGGGGCTTCGGAGAGGGGGGTTCGTCGCTGTCGTCGTCATCAACCATCCTCCATCACCAATTTCATGATGCTCACCGACGTGCGTGAGTAATTCCATCGTAGGCTTGCTGGACGGTGATGGGTTGGATGAGATTTACCATGTAATCAAGTTAGTTTTGTTAGGGTTTGGTCCCTAGTACCCACTATGTTCTGAGATTGATGTTGATATGACTTTGCTATGCTTAATGCTTGTCACTAGGGCCCGAGTGCCATGATTTCAGATCTGAACCTATTATGTTTTCATGAATATATGTGTGTTCTTGATCCTATCTTGCAAGTCTATAGTAACCTATTATGTGTTATGACCCGACAACCCCGAAGTGACAATAATCGGGATACTTCTTGGTGATGACCGTAGTTTGAGGAGTTCATGTATTCACTATGTGCTAATGCTTTGTTCCGGTTCTCTATTAAAAGGAGGCCTTAATATCCCTTAGTTTCCGTTAGGACCCCGCTGCCACGGGAGGGTAGGACAAAAGATGTCATGCAAGTTCTTTTCCATAAGCACGTATGACTATTTATGGAATACATGCCTACGTTACATTGATGAATTGGAGCTAGTTCTGTGTCACCCTATGCTATAGCTATTACATGAGGAATCGCATCCGACATAATTATCCATCACTGATCCAATGCCTACGAGCTTTTCACATATTGTGCTTCGCTTATTTACTTTTCCGTTGCTATTGTTACAATCACTACAAAACCCAAAAACATTACTTTTGCTACCGTTACCTTTATTATCATATTACTTTGCTACTAAATACTTTGCTGCAGATACTAAGTTATCCAGGTGTGGTTGAATTGACAACTCAACTGCTAATACTCAAGAATATTCTTTGGCTCCCCTTGTGTCGAATCAATAAATTTGGGTTGAATACTTTACCCTCGAAAGCTGTTGCGATTCCCTACACTTGTGGGTTATCAAGACTAACTTCTGGCGCCGTTGCCGGAGAGCATAGCTCTATTCTTTGAACCACTTGGGATTTATATCTGTTGATCACTATGAAGAACTTGAAAGACGCAAAAACCAAGATTTTGCCCTCAACTACGAGGGGTGGTAAGGAACTGCCATCTAGCTCTCCACTAGATTCTCCTTCTGTTATGAGTAAGTTTGTGACACCTAAACCTGCTACTACTATGAATTCTGATATGTCGCATGTTATTGATGATGCCACTTCTGCTATGCATGATACTTATGATGAAACTACTTCTGTACGTGATACTAGTTTGCCATTAGGTGAATTTCTTGATGAACAACTTGCTAGGGCTAGAGAGAATGAAATTATTGAAGATGCTATTATTGATGATAGTGATGATGAAAGTTCTCCGAATGATTATGAATTGCATGTTGTTCCTGAGGGTTATGTTATGAATGAAGAAGATGCTAGAGCTATCTTTGCTTGCAATGATAGATATGATCTTAAAAAGTTATTAGCTAAATGGAAGCAGCAGTCTCTTAATGCTAGAATGAAACCAAACCCTGCTTTTGCTACTTCACCTATCTGTGTTACTGATAAGGATTATGAATTCTCTGTTGATCGTGAAATAATTACTTTGGTTGAATCTGATCCTTTTTATGGCCTTGAATCTGAAACTGTTGTGGCACATCTTACCAAGTTAAATGATATAGCCACCCTGTTTACCCATGATGATAAATCTCGCTACTATTATATCCTTAAGATATTTCCGTTCTCATTAAAAGGTGATCCTAAGGCTTGGTATAATTCTCTTGCTCCTGGTTGTGTGCGTAGTCCCCAGGATATGATTTATTATTTCTCTGCTAAATATTTCCCTGCTCATAAGAAACAAACTGCCTTGCGAGAAATATATAATTTTGTGCAAATCAAAGAAGAGATTCTCCCACAAGCTTGGGGGGAGGCTTCTCCGATTACTAAATTGTGATAGCCTGGCTTAATAGGGATGATAGACTACTCATATCAATAAGGAATTCCTTCTTTTTCGGGAGCCCATTCAAACAGAACTCCAAAGTTAAGCGTGCTCGGCTTGGAGTAGTTTTAGGATGGGTGACCGACTGGGAAGTTGCTCCCGGGTGTGCACGAGTGAGGACAAAGTGCGCAGAAAAGACTAGTGTTGATCTGTAGGGCCAGTCTAGATCCTGCCATGAGTAATGACCATCGGAGGGTGTGTCCGGGGTGTTACAAGTTGGTATCAGAGCTGACCCTCGTGGTCACACAGATGTTTGCGGACAGGTGCACGGTCATGTTGGTCATGATGTTTGTGACCCGTCATGGCACACGGCATGGCACATGTGCCGGACTGGATGCACAGACGTATGTGCCAAGAGGGAATGTTCCTATGGCCCGACGAGGACGTCGGTTCCTTTGAGTGGGGGGTGTATGTGATAGCCTGGCTTAATAGGGATGATAGACTACTCATATCAATAAGGAATTCCTTCTTTTCCGGGAGCCCATTCAAACAGTAGTTTTAGGATGGGTGACCGACCGGGAAGTTGCTCCCGGGTGCGCACGAGTGAGGACAAAGTACGCAGAAAAGACTAGTATTGATCTGTGGGGCCAGTCTAGATCCCGCCAGGAGTAATGACCACCGGCGGGTGTGTTCGGGGCGTTAAATAAATGCTTTGCCTGATCATCCTCTCAAGAAAAATGAAATACTTGATATCTTTTATAATGGACTAACCGATGCTTCCAAGGACTACTTGGATAGTTGTGTTGGTTGTGTTTTCAGGGAAAGAACAGTCAACGAAGATGAATTATTATTTAATAACATTTTGACTAATGAAAATAATTGGACTCTTCCTGAGCCAATTCCTGAGGCAATTCCTGAACCAATTGAGCCAACCCCTGAGCATATTCCAAAACCCACTCCGAAGAAGAGAGGTGTTTTATTTCTCAGTCCTGAAGATATGCAAGAGGCAAAGAAATCAATGAAAGAAAAAGGTATTAAAACTGAAGATGTTAAGAATTTACCACCTATTGAAGAAATACATGGTCTTAATATACCGCCTGTTAAAGAACCACATTGTCTTGATAACCTAACATAGGTAGTAAAGGTAAATTCTCTCTATAGATATGATAAAGTTGAAATCCCCTCTACTAAATTTCATAGCCGATGCTTTGATGAATTTTATGACTTTATGGCTAGACAAGAAAGTTTTAATGCTTATGTTGGTAGAGAGTTAAAGAATAATGCTTTCGATATAGGACGTGTGAGTGATAATATGGCTAGAGTTAAAGGTGAACTCAAACTCATTAGCAAATATGCGTCTATGGTTGCTACTCAAGCTGAGCAAGTACTTAAAGCTCAAAATGATTTGCTTGATGAATTAAATAATAAAAATGACTTTGCTATTAGAGTGGCTACTAGAACTGGTAGAATGACTCGGGAACCTTTGTATCCTGAAGGCCAACCTAAGAGAATCGAGCAAGATTCTCAAAGAAATAATTTAGAAGCACCTAGTTCTTCCAAAAAGAAGAAAAAGAAACACGATAGGACTTTGCATGCTTCTAGTGAACCTGTTGTAGACACACCTGAGAATCCCAATGATATTTCTATTTCTGATGCTGAAACACAATCAGGTGATGAACATGAACCCAGTAATAATGTTAATGATAATGTTCATGTTGACGCTCAACCTAGCAAAAATAATGAAGTAGAAGCTGAACCCGCAGTTGATCTTGATAACCCACAATCAAAGAATCAACGTTATGATAAGAGAGATTTTGTTGCTAGAAAGCACGGTAGAGAAAGAGAACCATGGGTTCAGAAACCCATGCCCTTTCCTTCTAAACCATCCAAGACAAAGGATGATGAGGATTTTGAGTGCTTTGCTGAAATGATTAGACCTATCTTCATACATATGCACTTAACTGATATGCTTAAAGTAAACCCTTATGCTTAATATATGAAGGACATCATTACAAATAAAAGAAAGATACCAGAAGCTGAAATTTCCACCATGCTTGCTAATTACACAATTAAGGGTGGAATACCAAAGAAACTTGGAGAGTCGGGGGTACCAACTATACCATGCTCCATTAAAAGAAATTATGTTAGAACTGCTTTATGTGATCTTGGAGCCGGTGTTAGTGTTATGCCTCTCTCTTTATATCGTAGACTTGAATTGAATAAGTTGACACGTACTGAAATATCTTTGCAAATGGCCGATAAATCAACTGCTATCCCTGTCGGTATTTGTGAGGATGTGCCTGTTGTGGTTGCAAATGTCACTATCTTAACGGACTTTGTTATTCTTGATATTCCCGAGGACGATAGTATGCCAATTATCCTTGGTAGACCTTTTTTGAATACCGCAGGGGCTGTTATTGATTGCAACAAAGGCAATGTCACTTTTCATGTTAATGGTAATGAGCATATGGTACACTTTCCGAGGAAACAATCTCAAGTTCATAGCATCAATTCTATTGGAAAAGTTCCAACTATTATTATTGGAGGTTTTGCATTTCCTCTCCCTACTATCAAGAAAAAGTATGATAGTCTTATTGTTGGGTATTTTCATATCCCTGTTGAGGTAACTTAGTGTTATTCGAAATTTCTCCGGTTCCGTGTTATTCGGAATGAGTTTGTTAACAAGACTTGATCAACCTTGTTAGTGGATTCATTTTGATGATCACAAGATGGATGAAACTAGAAGGCACAACCTTCTGTACCCTCTTTTTACTTTCTGTTATTTAGAATAAATAAAGCAAAAATAGTATTATTTGTCTGTTTCTTGAATTATCCGTGCAATAAAAAATTATCCCGAAAATAAAAGTGCTCCAAATGCCCTGCAAATTTAGTATGATTTTTTATGGAATATTTGAGGATTTTAGGCACTGAAATCACTGCAGGAGGGTAAAGCACTAGGCCACGAGAGTGGAGGGCGCGCCCACCCCCCTGGGCGCGCGCCCTGTCTCGTGGGCCCCTGGTGGCCCCCCTCCACTTATGCCAGCACCCACACACTCTATCTTCTTCCCAAAAAAATCCCCATCCAGCTCAAGCACGAGTTCTAGCTCATTTTGCTGCGATTTTCGATCTCCTTGCTCAAAGCCCCATTCATAAAACTGCTTTGGGAGATTGTTGCTTGGTATGTGACTCCTCCATTGGTCCAATTAGTTTTTGTTCTAGTGCTTTATTCATTGCAAATTTTTGCTGCATAGGTGACCCTATTCTTGAGCTTGCATGTTAAATTTATGAGGTCCCAAGTAATTCTAATGCATGATATAGGCTCTAGGAACTCGTAGGAGTAGTTGCTACCAATCTTGTTTAGTTTTATTCACTTTTATTTTGAAGTTAATAAAATTTCAGAAATTTTCAGAAAATGTTAAGGAGACTTTTGAGGGGCTCTTCTAGCCTGGGCTCTCCAGAAAACAAGCTAAAGAGAAGGAAAAGGCCAAGTATAATCTTCCTCGTGTAGCGGAAGTACGACCGTGTGAATGGTCATGCGATGATTTCTTGAAAGAAGCTGGAATTCATGAAGATTTTTATTCTTTGATCAAGAATGTATCTCTTACTTACCAATACTTTCGTGCAAATTTTTCAGTATTATCCTAAGAAGTCACCGCCTTCAGTATCATTTCATTTATATGATGAATTCAGAGAAATGTCTTTACGTAATTTTTGCGCAGTATGTAGGATACTCTTTGAGGGAAAATTAGAGGAACCACATCCTAAATTTGTGGATGGCTTTGTTAACACTATCACTATAGGGGATCCAAAGAAGGGTTCCGATGCGAGAATCTCTATAATACACTTTCCTGTTTTATGCTACTTTGCCCTATTTGCTACTAGATGCTTGATTGGTCGTGGAAATAGTGGCAACTTCAATGTTCCTAATATTATCATTCTTCACCATGCCTTGTTTGGAGATAATAGTTTTAGATGGGTGCCGTTATTGCTAAACGGCTAAGCCTGAATCGTACAAAAGGCCCCATCTTTGGAGGTATCTATGCCGCACGTCTTGCTAGACATTTTGAGATAACCATTAGGCACCATGAGAAAGAGGAGACAATATTACCTCCTTACATTTTAGATTACAAGAGCATGGTATCACATGAGTTCATTGTTGACAACAAAGAAAAGATGTTGCTGTATAACCTGAGATTTAATAAGAAACACAATGAGACTATTATTTTGCCTGCGCCTCTCCTGTTTGATTTGATTGTAGATAATTTTCTAGTTACCCCGGAAGTAGTGTATGCTCATCGAGGCCAAGCATCCACTCCAGAACCTGAGCCTGAGCCGGAACCTACACTGGACCCTTATCGTACATCATCTTACCAGTGGGATACGGAGGATATGGCCAGCCCTGGTATCCTCATTACACCCCTCAGTACACCGGTGAGAGTAGCCGTGGTCCTTGGCATTAGACCAACTTAGGCCAAAAGCCTAAGCTTGGGGGAGTACGTATTTTTCACCGACTTTACATTCATGTTCACACACTATTCTAGTCGTCGGTGCTCATACTCTTTCATTGTATTATCCATGCTAGTTTAATTTTCTTATTCTAGTTTTCTTCTTGTGTGTTTGATAAACCTTAAGAAAAACCAAAAAAATTAGTTAGTTTATTTTCCATGCTTGTAGTAGAATTAAAATGAAAACCCAAAAAGAATTCTCGTTCTTCTTTTTACTTGTTGGGAGCTTTCCCGTGTAGATAGTTTTATTTTCTTTTCTTTCCTTTGGGGGTCGAGAGTAGAAGACCATATTGAAAATGCTTAGTGGCTCTCATATGCAAGATTGTTTATTTAACTTAGAGCCCATATTACTTTGTCTTCTCTCTTGAATTAAATGCTTGCAGATTCCAGCTTAGTCCAATGCACGTGCACTATTATTATTATACACACCGTTCGGTCGTGCAAGTGAAAGGCAATAATGACGATATATGATGGACTGATTGAGATGAGAAAAGCTGGTATGAACTCGACCTCTCTTGTTTTTGTAAATATGATGAGTTCATCGTTCCTGATTCAGCTTATTATGAAGTAAACATATTTGCAATGACATTTAGAGATTATAGTTGCTTGTGCCATGCTTGATTAGCTATGAGTTATAATGGTTTACCTTGTGTGCCAACATGCTATTAGAATGATTATGATGTGGTATGATGAGATGGTATGCTCCTTTGAATAAATTGAGTGACTCGACTTGGCACATGTTCACGCATGTAGTCGAAACAAATCAACATAGCCTTCACGATATTTATGTTCATGGTGGATTATATCCTACTCATGCTTATACTCGGTGTGAATTAATTTTAATGCATGTTCATGACTATTGTCGTTCTCTCAGTTGGTTGCTTCCCAATATTTTGCTAGCCTTCACCTGTACTAAGCGGGAATACTGCTTGTGCATCCAAGCTCCTTAAACCCCAAAAATTATTCCATATGAGTCCACCATACCTTCCTATATGCGGTATCTACCTGTTGTTCCAAGTAAATTTATATGTGCCAAACTCTAAACCTTCAAATGAAATTCTGTTTTGTATGCTCGAGCAGCTCATGTTTCAACTAGGGCTGCCTATATCTTCCATGCTAGGTGGGTTATTCTCAAGAGGAGTGGACTCCGCTCCTCATTCACGAGAAAGGGCCGGTAACTGGGATGCCCAGTCCAATGATCCAAAAAGATCAAAGCAAATCAATATAATTAAAAAAACTCCCCCAGGGTTGTTGTTAGTTGGAGGCACTCGTTGTTTCGAGCAAGCCATGGATTGATGCTTGTTGGTGGTGGGAGAGTATAAACTTTTACCATTCTGTTTAGGAACTGCCTATAATGCATGTAGTATGGAAGATACAGCCATCTCATAGTTGTTGCGTTGACAGCGAAAGTATGCCGCTCAAAATGTTATTCAATCTCTATTTTAAAATCGAGCTCTGGCACCTCTACAAATCACTGCTTCCCTCTAAGAAGGGCCTATCTATTTACTTTTATGTTGAGTCATCACCTTCTTATTAAAAAGCACCCGCTGCAGAGCACACTGTCATTTGCATTCATTATTATTAGTTTATATTGGGTATGACTTGACTGGATCTCTTTTACCATGAATTACAATGTTTAGTCAGTCCTTGATCTTTAAAGGTGCTCTGCATTTATGTTTTGCGGTCTCAGAAAGGGCTAGCGAGATACCATTTTGTTATATCATGTTATGATTGTTTTGAGAAAGTGTTGTCATCCGAGTTTTATTATTATGGCTCGCTAGCTGATTATGCCATTGATATGAGTAATAGTGAGACCTGGGTGTTATTATGAGTATGGTTAGTTCATAATATTTGCTGAAACCTGAATGTTGGCTTTGCATGTTTACAACAACAAGAGCAAATAGAGTTTGTAAAAGTTTTTCTTTATCACTTTCAGTTTATCAACTGAATTGCTTGAGGACAAGCAAAGGTTCAAGCTTGGGGGAGTTGATACGTCTCCAACATATATACTTTTCCAAACACTTTTGCCCTTGTTTTGGACTCTAACTTGCATGATTTGAATGAAACTAACCCGGACTGACGCTGTTTTCAGCAGAACTGCCATGATGTTGTTTTATGTGTAGAAAACAAAAGTTCTCGGAATGTCCTGAAAATCCTCGGAGGCACTTTTTGGAAAATATAAAAAATACTGGAGAAAGAATCAAGACCAGGGGGCCCACACCCTGTCCATGAGGGTGGGGGGCGCGCCCTCCCCCCTGGGCGCGCCCCCTTTCTCGTGGGCCCCTTGAGGCTCCGCCGACCTCAACTCTAACTCCATATATTCCGTCTCGCAGAGAAAAAATCAGAGAGAAAGTTTCATCATGTTTTACGATACGGAGCCACCGCCAAGCCCTAATCTCTCTTGTGAGGGCTGATCTGGAGTCCGTTCGGGGCTCCGGAGAGGGGGATTCGTCGCCGTCGTCATCATCAACCATCCTCCATCACCAATTTATGATGCTCACCGCCGTGCGTGAGTAATTCCATCGTAGGCTTGCTGGACGGTGATCGGTTGGATGAGATTTACCATCTAATCAAGTTAGTTTTGTTAGGGTTTGATCCCTAGTATCCACTATGTTCTGAGATTGATGTTGCTATGACTTTGCTATGCTTAATGCTTGTCACTAGGGCCCGAGTGGCATGATTTCAGATCTGAACCTATTATGTTTTCATGAATATATGTGTGTTCTTGATCCTATCTTGCAAGTCTATAGTCACCTATTATGTGTTATGATCCGACAACCCCGAAGTGATAATAATCGGGATACTTCTCGGTGATGACCGTAGTTTAAGGAGTTCATGTATTCACTATGTGCTAATGCTTTGTTCCGATTCTCTATTAAAAGGAGGCCTTAATATCCCTTAGTTTCCGTTAGGACCCCGCTGCCACGGGAGGGTAGGACAAAAGATGCCATGCAAGTTCTTTTTCCATAAGCACGTATGACTATTTATGGAATACATGCCTACATTACATTGATGAATTGGAGCTAGTTCTGTATCACCCTATGTTATAGCTATTACATGAGGAATCGCATCCAACATAATTATCCATCACTGATCCAATGCCTACGAGATTTTCACATATTGTGCTTCGCTTATTTACTTTTCCGTTGCTATTGTTACAACTAGTTGATCCGTTGTGCCAAATGGCGCAGAGAGCTGCTGAAGACATGTTGTCGATGAAAATAGTTTCATGCTGCAGGAACCTTCAACTAAAGCCATGTTCGCGATGAAAATAGTTTTTTTACTAAGGACAGGCCATGTATATACAGTTGGTATAGTTGTGGTCTGCTAAATCCATATGCGCCTTGAAGAAAAACATGGTTTAATTTGCAGAGCCTCACGTGTTTCAAGTATGAATAGGAACTACGAACTCTTTTTGTGCAATTCAAACACATTTTCAGAGGTTTTATTTCTTAGTACATGTTGTCTAAGGTAACATTTGCCCAAAGAGAGAGAGAGAGAGAAGCATACCCCTTTCTCATTATGATTATTATTAAAAGGTATTAAATTTGAAATAGACAATTTCATTTACTTGAAGCACTTGAATAAAGAGAATTTAGACATACTTTTACGCAATGGTCATTTAACCTGTGAAGGACTACGCAATGCTCATTTAACGTGTGAAGGGCAAAAATATTCCACCATCTCTGAATGATGAACTAAATTAAATTAAAAATATATGCAGTAAATTCATTCAAAGTAGAAAAGGGATCTTACATTAAATAAGGCATTACAACAAACATGGTGTTATCTTAGTAAAAGAAATTACATCATTAGAAGAGAAAATGGAAGAAAACCAAACATGAGATTGAGATTAATACATCTAGGAGGAGGTCGTAGACATCACTGTGATCATTTTGCGGCCTGGGGAGCAAAGGATCCATGGTTTTTATATGCCCTGTCCGGCTGCTGGAGTAAATGACATGGAAACGTCATCTCTACCATCTCGATGGTTTAGACCCAGGGAGCCGGATGTTCATCTCGGCCCTCCCCAGCTTTCATCAATGGATTTTTATAGTCAGGGTTAAAGACTGAGAGGCCCTATGCATGTTCAAAGATGCGAGTAGCATATCCAATACATATCAAAGAAAAAGAAAAAAAGAAGACCACAAACATCACAATCATTCATGACACAAAGAGGGGAAACAGACACCTCAACAAGATTCTTGAGGAAGTGCCCAAGGAAAGAAAAAAGAACGTTAGGTCTGAACGTTAAGAACATGCTCATAAATATGAATTGTCAAGGGCAAGATGAAATGCGAGAACAAGCACTGATGAGTAATGATATACTGAAAAATTCCTTTCTTTGTTGTTGTTAGCCCTTGTTTTTTAATATACATTGAGGCACTCAGGTTGTACTCATATCTACAACCCAATATCGTAGCTCTTTTCTTTAACAACCTACAGACAGATTGAACAAATGGAGATTGCTATATGGTGGACTACCTACAGATTACTAACTTTACAAAATCCCTCACATCCTCTCAATTTCTGATCCTATGGAATTCATTGTCATTAGGCACCTTTTCACCATTATATCCAGAATCGAACGGTTTGGGGTATGCCAGAGGGTTTTAGAATCTCCTGAGAAGCACCAAATGCTTTATTTCACTCCAGTTTTCATCATGACCATCAAATCCTGATCATGCAGTCAACAATGTCGTGCCTTTGGTGCCTTTGTTGCACAAAGGCAGAGGATATGCATCGCTCAATTATGTATGCTAACGCCTAGATCATATTCCATCTTGTTGGCACATGCAATCATGCATTGGGAAGGTGTATATGGAATCATTAGGTTCCTGCAGTTCAAAGAAACAATTTGAGTTTCATATACCACTATATCCATTTACATAGTTAAGCAAAGATGGGCAAATATTTAGAGGATGTATGTGAAGGTCAACTCGGAGATGTATTTCAATTTGTTAACATGGCTAATGCGTTCCAAAAAGTAGGCAATAGGTACAGTCTTGGATGGTGAAGGAATAACAAGGGCAGCGAACTGCTTCAGCAGTTCGATTTGGTGAAAGATTCCAACATATACTCAAAACTGAAACTGATTTGGTGTGATTTGTAATACTTTGTTGACGATATAATGGCAGCTCAAATTGACCTAATATTTGGGTCGTCAAAAGATAAGACCAGCTTCCGTTTGTCGGGTTTTATTGCCTTTGCATTCCCTCCTAATAGGTAACACCTGTGTCCCATCAAAAAGTGAGGGAAGTTCCACCCTTGAGTTGTCACAAACACTTCGCTCTGAACACAGACGGTGTAATCTAGTGCTACTAACTGAGAAGAGTACCCCTACAGAGAATAGGTTAGTAAGTAACGGTATGAAGATTCAATGTGAATTGATGAACAGTTCAATGCATGCATATTCATCTGACATTCGGAACGACATCCAGCTAGGCTGATGGGATGGCTGGCGGAAACAATACCTCAAACTCAGCAAGCTCTTCAGACAATGCAAGAGTGTCCTTGGTTTGTAAAAGAGGGAACATCTGGCGAAGGGGAGCCATGTATTTTGTAGCATTGTATATTTTACCGAAGGCAAGATAGAGGAAGGTTGTATTGTCAAACCCCATGCCTCGCAGCATCATACCAACCTGCTCAAATTCAGTCAGTTAACATATTAGCTCTAGTGAGTATATTTACATATTTGAAAGCTTCTAAATTTGTTCTGAATGCTACTAAAGAGACGCAACTGATGGCACTGAACTTAAAGGTTATTATTATTGACCTGAAGCATCACAAACTAAGCAACAAACATCAATTCTAGTATAACAGGCCTAGGCAAACATTACAAAACACAGTGAAACAGAGCCATACTAATTTCACGATACCAGTACAAAGAAAATCCTAGAATTCATAAAGTTTCAAAGACACACAACATCTGATAGTTACGACACCAACATGGGAGAGTCAGCTGACACAGACCAGAGGAAAAATACTGATGAATGCTTAAGATTTGGCATACGTTGCGGTTAGCACTTGACCTCTTTCAGCTCATGTGAAGTACATGAGAGTTAGCTCAGCAGCTCCTTCCCTTGTATTATGAGAACACCAAGCTTCCATCATCATGCATTCACTCACCCACAAAGCTGAAACGGGTCAAGAGGAGCAGTTTTCGAACTTGAGTAAGTTGAATGTATGTATTAGTTCCACCTTCCCAAAGAAGCTGCAAGCATTACTATGTGATGTTGGGAATGACAAAGCGAAACAAACATCGAGGATAGCTTGTGTAAAATTATACATTAGTATGCAGCAGATTGTTTATCTAAAGTAAATATCCTGAGGATACATTGGCACAGGTAACAAATTGGACATCTGAAGTTAGTACCTAGAAAATAAAGTCACAATGCATCTACATTGTAGCTTTAGCAGTTCATTAACCTAGGATTGTGTTGAGAGATGCATGCCGTCTGAGAGACAAAGAACTAAACATGAGCTGACTATGTCAATTGATCCATCCTTTACATTTCTCAGATGGAAGGCATGGGTCCTTGCACCAACAGGCACCAGGAAGTGGTGCCAGCAATTTTGGAATCAGAGAAATTAGTATGGCATCAAGGTAGATAATAAGAAACACTAATATGGCGCCTGCAATTGTGAAAAAATAGAAATCAGTACGATATCGAAGTAGATAACAAACAACACTTCCTGATTTCTATTGTTTGTTATCTACCTCGATGTGTAACAAATAATTGATCTGGGGATGAGTAGGCTTTAGTTCGCATATTTTGTATGCTGCTTATATTATGATTGAAATGCAGCAGAACATCTTTTGGGAGTTCCTTCACAACTCTTACATGTTGTCTGAGTGTCCCGATAAAACGATCTTCATCAAAACTATCACTAAATTTGCTGAGAAACAAAACATCAGGAAGAACCAATACATATTAGAGCAAGAAGTGGAATTTCAAAAATATTCACGGGTTTATAACTAACAGAAGTGAACTTTAGAAGTCAAACAAACTGCTCTAGACACTAAAACAACAAGCAAGAGACAACTGCTCCAGACAGACAGACATCATATAAAAATGCAATTATCTAATGTTAAGAAATAAAGCAGTGAGCAAACAAAATAGCATTAGTTACCTAGGATCGCGCCAAATGCTATTCAAATGAAATATTTGGATCACAAGAGTTGCATTAAGCAAGCTGGCCACAACAACTGCATCGCAGATCTATATTGAGAAAAAAATGGAACTGCACTGTCAATAATTATTACTCGGCATAGTGTGAAGGTTCTAAGGACTATACAAAATGAGACATCAACATCACAGCAAATGGTAGAGACCAGAGTCTAATTCTCAAGCTCTCAGGTCAGAAGAAATATATCTCTCAATAGAAGATCTGATGGCATGTGACCAAAAAGATGAAAGCAAATATCGGTGATCTTTCGATGAATAATACAACTATGTATGTACAAAGATAGTACTAATGCCTTTCCAGCACAAAGTTATTGATGAAAGCCGTCTCAATCAAAGTGATAGTACATGACTTCAAGTTACATAGTGGTGTCAATGGATTCATATGGCACTGGACTTTTGTATAGGTAATAGCAATGTATTGCTTGCTTGCTGTATCTAACGTGGTCCAAGAACTTACAGAAAGACGCTGTTGATTCAGACCACCATTTGCTTCAACTATGAGATACCCATTTGAAGTCGGCAAATCTGTAAAGAGCCCAAAAATGATCCAGCCAGTCAGGTATTTAGCTTACTCCACTCCTCGTGGCGCCCTTGCAGCCAACACAATCATCATGAGACAATGTCTGGCATCTTCTTGTAGGAAATGGAAAAAGCAAATAAAGAAATAGCAGATGCAATTGCCAACAAGGCTATACTCACTTTCATATGATCTGAAACAAGAAAAAATTGCAAGGGGCGTGAAGGGGAGAAGGATTGAGAGAAGCTCACCTTGACATCTTCCAAGCTCCTCCCGTGCACACCATCTTCAGCCGTCAGGATCTCATCCATGAAGATGTTGCTTTTCCCTATCGCCGGCCTCTCCTCCACCCTGTGAGGCGTCCGCTGCCCGGTGTTCGGCCTCGCTACTCCACCCCACACCGCTGGCCTCTTGGCCCTCCCCTGCTCTCTCCCATCCGATGCCGTGCCTGGATCGACCGGGGCGGAAAATAACCTGATATGACAAGTCAAGTTGGAATAACATAATATAGCATTCCCCCAAAATTAAGGTATAGACAAACTCTGGAAACATGCAGGATTCATGGAGACGTCTCCCCTGAAATAAATAAGTACGCCCAAATGTATGTATAAAAAAGAAACTGCTAAATTTTGAGAGGTATGATACCATCATCGGCAAGAAATGTGTGTCCCACCCCCTAACACAGTTGAAATACTACTTCCAGTGTGCAGTGAAGTTGCCAATGATAATATCAGATCTCAGATATAGCTACTTCCATTCCTTGAACCTTACATGCATGTAAAATTAACTTCCTCTCGGTAGCAGAACATATAAACAACTGAAACATAAAGTGGGAAGTAACCTGCAATGCCACGCAGCATATATTGTTGCTCCATGACCACTGCCTAAAAAAGGACTTCCCGGTTCAGTGTGCAGGTCCTCTTATATGTCACCAAGAGGAGGGAGGACACCTAGCCCTGCAAATGGAAGCAAATTCATAATGTTGCATATCACCTTTCAAGGGATAAAAAGAGCAAAAATCGATTATATGTCGTTCCTAAGTCATTTGTCCATTTCAGCTAGACAGTGCGGCACGATAGATGATCCAAACAACATGGGACAATAGTTGATTCAACAACTGGAGATGTCTTTAGCGGGTCTCTGCGCCATTTGGTTATTCCTTGGATGAAATCCATTGTTGTATCACCCAGCCTAGTACCAATTCTTGTCACAACAACAATCTCACCCAATGCTCCTTCAAGAGGATACACAAAGGATATCAGGACACCAAATTGTGCGTGTTGTAACCAGGAACCTTAATTTAGCAGCACTTTGTACAGCTCCAACTTGGTGTCATGAACTGAATTAGTGCATTACTTACACAACAGATATCAGATTAAGTAGAAGTCGATAGAAATTAGCAGAAGTGGGCTACAAAAATCAGCAGCCCATCACCTTGCAATATAGAACATACTTTCGCCGACCATCATAGATCATACCGCTAAACAACAAGGCGCATCGTCCGTCCACTTGAATTATTATTCTGCAACAAAACAAAAGCACACATAGAGCACCAATTAGAAGGGATCCCGTATGGCAACAAAAAAACCATTTAGCCATTCATCGCCTGCTTACATGGTACAGAGGCATTTAGGCTACACAAATCTTGTAGATATGTGTGTGCAGAGAGAGAGATCACAAATCCATAGATGTGTGTGTAGAAAAAGAGATTAGGAGCGGAGGGGGAGCTCACCATGGGGTCTCCCCATCCCCAAAATCTTCCTGCCATGCCATGGAAGAGGCATGGAAAAGAAGGTGGGGTGGAGGCATAGGCGCTGCCGCCGCTCAGGGCAAAACAGAGGCGAGCCTAGAGGAGAGTCTGGCCTCCTCCCTGGCTGGGCGGCGGCGCTGCCTCCAGGAGGGCCGACCTGCTCCTTCACCTAGTTGCCCACCTCCTCTTCCCCTGCCCCTTCACCCCACCACCGGGCTCGCCTAACCCGCGCTCGATCTGGAACCAACAACGAAGAGAAGGAAGACGAGGTAGAGGGGCTAGCATGGTGGAGGAGGAATAGCAGGCGGCGGTGGGACTCCGGGGCGGAGGCCGTGGCGACGCGAGGAGGTGGTGGAGGAGAGGCGGCGGCGGGGCTCCAGAGCGGAGGCCGTGGTGACGCAAGGAGGGGGATGGAGGAGGGGAGCGGGAGGCTGTGGGGATCGAGGGAAAACAAGGCTAGGGTTTGTGTGATGGCTGGTGCGGGAGTGGGACGAGGCGAATTGGCTGCGGAAGCATGGAGCGGATTGGTCAAAACCGTCTGCACGCGGCCACGACTGATCCAGCCAACCAGAGCACGAGACGAGCCCACCCGTCATAGGCCAGTGGAAATGACCGTGAAGTGAAAATCGATTTTAACTGTTGTGAAGATCCAACGGCTCAGGCGTGCCAGAAGCCAGATCGGACGACCGACGAAGGAGCTGATCGAGGGAGCCTCCTGGAGGTGAGTTGGCTAGCCTCTTTTTTGTTTTAAATCACTACAAAACCCAAAAGCATTACTTTTGCTATCGTTACCTTTATTATCATATTACTTTGCTACTAAATACTTTGCTGCAGATACTAAGTTATTCAGTTGTGGTTGAATTGACAACTCAACTGTTAATACTCAAGAATATTCTTTGGCTCCCCTTGTGTCGAATCAATAAATTTGGGTTGAATACTTTACCCTCGAAAGCTGTTGTGATTCCCTACACTTGTGGGTTATCACCCGACGCCTGGGACTTCGCCTCGCGGTGTCTCCAAAATCATCTCCCCCTGCTCCGCTATCCTCTGGGACAGCACCTCGGTGTCCACCGCGGGCCGGGGGGATTTTGCCATCGGGAGCGAATAGCTGTTCATCTCCGACGGACTCAAAGACCCATCTGAGGAGGATGCGCCTATATGGGCTTTGGAACGGACTGCATGATCATGTTTAACATGTTAGAAAGCAAATAAAGCGAAACATACCGGAAGATAGTATCCGGACACTTACGACTTCGCCCGGGGCTTGTCCCTGGGCAGCCACTCCTCGTCGCTGTAGGCGGCGGTGGTGGATTGGTCCGGAGGGAGGGTTCTTCCCCTCTTGGACCCTTCGGCCTCCCCGGAAGGGGCGGCCTTCCTTTTCTTCTCCTCCCTAGTTGGGGGAGGGACTTCCTCTTCTTCCACCTCAGTTTCGTTGGAGGAGGGCGCCTCGATGTCTTCGAAGGATGCATCCGACATGGCTTTGCGCCGGAGACCTTTCCTGGTCCCCGTGGCCTTCTTCTTGGCCTTCTTCTCCGGCACCTTGTAAGGCGCCGGAACCAACATCTCCGTTAGGAGAGAGGTTGCTGTATCTTCAGGTAGCGGAGCCGGGCAGTTGATCCGCTCCGTCGTCACCACATATTCCTGTTAAATCAACATGGTGGCTTAGCCCCCCCCCCCCCCACGAATATACTGAAAGGCTCGTCTTGAAAGATGGAAGGCTTACCGGATTGGCAGGGTGCTTCGCGCTGAGTCCACGGTCTTCGGTGAGGGGAGGGGGGGACTTCGGACGCCTTGAACAACACCTTCCAGACATCTTTATGTGTCGTGTCGAAGAGCTCTCGCAGCATCTAGTGTTGGGACGAATCAAACTCCCACATATTGAACGCCCGTCTTTGGCACGGGAGGATCCGGCGGAAGAGCATGACCTGAACCACGTTGACGAGCTTGATCATCTTGCCCATCATATTCTTGATGCAGTTCACGAGTCCGATCAGCTCTGCAGGGGCACCCCAGGCCAAGCCTTTCTTTTCCCAGGAGGTGAGCTGCATGGGGACGCCGAATCGCAATTCGGGGGCCGCCGCCTAGTTGGCGTCGCGTGGCTCGGTGATGTAGAACCACCCCGATTGCCACCCCTTCATGGTCTCCACGAAGGAGCCTTCGAGCCAGGTGACGTTGGGCATCCTGCCCACCATGGAGCCTCCTCACTCTGCTTGCTCACCCCCCACTATCTTCGGCTTAACGTTGAAGATCTTTGGCCATAGGCCAAAGTGGGGCGGGATGTGGAGGAAGGCCTCGCACACGACGATAAACACCGAGATGTTGAGGACGAAATTTGGGGCCAGATCATGAAAATCTAGCCCATAGTAAAACATGAGCCCGCGGACAAACGGGTGGAGGGGAAATCCTAGTCCGCGGACAAAGTGGGGGAGAAATACAACCCTCTCGTGGGGTTCCGGAGTGGGGATGATCTGCCCTTCGTCCGGGAGCCGGTGCGCGATGTCTGCAGCTAAGTATCCGGCCCGCCTAAGCTTCGCAATGTCCTCCTTCGTAACAGAGGAGGCCATCCACTTGCCTCGCGCTCCGAACATGATTGAAATGGCTTAACGAAGATGGTGAGAACTTGGGCGTTGGAGCTCCAGAGTGCGAGAGCGGATGAGCAATGGAGGAAAAAGGTGTGGGTGAAAAAGGGGAATCCTTATCTCTTCATAAAGGCGGTAGGAGCCATGTGCCTCCACTCTTGCCCATTGAAATCACTTATTCCCAAGCGCCATGGTTGATGGCGCGGTTGGGTTACCCACGCCCGTATTGATGAGAATCCCGTGATAAGGGGACACGATCTTTGCTTCGATAAGACGTGCCAAGGAAACCGCCTCGCAATATGTGCAGTAGATGGTTGTAAAAAAATGGTTCGAATAATGACCGGGCCGTGGCGTGATGTCACTCTACAAAAGTTGTCAGCAGATTTGATTTGTGGAATATTGTTCTCTCTACGGTGGTATGTGGATTTGTTTTGCAGAGCCAGAAACGATTCGTGTGTTCAAAATATTTTACGGAGTATTCGGAGGAGGAACCAGCCTTGCAATGTCAAAGACAAACTGCACGCCGGACTCATCGTCATTGAAGCCTGGTTTAGGGGCTACTGAGGGAGTCCTGGATTAGGGGGTATCCGGACAGCCGGACTATATACTTTGGCTGGACTGTTGGACTATGAAGATACAAGATTGAAGACTTCGTCCCGTGTCCGGACGGGACTCTCCTTTGCGTGGAAGGCAAGCTTAGCGATTCGGATTTGTAGATATCCTTCTCTGTAAACCGACTCTGTGTAACCCTAGCCACGTCCGGTGTCTATATAAACTGGAGGGTTTAGTCCGTAGGACAACAACAATCATAATCAAAGGCTAGCTTCTAGGGTTTAGCCTCTATGATCTCGTGGTAGATCAACTCTTATAATACTCATATCATCAAGACCAATCAAGCAGGAAGTAGGGTATTACCTCCATTGAGAGGGCCCAAACCTGGGTAAACATTGTGTCCCCAGCCTCCTGTTACCATTAGCCTTAGACGCACAGTTCGGGACCCCCTACCCGAGATCCGCCGGTTTTGACACCGACAATGATGGCCACGATCTCCTTCATGAAACGCACGAAGAATTTCTTGCCCTTCCTCAAGAGAAACACAATGCTGAAACGCCCCAGTGACACTGCGATGATGCAACTTGCCATTGGCAATTTTCATTGACTTAGACCACCGGGTTATCTGCCTGGCCAAGGTTTCATCCTCAGGCAACTCGCCCCGGGTCATGTAAGCCAAATATGGTACTGTCCAATCTGGGATGACGTGAAGAGCCGCCACCAGTTGTGCTTCCAGGTCAGGAACAAGCAAGTCTTCCTCAGTAGGTAACTTGACAGAATGGTTATGCAGAATATCCAAGAAAGTATTAGGCGGCATCGGCTTATGTTGAGACCCTAGCCGGCTTAAAGCATCAGCCGCCTCATTCTGTCTGCGATCAATGTGCTCCACTTGGTAACCCTTGAAATGTCCAGCAATGGCATCAACTTCACGGCGATAAGCCGCCATGAGAGGATCCTTGGAATCCCACTTGCCTCAGACTTGTTGAGCCACCAAATCTGAGTCGCCAAAGCACCTTACCCGGCTTAAACTCATCTCCTTAGCCATCCGAAGACCATGGAGCAAGGCCTCATACTCAGCTGCATTGTTAGTACAGGGAAACATCAACCGTAGCACATAACAAAATTTGTCACCTCGAGGGGAAGCTAAAACAACTCCAGCCCCCGAGCCCTCCAATTGCCTGGACCCATCAAAGTGAATAGTCCAATACGTGTTGTGTGGCTTCTCTTCAGGCATCTGCAGTTCTGTCCAATCGTTGATGAAGTCCACCAGTGCTTTAGACTTGATAGAAGTGTGTGGCACATACTTTAAACCATGAGGCCCAAGTTCAATGGCCCACTTGGCGACTCGTCCTGTGACCTCTCTATTTTGTATGATATCTCCTAAAGGAGCAGAACTGACCACAGTGATGGGATGACCCAGAAAATATTGCTTAAGCTTCCGGCTTGCCATAAACACCCCATAAACAAGCTTCTGTCAATGTGGATACCTTTGCTTGGTTTCAATAAGTACCTCACTGATGTAATAAACCGGTCGTTGAATCGGATGCTCCTTGCCAGCTTCCTTGCACTCCACCACAATGGCTACACTAACGACACGTGTGTTAGCAGCCACATATAACAATAATGGCTCCTTATCAATGGGAGCGGCAAGGACTGGTGGCTCAGCTAGCTGTCTCTTCAAGTCTTCAAAGGCAGTGTTACCAGCATCGCTCACGAAGTCGTCTATCTTCTTCATCATCTGATACAGCGGTATGGCCTTCTCACCTAACCTGCTTATGAACTGGCTGAAAGCAGTAATATGACCCGCCAAATGTTGAATATCATTGATACACGCAGGTTTAGCCAAAGAAGTGATTGCCTTGATCTTCTCCGGGTTAGCCTCAATGCCCCTGTTAGAAACCAAAAAACCCAAAAGCTTGCCTGCAGGCACACCAAAAACACACTTGGCCGGGTTAAGCATCATCTTGTAGACCCGTAGGTTATCTAAGATCTCCTTCAAATCATCTATCGAGGTCTCCTTCTCTCTAGACTTCACCACAATGTCGTCCACATAAGCATGGACATTATGTCCAATTTGATTATGAAGACAGTTCTGTACACACCGATGGTAAGCCGCCTGGGAACTCTTAAGCCTGAAAGGCATAGACACATAGCAGATGGCTCCAAATGGGTTAATAAAAGTTGTCTTCTCCTGGTCCTCTACAGCCATCTTGATCTGATGATAACCAGAATAAGCATCCAAAAAACTCAAACGCACACAACCCGCCTTAGCATCAATGATCTGATCAATACGAGGAAGAGCGAAGGCATCAGCTGGGCAAGCTTTGTTTAAGTCCGTGTAATCCACACACATACGCCAAGTGTCATTCTTCTTAAATACCAACACCGGGTTAGCCAACCACTCTGGATGAAAAACTTCAATAATGAACCCAGCCGCCAAGAGCTGGGCCACTTCCTCACCAATGGCCTTACGCCTCTCTTCATTGAACTGCCGAAGAAACTGTTTGACCGGCTTAAATTTTGGATCAATATTAAGAGTGTGATCAGCGAGTTCTCTTGGTACACCCGACATGTCAGAAGGTTTCCATGCAAAGATGTCCCGCTTCTCACGGATGAACTCGATGAGCGCTGTCGGATTTCGGGTTCCGGCAGACCCTCTAGATTCGAACACTGGGGTGCGCGCGGAGATTTCGCCCTCTACCTACCTCCACCTCACCGCCTCGCTAGGATCTAAGCTACGAAAGGAACAACACAAGAGACACAGGGTTTATACTGGTTCAGGCCACCATTGTGGTGTAATACCCTACTCTAGTGTGTGATGTGGTGGATTGCCTCTTGGGCTGGTGATGAACAATACAAGGAAGAACAGCCTCGCGAGGGTCTGTTCTTGGCTGGTGCGGTGAACTGCTAGGGGGAGTTCAGTCGCTCTTTCTACTAGTTTCCGGATGATGATCTCGATGCCTCTACCTTGTGGGTGGCTAGTCCTATTTATAGGCAAAGGCCCTGGGCCTCTTCCCAAATATTGAGCGGGAAGGGCGCCAACAATTGGCCATTTTGAAGGGGAACATCTAGTACACTTATCCTGACTAAAGCTGGTCCTCGCCTGTCAAAGGCTCTGGTGGTGACACCTGCTTGGGCTCCACAATGACTTCCTTCCTACCGTTGCGACGGTCTTGGTCTTGTTGCACCGAAATGGATGCCTTTGCTTGATGCTCTCGCCTGCGCTTGCTCCCTTTGCACGAAAGAGGAAAGGAGGACACTGCACGGGCTGGCGCCCGCCTCACGCCCTCGGTCGTCATGGCTTGCGTCATGGGCACCTCGTGAGGTGCCCTGCCTTGATCTCTCCGCCTCCTCGCGAGCCAGCCTGACGAGGCCGTGCCTGAGGAAGCTCCCTGTCGTCCACCCCACGAGGCTTGGCCCCTCGCGAGGGTATTGAGCTTGTGCTGATGAAGATGGGCCGTGCTGGGCCGCCCCTTGAGCCACGCCGCAGGCAGGCAAGTCTGGGGACCCCCGTTCCCAGAACGCCGACAGTAGCCCCCGGGCCCAAGGTGCCCGGACTTGGCTGAGCAGAGAAGCGAAGGGGCAAGTGTGAAGCGCCACGAGCCCTAACAGCCTGCGGCCTCGGGCACCGCGTGGCGGTTGGTTGGATGTGGGTGCCTTAGCAACTGCGTGAATCGTCAAAAGAGCGGCACCTGCCTAGCCTTTGCTTCCCTTGCTTCCTCCGGTCATTGCCTAGATCCCCTTTCTTGCGCCCTTCCTTCCTGCCTCTGAAATCTTTAGATCTGCTCCGACCGCGTGCCCTAGCAAGACATGGCGCCTCGCCAGACCCCGGCTGAAGCTTGGTACTCACCCGCCTTGGACTCGCCGAATGTGTCGGAGACGAGCCTCGCCCGAGTGCGCCGGATGGTGGTGGCGCAAGGCATCGACGGGGCAAAGGTGTTCAAGGCTGGCCCCGCTCTTCCCGAGGGCCAAGGGAGCACCTTCTATCCACTCTTCGCAAGCGCCATTGCTGCCAGTCTGGTGCCTCCCTTTTCTGAGTTTTTCTTCTTTGTCCTCCGCCATTACAACCTGCAAGCTCTGCACCTCCACCCCAACTCTGTTCTTCTTCTGGTAATCTTCGCCTACTATTGTGAGGCTCACGTCGGAGTGCAGCCCTCAGTGGCCTTGCCGCGCCACTACTTCTCCCTCCGGACCTCTCGTGGTCCCATCTCCGCGTGCGTGAGCTTTGTCGCGTATGGCGGCTCCAACGCCATCTCGAAGCCTGGGAAGAGGATTGAGGGCTTCAGGAGAAAGTGGGTCATGGTAGATGCTGGACGCATCCACCCTCGGCTGATTCTGCCCACGGAGCAGCCCACGAGCTCCGATGGTTGGTCTCGCGCGGAACTCGTGGACCCCCGCGCGAAGCCGGTGCTGGAGAAGATGGACGCGGATCTGAGACCCGACAACATGGCGGCGGCGAAGCTGACTGGTGCGTCACTCCTGAGGGAGTTCCTTGAGCACCAGGTGGCCCCGCTTCATAAGTACTCGCTTCCGCTATGGAGGCCCCACCCGAGCCCAGATCTGGTCGCGGTCCTCCAATCTTTGGTCGCATGAGATGTGGGGAGGCTGGAGGGTGCCCCTGTACCCCTGTTTCTTCGAGATGATTGGGAGCAGGCAGTGGACTCCATGCCCGTCTTCAATGGGGACGGGCCCGTGCCCACGGAGGTTCCCGAGGACCCGGCGGCCCTGGCGACAGTGAACGTGTCCTCCGGCGACTCCAGCGAAGAGGAGGAAGAAGAGGAGCGGGAAGGAGGGCCTGACTCTGAGGCTACCGACGGGGAGTCGAGAGCGCCCCTCCCCCGGCGCAGGTCCCACGCTCTCCGCCTCTTGCCAAGCGACGACAAGGATGGCGACGAACGGGGCGGCGAGAGCTTGCCCCCGATCTCGAAGAAGGCCGGGACTGGGCTGGTCCCCCGCGGGTCTGCCCCAGCTCCGAGGCGATCCGCAGACACGCCTCCTGCTCCCGAGCCTCTCGAGGCTGACCCCTTCAGCCGGCTCTCGGGCTTCAAGTATGGCCGGAGGTTGCTCGAGCTCGCGAGCGATGACCAGTAAGTGCTTGATTCTTGTTTTATTCCTTGCTTTGTCGCTGAGGCTTGATGTCTGTATCTCTTGGCTAGGCTGGTGCCTGCGGCGAAGAAGCGGAAGGGGGCTCCTAAGGTTCCATTTGGGGCAGTGCCTCTGCCCACGAAAGGAGGTGACTGCAAGGCACGGGCCTCTCCTGCCCGGTCGTCCTCGCGAGGCCTGGTGGAGCTGGCTGGGGCGAGCTCAGCCCCCATGGCCCAAGCGACTCCTAGGGTATCCTTGCCTGATGCCACCGCCACCGCTGTTGGGGCGCAGTAGGTCCCGCCTCGGGATACTGTGCTTACGCTGCCGTCCTCTCCTCCTACTCCACCAACTGCCGTCTCTCCGACTCCTCCCACTGTCCTGGATCGTGCTACTACCGAACTGGACCGGCTGCGGCAAGATCTTCTGGGCGCCGACCCTCGCTTGGTGGCCAGGCGCTTGGAGCTGGCTTCTGGCTGGATTCGCTCTGACGCTTCGATTCAAGCGGCGCTGGTTCGGGCCTCGATGGCTTGCAACGAGGAGAAGCAGACCGTCCTTGGGGCGAAGGCTGCTCGCGACGCCGCCTTGGGGGAGATGGCCGATGCCTGAGGTCGCTGCAAGGCGCTGGAGAGCAAGCTGCAGGGCCTGCGGGACCAGCTTGCCAAGGAGGTCCGCATTCGCCAAGAGAAGGAAGAAGACATGAAGGCTCGCGAGGCGGCCGTCAAGGACCGAGACGCCAAGCTTAACAAGCGCCCTGACCACCTGGGTGCACTGGAGCAGGAGTTGCAGGCGAGGAAGGTCGAGCTAGACGGCAAGGTGCGGGTCCTCGTCGAGGACCATGAGGCCTTCACGGAGATGGAGGTGAAGGCTCGCACCTTGCCGAGGTCGCTTTACGACAGCAGCTTGGAAAGCCCGCTGGCCGGCGCCGAGGACGGCCCCGAAGCTGCTCCCCTTCCTGGTCCGTGCTCTTGAAGATGTCAATCCAGGCGTGTCTACTGGAGTCTTGTCACATGCATGGACGAACTGATCTTCCGTGTCTTGCAGGGATCGTACAGGCACCAACGTATGTACAACACTTCTCTAGTAATATCGCTCGTCTCTCTCTTCTATTAAATCACCCGACTTGCGGGGCCGGGGAGTGTGCCTATGGTCGGTTCTCAATTGCGGTCCCACATGTGTGTGCAACCGCAATATGACGTGTGTTCCATTCGGAGAGCGGCGTGCCAGACCGACCAACTGTCTGGGGTGTGACGCGAATGCGACAGGCGTGTTGTATACTCCGTACATGTGTACCGCCGTTTTCTTGAGGCTTTGCTCCATGGCGCAATCCATGGATACAAAATTAGTATACTGTACTACTTAAAAGTTGACGACGGGGCTTTTCCTGCGCGGTAGGCAGGGCAGTTCCGCCTAGTCGGTTCGACAGACATGAGAAGATGAGGGAGTAGGCTGCTGCAAACATAGGGTTGTGTGATTTGACAACGAGTTACTCTTGGACAAGTGGGGCCCCGTGATTTGACTTGCCATTATCATTTTAACTGTGGCGCTATGACCGGCATGAGTCTCCCAATTCCTGACCACCTCCATATAGGTGCATCTCCCAATGCTCCACCATGTAGAGGCTGGCTCTTGCATGAGAGCCCACTCCACTTTTTCCTTGCCTCTTTCCTCCACATATCAAAAAATGCCATGTAAAGCGGGCTTATAGCCCACTATTGTACTTACTTGCTCCTACAGGTGCTAAGCTTGCCACATAGGCACAAAGTCTGATGTGGAAAGTTAATTAAGAAGAGAGATACTAGTTTGGTGACCCAAGGAAGAAATAGTGTTAAGCGCGTGTACCTAGGTGAAAAGACAATTTTGAGTCTATAGCTAATTAAATGAAGCAAACTTAGCAACAAAAAACTAAGCACCTATGCATTGGGGACTTGATTGCTAAGCCATTTGATGCCCTTAGCACCTCATCTAAGCACCATTTCATTGGAAGAGGTCACTCCTTGGCAAATGCAATAAATAGTACAAAGAAAAAAATAGAGAGAAGTAAAAAGAAAATACTCTTATAGCCAACCTTATAGCTAACCTTGTTGTAGTATGAGTGACTAAGTGATGACTATGTATGACATGCCAACATCAGATAGCCTAACGCACCGTGTTATATCTCCAACGACGCGACCGCACAAGCGAGGCGACGATCATGGTAGGCGCGACCATGATACGGGCTGCTGGCAGCCCTTGTATCTGAGATCAAACGGTCACATGCTAAGTTGTTGAAAATTTGCAGAATAACCCTCCAGGATAGGATATTCACCCATAGGTCTAGATTCACGCCATGCAACTGTTCGATCTCAGATCCAAGGGCTCTCGGAAGCCCGTATCATGGGAGAATGGAAAGCTTCGTATCACCTGTAATTTTCCCGATGCTTGATGTGACATCGAAAGCCATTTAATTGGGCGTTGAGTAGACATGACATATAATTGGGCCCCCATAGTGCTGTGCATGAATCCATTTATTCACCAGGCAAGCCACTACCCTGCCGTTCGCACGCCCCACTCAGCATTTTTACAAACGAAAAACCACTGGCAGTTCGCTCCTACTCATCCTTGGACGTCCTTTAACATTACGATAGTTCGCTCCTTGTCGTCCCATCCTTTCACATTATGGCAGTTCCACTAATCCTAACCCTCCTCCCAAATCCATGGCGTCCCAAATCTCCATGATCGGCGCTGAGTACAAGGTTAGAACCATCACTAACAATGAGTTCAACATCATCTACACCCGTTCTTTCACGACGGTGAAAGGATGCCTTGCTCGCTTCAGACGCATGTTCAAAAACTCAAATGATGAGTGTGTCGCTGGGCTAGATGTTGAGTACACCATAGTCCTGGGACGACAGAAGGATCTAAAGGAGGAAGAGAAGAAGAAGCCCGTCGTGATCCAGGTTTGTGTGCATGACTTATGCTTGGTCTACCACATATGCCATGCCGACATTGAGTGCCAGGATTTTAAGAACTTCCTCATGGCAAAAGAGTGAAATTGGTTATTGTAGATTTAGGAACGACAGGGATGTCCTCGGTCGGATAGGCCTCATTGTAGGCAACCCCTTCGACCTCCAAAAGAACCGGCTGCTGCCCTCCCGTGGTCAGCCTTCAATGCTGACCCTGGCAGGATCCATGGTTCATCCTTTGTACGGTAAACTGGAGAAACCTCCGCACATGTTTCATCGTCATGCATGGCAGTGGAATGTACTAGATATAGACCACATCCACTATGTTGCAATGGATGGCTACCTTTATTTCAATATCTACAAGGGTTGGATGAAGAGCAAGATCCAAGTGTGCGGTTCAAGCAAAGTATCGGCCAAGAGGAAGAGGGACAAGGACGAAGTCGAGGACATGGACGAGGACTCTGAGTAAGGTGGCAGTGTCATTGCTCATGTTGTTTCTAATGCAGTGTCTACTGGATTAGTTGCTTAGTTCAATTTCAGGTGTGCGTAGTTTAATTTGAGGGGTGTGTTGTGCTGAGCCCCCAGTAGAACTATGTTATGTTTCTTCTCATTACTTTAACTCTTTGGTACGTACATACTAATACTTCTTACATTTCTTCTTTTAATTGGTATAGCACTACCACTCGTTTCTTCACATTATATACGTACAATATATATGGCCAACATCATATATCCGCAATTTAGTTGTTAAAGAATTTCAGGGTGCTTAGTTTTGTCAAAGAATTCTAGGGTGCTTAGTTTTATTTGAGGGGTGTGTTGTGTTGGACACCATTATTGTGACTCAAATCTCTTTTGCCATGTTATAATGACATAAATACCGATGAACCAACATGCCAGCTCTCCCTCTATCTCACTACAGTAAAATAAAGTGTGGGGCCTACTTCATCCCAACAGCGTTCTTATTTTCCAGTAAAATATTCGCTTGGTTACTCCTGACAAGCGGGGCGACACTTATCATTGTGAGAATCGGCTTATTTTTGTCATGTAACATGGTCAACGGGTTTGACGTGAAAATAACAATGTCTAATGGCATTTTTGAGCAAACATCTAACTTAATGATGGCATTTTTGAGATATCTAATTGCATTTTTGAGTAGGCATCTCACGGATCGATGACATTTTTGAGTAGTTGTAACTTCTAATGGCAAAACTGAGTAGTGATAAACTAGTGGCATAAATAATAAGAACCCAATAATTAAATAGGTATGCTCTTTATTTCTTTAATAGTACTATATGCATAATTTAGCGACGAGCGCCTCTATATGTACCACCTTTTTTATTTAATTTCATCTTGTTAGTTTTGCTCCATGGCGCAATCCGTCGATACTACTACTGTATAAAAGTATACATTTTTTAAAAGGCTAGAGGGCGGGGCAGTCTAGCATGGTCGTTTTCACGAGAGGCGAGGGCCTTTGTGATTTGACGGCTCATTACTGCTGGAAGGCGGGGCCTTGTGATTTAAATGCTCATATAAATGTGCCGACCACCTAAGGAGGAGCAAAGAACCGTGTGGTATACTCAAGTTTTCCACTGGAGTAGTACTAGAATGGAGGAGCACGAAACACGGCAGCCCAGTGCCTTATGGCGATAAAAATGATCTAATTTGCTAGTCATCTCATTGTTAGCATTGTTCTATTCATGCCTCCTAGAGAACATGACAAGTGCGGCAAAACACCCGAAGCAAAAGAAGAAACACAGGAGCAAAAGAAGAAGGAAGATTATCACCCCAAATGATCTAATTCAGCACGGAGTCATAACTGCTTATTCATAGCCTCCACGACCTCCATCTCCTTGCGCATCTCACCTGCCATCTTCTTCATTTTGTCGATGACGCGTGATTTCTCGACGTGAGCCTTCATCATCTGTTCCACGGCCGCATTACGTACCTTAATACCAGTCGGGTGCTCGATGCGGATCTTTGCCAACTCCTCCTTCTGTTCCATGATGAGGACCTGCAGCATCTTCATCGAGGAACTACTATTCTCATGCAGCTTCTGCCAGCCAGCGTTCTTCTCCTTCAGCAGGTCGAGCTCGTAGCAGAGCTTCTCCTTGTCCTCTTGAAGTTGCAGGATTTCTCCGGTCGCCTTCTTCTCCGAGGCAATGCTCTTCTTCAGCAGCATCACCAAGCCGGCGGTCAACTCCCCCTGCTTATTGAGCTCAACCGGCATGTTGTCGAGGCTCCTCTTCAGCAGTTCCAACAAGCCATGGATGAACTCCTTCTACTTATTGAGGTGCTTATTGAGCTGATCGGGCATGCCGTCGACGGATAATGACTCCAGTGCCGCCAGCTCGGCATGTTCGCCTCCGCGGCTAGGGCGCTCCTGGGAGCCATTGCCTCCCCGTGAGAGATCTTTCGAGGTCTCTGTGTGGCGGCGAGCCCTCTTTTTTTCTACAGCCTTGGTTGCCGCTCCCTTGTTATGAGTAGTTCTCGACCTAGAGCTCTGCTCACCGGCCAAGGCAAGGACGGACGAAGAAGAAGGACTTATGCGGAGGAAGGTAGAGTAATTTTTGGTTAGGTAGTTCCCCTTTTTATAACCTAAGTACTAGCACTAGTACTAATACCTGCATAGTGGGAACACGTTCAGGTTTGGTACGTACTAGTAGGTGAGCGGGCTTGCACTTAATTGTAGCACTAGTACGTTCGAATGTGATGGGAACAGGGTAAAGATTAATTGATGGTTTTGGTTTCGAGGCCCAAAACGGCTCCCGATGAGTTTAGTGGAACATAAATTTCAAGTAGACGACACTGCTCAAATGCGTAATTATTATGTTACTGTCAAAAATTGGCACAAAATACAAAGGAGACCAATGGAAGTACTACTAGCAACCCATGATTTAACTACTTGCATGCACGCAGTGGAGTAGTAATGTCTTTCTTCCGCCCTCACGTCCACTCAATTTGCATGCACTGTATTAATTGACCATCAATGAAGTGAAGGGCTTTAAACGCGTCAAATTATCACATGGGGTGCATCTTGGTACAAAATTGCATCCGCCCGTGTGCCCGCGTGTGCGTGCGTGCACATCTTTGCTTCGTGCATGTACCACCAGTGTGGCTCAGGGAGGACGAGTACATTCTTCTGGAACCAGCAGCACGTCACTGTGATCAATCCATACAAGGAGGTCGCACAACGCCTCCACATGTGCCACATGGCTTCATGAACTGTAAGCGAGACACTATGTAGCGTGCCATTGGAATTCTAATTTACGTGTTTTGCACATACTCGAAGTACTAGTAAGGTACACGTGCATTGCACGCATCAGATTTTGCAACTAAATTATGAATAAATACCACACTATAGCATGTAAGCTCTGAGTCATATATGCCTGATGTAGACCTTCATTTAATTCTTATAGTTCATCTCATTCAAAATCAATTAGTTTTTATAAAAAAGCTAGGGCCTCTTGGATTCGTAGGATTTCCAAAACGCGGGAATAGGAAAAACATGGGATTAGAGTGGAATGTCATCTTGAATCCTACAGGATTGTACGAGTGTTTGATTGTGCATAGAAAAAACACAGAATTCTTTCAAATAGGTTTGAGTGGATGGGATGTTTCCTATGAAATCTAGTGCAAATGAATCATATGGAAAAATTCCTATGGTTTACAATCCTACGAATCAAACAACCAAGACAGGAAAAATTCCTAAGGATTAGAATCCTCCAAAATTCCTTTGAGAATCCTATGAATCAAAGAAGCCCTTAATCTATTTTATGATTCATGGAATTGTGCTTTGTAAAGCATAAAGTAAAAACAAATAATGGCAATTCAACTAGAAAAAAAGTTTGGGTAGTTATGATACGAAAGATTCTAGAACAATGGAGAACTACTATTGGTTTGAGGTTTGTGCATTATGCTTAAGTTCAACCATGGAGTCTGCTGGATTGTACATGTGGCAAAATCCGGTGGGGGGGCTAGAAGATGGTGCAAGGGGCCGAGTGCAGGGAGACTATGAAGGAGTGCACAAGTGCGAGATCGATATTTCGAGAGAGGGGGCGAGAACGTGCGCTGTTGCGCGCAGTGGCGGAGCCATGAAAAATAAATGAGCTAGGGGGCCAAGCATTGCTAATCCTTTACGAGGAGGGCTAATTCATGAACTTAAACCATTTTTACCAGCAATTGTCTAATGATCACATTCATATTAGCCTCGAATATAGTGATGTTAGGGGGGCAGGGCCCTTGCTGCCGCTTGTCTTCGCCATTGTGCGTGCGTCTGAGAGATGAAGCGGAAGGCATGGATGATGAGAGGGGAACGTTGGGATATATAATTAATGTGGGTGTATTAGCTATATATGTAATCCTATATAGAGAGGTATAGATTGATCGATGTGGACGTGGGGAAGAGGGTGAGACCTCACTAGATATATAGATTGATCGGTTTGTGTGGAAAACTATGAAAGACCTAGCTATATACACAAACACATAGAGGAACATCGATCGTTGCGGATGCACGTGAGAGATAAAGAATGCCCGATATGATGAAGAGGGGGATGTGTGTGTGTGTGTGTGCCTTCATGGGAGACCAACCTAAAAAAAAGATTGCATGTGTGTGATGGATAATGCCGACTAGTAGTGTGTGTGCATGCATGCACGAGAGAAACTTAGTGGTACAATTATAAAGAGAAGACGACTGTGCGGGTCTACAAGACTAGGTGAGGTCATAATCAATGTAAAGTTGAATTCAAATATTTGAATAAGAGATCATGATGTTTGAAACCCATGCATGCATGAATATAACGGAGATCTGCGCGGTGTGGTTTAGAAACGAGCATGTTGTAATGTATACACATTAAACAAGGTCAGACTGTTTTGAATTTGAGATACCGATGGCAGACATCGTTTGGCCACATTGCATCCGTGCATGGACACACTATTCTAATTAGAGATGATGGGTGGCTTTCACATCACATATCTATATCTATACCCCTATATATATATTATTTTATATTTTTATATAGTGTGCGGGTAACTTTAACTTTCAAAGATGGTCATTGGATGAGGCTAATCCGATGGTGCAGAGATGGCAAATTTGATCACTACTGGCCGTTGGATATCATCTAGATTCCACCAGATTTTGTCACATCTACAATCTAGAAGACTCCATGGTTGAACTTAAGCATAATGCACAAACCTCAAAACACAAGCACTTCTTTTTTGTTCTAGAATATTCCGTATCAGAATTGCCCAAATGTTTTTCTACATGATTTGCCATTTTTTTTACTTTATGCCTTACAACACACAATTCCATGAATCTTAAAATAGATTAGCCTTCTTATAAAAACTAGATGATTTTTAATGAAATGAACTATAAGAATTAAACGAACATCTATATCATGCATATATGACTCAAAGCTTACATGCTATAATGTGGTATTTATTCATAATTTGGTTGCCAAATCTCATGCATGCAATACACGTGTACCTTACTAGTCTAAATGGTGTTTGTGTGTGTTGTGCGTGTTAAACACATTGTACGTAGTATATCATACATGGTTTAGATTCTGAACATCTAGCTAGAGCATACATGTACTATGATTTGAATTCAACACAAAATGGATACATATATTTGAATTTGAGATTGTATGTACATGTAGTTCGTATTTATATAGGAATTTACTTCTCCTATATTCATGTCATGTGTTGTGAAGATAATATTTAGATGGTTGTATAACTGACCCGAGTACAATCCCATTCAAACAGGGAAAACGTACTCAAATTTAGTTCATATGCTAGACAGCACACATTGTTTTTTTATTCTTGAGGGAAGTGCAAATTATTTTGGTACTGTACACGTTATGTTTGTTGTCCCGATTTTTTTTATTTTTTGTTGTATTTGAAAGCATTTGTAGTAATATAGTAAAACGGGACATGGCTCTCTCTAGCGATGAGGTGCGAATTGTCTTTTTTGGGTACAAGTTAAGCTTGTTCTCCCAAAATTTCAAGCTGCGCCTTGTTATGCCGAAATTTCCAGCTAGTGTCTCTGTCTATCGTGCTGCGAAACTCCCGCCTCTTCAACCCGCGCCTTGTTACCCCAAAATATTTAAGATATATCTTTGTCTCATTGTGCTCCGACAACTCCCTCCATCTCAACCCGCGCCTTGCTATTCCAAACTTACAACGCGCACGAAAACTCCCACCTCCTATGAAATCCTGACACGTGAAATGCCCGTGGTACCCCTGAACCAAAAGAACCACCTCAAATCGGTGGGGGTACTTTCGTAACTTACCCCGCATTTCGGACAAGCGCGACCCTAAGCCATGGTTCCCCACTCCCATCCCATGCACTGATACATCTCCAACGTATCTATAATTTCTGATTGTTCCATGCTATTATATTACCCGTTCTGGATGTTTATGGACTTTACTTTACACTTTTATATCATTTTTGGGACTAACCTACTAACCAGAGGCCCAACCCGAATTGATGTTTTTTGCCTATTTCATTGTTTCGAAGAAAAGGAATATCAAACAGAGTCCAAACGGAATGAAACCTCCGGGAGCGATCTTTTTGGGACAAACACAATCCAGGAGACTTGGAGTGGACGTCAAGAAGCAGCCGAGGCGGCCACGAGGCAGGAGGGGGCGCCCTAGGGGGGTATGCGCGCCCCCATCCTTGTGGGCCCCTCGTGGCTCCCCTGACCTACCTCCTTCACCTATATATACTCCCGTACCCTGAAAACATCGAGGAGCACCACGAACAACTATTTCCACCGCAGCAACCTTCTGTATTTGCGAGATCCCATCTTGGAGCCTTCGCCGACGCTCCGCCGGAGGGGGAATCGACCATGGAGGGCCTCTACATCATCTCCAAGGCCTCTACGATGAGTTGTGAGTAGTTTATAATAGACCTTCAGGTCGATATTTATTAGCTAGATGGCTTCTTCTCTCTCTTTGAATCTCAATAGAAAGTTCTCCTCGATCTTCTTGGAGATCTATTTGATGTAAGTCTTTTTGCAGTGTGTTTGTCGAGATCCGATGAATTGTGGGTTTATGATCAAGTTTATCTATGAGAAATATTTGAATCTCCTCTGAATTCTTTTATGTATGATTGGTTATCTTTGCAAGTCTCTTCAAATTATCAGTTTGGTTTGGCCTACTAGATTGATCTTTCTTCCAATGGGAGAAGTGCTTAGCTTTGGGTTCAATCTTGTCGTGTCCTTTCCCAGTGATAGCAGGGGCAACAAGGCACGTATTGTATTGTTTCCATCGAGGATAAAAAGATGGGGTTTATATCATAATGTTTGAGTTTATCCCTCTACATCATGTCATCTTGCTTAATGTGTTACTCTGTTCTTATGAACTTAATACTCTAGATGCAGGCAGGAGTCGGTCGATGTGTGGAGTAATAGTAGTAGATGCAGAATCGTTTTGATCTACTTGTTGCGGACGTGATGCCTATATACATGATCATGCCTAGATAATCTCATAACTATGCACTTTCCTATCAATTGCTCGACAGTAATTTGTTCACCCACCGTAATACTTTTGCTATCTTGAGAGAAATCACTAGTGAAACATATGGCCCCTGGGTCTATCTTTCATCATATAAGTTTCCAATCTACTTTTATTTGCAATCTTTACTTTCCAATCTATATCATAAAAATATCAAAAATATTTATCTTATCTTATTATCTCTATCAGATCTCACTTTTGCAAGTTACCGTGAAGGGATTGACAACCCCTTTATCGTGTTGGTTGTGAGGTTCTTGTTTGTTTGTGTAGGTACGAGGGACTTTTGAGGAGCCTCCTACTGGATTGATACCTTGGTTCTCAAAAACTGAGGGAAAACCTTATGCTACTTTGCTGCATCACCCTTTCCTCTTCAAGAGAAAACCAACGCAGTGCTGAAGAGGTAGCATCCGCCCACCCATTCATACACCGAGGCCGCAAAAAACCGCGAAGCCCCACACCCTCCTCCGTCCGCCACCCAGCCGGAGCCTCTTCCCCGACGATGTCGTCCACAACAACACCTCGACGTCCCTCATCCACCGTACCGGATGAGGATTCGTCGTCGATCTCGTCGTCCTGCCGGTTCAGCCACCCCGTCCTCCACCTCCAAGGAGCTGCCCCGATGTTCCCCTCGTCTTTCGCGCCACCTCCATTCCCACACCGCCGTCTTCACCTGCACCACCGGAAGAGCATCATCATCACTGTTTCCTCGGATGAAGTTGTGGCCTGATCGGCGCCACCAAAGAGGTTGTACACTAATCTCTGCATTTTCTTCTTGATTCGATCTCATGGTGCTGCCGACGCTCGGCCCCAAGCTGACATGGCACGGCTCCATCCACGGCGGTGTCGCCGGCCACTTCCTCCACGGTGTCGCTCCCTCAGCGGTGACGTCCACATCAGTAGGAGCTATTGCTGCTTTAGCTCTCACTCACGCTGCTGCTCTGCTCTTGCTCTCGGTCCCCTGCCTGGTCTGCTCTTGCTCTTGCTCACGCTGCTGCTCTCACTCTCGCTCTTGCTTATGATGCTGCTCTGATTTAGCTACACTTCAGTCGACTGAATCGACTTTTGGGTCAGTCGATTTTCAGGGGGTGGGGGCGGGGCTCACCAGAGTTAAGGAAGAACCACCCATAGCGCGTAGGAGGGCTCGCCAGAGAGGTACCCTACTATCTATCTTAGGGATCAGGGTGGGGGCGGTGGTTGCCGGCGGTGGTGGGGCGGTGGCGTGGGGATCGCTGGAGAAAAAGCTCGGCACGGGGGGCCTAGAGGGATGGCCGGGGCGGCGGCGGACCGACAGTGGGGAGTGTTTTTGGGGCGGGTAGGGCGGCACACCACCGGCCGCGGGCGGCGGGGGGTGGCTGTTTGGCCAGTGGTGGCTGGCGACTTAGGGGGTGGAGGTTGAAGATGAATTGCAAGCCCTTGATTTTGTATCCAACGGCTGCAAAATCGACTGGCCAGAGATGAAAAAGTCGGTCAACTAACGTGTAGCCTCACCTCAAGTGCGTTCAGTTTTGACAGTAAAATTCAGTTTCGACAGCAAAATTCAGTTTCGACAGTTAAGTTCAGTTTCGACACTTAAATTCAGTTTCGACAGTTAAGTTCAGAGATGAGCGGCTGATGTATTTTACATTTAGCACTTTGTGGTTATGTATTTTACGTCATCTATTAGAGATGCTATTAGAATTCCACTCAGGTTAACGTTGTCTCTCTTGTCCTGCTTCAGCCTCGGCGTCGTACAATTCACTGGAGTTGCTCCAACGATGAAACCCTCCATCACAACGGAGCAGTACCTCGGGCTCCATCTCCAGACGCCTAAGATCTTATTCCCCTCCTCCAACAGCCAAGTCAGTCGGAGCATCCTCACCGGCCAACCCAATCACGATGAGATCGACATGGCTTCGTGTCGGGGATATACCCCACGGTGTAACCCGCCGGATGTATGACCCAGCTAGAGCTTGGCGACTCACTGGCGACCCGCCCGGACTTGGCGATTTATAGGCAACCCACCTGAACATTGCGACTCACTGGTGACCCGGCGGGCGGGTCAGACGGATGACAAGGGCCAAGGCCCAGAAGGCCGGTTCATGCTATGGTGGGCCAGTTTACGAGGAGAGACATAATGAGTTTTCCCTTAAGGGGGCAGACTAAGATTCCACTTGTTATAGAATAGTCCTAGTCCTACTAGGACTCCACATGTAACCCGCTCCTCCAACTTATATAAGGAGGGGCAGGGCACCCCAAGAGGGACAAGAAAAATAATCTCTAAGGCTAGACACAACTAATGGGGAGCCGGTTTATGCAGCGTCTCCCTGATGAGCATAATGAGATCTAGCCACAAACAACATGTAGGGCTATTGCCGAATGATATTCCCCGGGGCCCGAAGCTGTCTAAATTCTTGTCTTGTGTGTTGATCCGCCAGGCGTATCTCATCCCGACCAACCCCTCATAAGCTACTACATGGATACGTTGGCCTCACGAATAAGTCCTCACGCTAGGACATCTGCCGTGACAAATCCACGACAGTTGACGCCCACCGTGGGGCTCGCGCACGATGGTGTTGAGTTCTTGGAGGGATTCTTCCTAGGGATTCGGAAATTCGCGATGTGCTGGATGAAAAAAAGAGCTGATGTAGAAGACGTCCGATAAACAGTCAAAGCGATATTTACAAGATTTAAGATCAAGAGAAAATTAGGGTTGCGTCTAGGCGCTAGTGCACACGGCCAGATGGTCCGTCGAGGCCGGTTTAATTTTCACTACCGCTGCAAGTCAAAATCTCGTATCCGAAATCAAAAGATACGAGATACAAGTCGCCGAGTCCGACAGGTTTGACGGCTCCGTATCCGTATTTAAATCCAATTCGAAGGTCTATTTTCCTCTGTGGCATTTAAATCCAGTTGTACTGACCGAGTACGAGTTACTCTGATCGTTGTTGCTCCCAAGGATAAATCATGGTAGCAGAGACAAAGCTATTAGCGTATGTGTCAAATCACCGAGTTGTCATTGCCACTACTTTTTCTGGCCTGAAGACCAAGTCAAATCCAGAGAACCCCCAAGTACTTCCACTAGTACTGTAAAAAAGGATAGTACTTTTTGAGTACTAGTAGATCGGGAAAAGAACAAAGGAAATTTGTAAAAAAGGATAGCATGCGTGTTTTGGCAAGGAATACAATATCGGATGGTAGGTCAACAGGTCCAATCTCCAGCGCCACACGTTGAGCCATTACTTGGAGGGGGTTACTGGGTGTAGATTTTCCTCAGAGTTCAACGCGCCGTCGAGACCACCCTGGCCTCCATCGCCTTGGCCTCGCGCCTGATGGACTTTGTCTCTGCTACGGTTTCAAACCCGTCGTGCCTTGTTCTCCCATGCCCGAGTCTCCTCTGGCCCTTTTTCCACTTCGAGCTCCTTTGGGGTTGTGGTTGCTTCTACTCACGCCTTCCTGATGCCTTGATGTGGTCTACCGTCGACGTCCCTGACCAACTACCGGTATGAGCCACCAAGCGTGCGGCCTCACCTACGAGTCGCCACTCCCACTGTCATGGTCTCGCGCAGTAGCCAAGCCGGACATCAGTGGTGTCTCTAGCACGGCTGTTAAAGGAAGAAGGATACAAGCTGCTCACATGCAGGACACATTGTGAATAATAATAGGAAGTCACAGCCCGTGTGTGTTTGTCCGCATGGCCTATTGTTGAAACTAAACAGTGTGACATGATCATAACAAAATAAAAAGAAAAGGAGATCAAGTCCCAGGTGATTGAACGGTCGTTGATACTTTATATCATTAAAGACAAAGCTATATCGACTGGTTCACTGTTACAAGCCCATTAGGGTCAAACCTCAAGACGGAAGTGTGCATGAGTGCTTCCTATGTGCCTGGCAGGGTACTGCATGCCCTGTACGGTTCAATCCATGACTCCATAAGATGACAAGATTGCACGAAGATCAAAGTAGAGAGCCAGTATACACAGATGCCAGAGATTTGGTGTGGTCTGTATGAAACTTCAACAAAACGTCTGTCTACATCATGCCAGACTGCGGATACACGCACCATGTTCCAGTAGTTGCAAATTAAAGACAAAAACAACACCGCTCAAAAAACCTAATGAATTAGTATAAGGCACAAGGTCTGCGTATGGAACTGACGCCTAATTAAATCAGGTGAAATTTATCCTTTATATTTTTTGTTAAGTACGTGTTTGACTTCTTTCGACAAACAACTACTCTGGCATGTTATATTTTTTGATGCAGGACAATTATTCACTATGAGAGCGATGGTCGTGTCATGGCTATATGTTTCGCATAGCTATTATCATGCGCGAGCATCTAACCATGCCATAATGCTCAACGAATATACGAGCGCATGCCACCGCTCCCGCGGTCCGGTCTACATCAACACGCCGGTGTCGCACCCACTCTCATAAGCCGCCCGGCGGATATGCGAGCAAGTCACCACCCCCGTTGCTGGGTTTACATCAATATGTGGCTGACTCATCTGTCCGCGCCTACAATTGAATCATCCGTCCGTGCCGGCTTACAACGCTGCGGCCGACTCATCTGTATGCTCCCGCGGCCGTCTCGCCCTTGATTAATTTCAGCTTCATCATGGTGATCATCAACTCCGCGGCGGATAATTTCTGCCTTAACATATCAGGTGAGATCCATCCAGTATATTTTTATATTATATATTGTCTTCTTTGAAAAAGAACAATTACTCTGGCTTGCAAGTTCTCCAATGCAGGACAAGTTATCTACTGCAAAAAAATGACTATTATATCACTGAGCTGTCAAATGACTCATACCGGTTTATGCCACGGTCAAATATGAAGAATCTCAAGCCAACTCCTCAAGTAGTCTTAAGACTCGGGGGCTACATGGACATGGCTCAGTAAATGTTGCCAGTTTAAAGGCCGTCAGAAAAATTTCCGGCTCAAAATGAAGAATATTCGGTTTAAAATCTGGTTCAAGAGAAACTGTCTCTCACAAAGCTATGAAGCTCTCAATATCCGGTTTAAACACTTAGGTCACTAGGGGCTGATCGTATTCGAATCTAGCTTAACCCCTTTGGCTCAGCTTCCTAATCGTATTCGAATCATAGCTGTTCAAACAAATTGATCATTTGGGGGCTGGATCGTATTTGAATCATGGCTTAACCCCTTTTGGTCCGGCTTAATGATTGTATTTGAATTAGAGTCGTCAATGTTTTAAAGGTCATTTGGGGGCTTCCTGTTCAAACACAGGTCGTATTCGAACCAAAGAAAACATAGTTGTCGGTACCCTCTTGATCGGCGCAATGCCAAGTCCACTAGGGAGCTTCTTGATCGTATTCGAATTATAGCTTAATCCCTTTTGGTCCGACTTTGATAGTATTCGAATCAGAGTCGTTAAAAAAGTCTCAAGTTCATTTGGGGGCTTCATGTTCAAACATAGGTCGTATTCAGACCAAAGAGAACATAGTTGTCGGTACCCTCTTGATCTGCGCAATGCCAAACCCAATAGGGGGCTTACTGATCGTATTCGAATCATAGCTTAACCCCTTTTGGTCCGGCTTACTGATCGTATTCGAATCAGAAGCCTCGCTTTTTTCTCTCTGTTTGACTTAAGTTTTTTTTTGAAAATAGTCTTTTGGGTTTGTCTTGAGACCTTTTTGTTCATATCTGAAGCATATATGTGGTTTCGATTAAACCGTCTTGATTTTGGATGATAAGTCGCTAGCATATGACAATCATAAACATTTGGAAGAGATTCTAAAAGATAGGGTTATCACCCTTACTGCATAGGAATCATAAGCCGGCAGTACGATTCAATATCACATGTATGATATTGTTTATACATGATTATGTTTAAACCGGCCCTGGCTATGGACTTTAAGTCACTGGTATATTTTGGATTGCGCCATTAGAATCATGCGCTTAATCAATCATTTGATTATTGCCCTTATTGGATACGGCGATGTAAGCCGGCGGTATGAGCCAATTTCTACAGGCATGTTTTTCTCATTATATAAATATGCGAGGTTGGATAACCCTCCCTGGCTTTTGACGTTAAGTCGCTAGTATGTTTAGGCTTGAATGTCCTTAATCCTAGTCTTTTCCATAATTACATAAAGACTATATTATGTTGGGGTTGTTACCCGCCCTGGCTTTGACGTTAAATCGCCAGGGCATATGTTGTTTAAACTCTATGCAGGATTTGCAGAAATATGACTTATATAAATGATTAAGTTCAAGCTCATTATCAAAATTGATGCTTCAAAATGATTATCCATTCTGGATTTTCTCAAAGGCTATAAGTTGACGCGTTACAAAAATTCCGCCTTACAATGAATGCGCATTAAGTCGCCATTGGCCAAGAGCCGCCGAGTATTTAAACTCCGGATTTACTTGTCAGCCGATAAGTGTTATGATTGAGGTTTTCAAAGTTTCTTTAGAACAATGGCTATTATTTTATCAATGGATATGATTTATTCTACAATGGAAGAAATAGTCCCGAGTCGCTGCAAGCTTACAACCCGACACTTGGGGGCTACATTATTCAGATTGAGATTGCATCAAATATGCAAGTCCCATGTCACTGCCAGCATGCACCATGGCACTTGGGGGCTAATGCAAAGTCATTTCTTGGCTCACTTTATTGAAGATCCGACTCATCACATTGTAATGAGCCGGCCCTTGGGGCTACCAATTGCTCCTGTCAACAGTTCAAGGTATACGAGTCTTAATCCATTATATTGAAGGGTCTATTGCTCAGTTGGTAAAGCACAAAGCTCTTAACCTTGTGGACATGGGTTCAAGCCCCATGGTGGAGTTTACATCATATGATGTTATTTTCAATGAAATATATATAAAGTCCTAGCTCAGTATTATCTTACTAAGCCGGCCCTTGGGGCTACACGTTGTTGCTCAAATCTACATGATCATATTTACAAAGTCCCTGCTCATTATTGCATAATGACCTGGCCCTTGGGGGCTACACTGGTTGAAGTTTCTATGAGCATAAGGCAATTACAAGTCCCAGGTTGCTGCAAGCATGACAACCCGACACTTGGGGGCTACAGGTGATATGCATATAAGGGAGAAAAATCTTCAAATTCTTAGTTTTGAGCAGACCAGATTGACCTGGTGTCTGCAACAATCATGACCCGGCATCTGCAACAATCATGACCCAGCATCAGCAAAAATTACATGTCTCGGCAATATTTATTTATAACCCGGCAATTTTGGCAATCATAAAATCGGCAAGATCTACATCTTTAAGCCGGCTGAATATCAGTTGAATATTTCAAGACCCATATTTTTGTCAAGTCAGAGCATTGAAGGCCGACTCAAATGGATTATTTCTTATAATATCTCTCTCCAAGAGCCAATATCAGCCAATTGATTATGAAGCTGGCCTATTGACCCAGATTTTTCAGAAGAAGTGCCTGGATTTTTCGCATTGGCGAAGTTTGCACATGTCTGTTAAAGGAGATTTGCTATGAGATCATAGACATACACCAAGGAGGAAATGACAAGGACTTAAGGATGATCATGTGCCGGCTCAGGAGTTCTTAACCCAGAGCATAATCTGTCAAAGTTGTTCTTGTGCTTGTTTTACAGGACCAGTTTAACGTGGATAAATCCAAATTAAGCTGGGGGCAAATGTCGGGGATATACCCCATGGTGTAACCCGCCGGATGTACGATCCGGCTAGAGCTTGGCGACTCACAGGCGACCCGCCCAGACTTGGCGGTTTACGGGCAACCCGCCTAAACATTGCGACTCACTGGTGACCCGGCGGGCGGGTCAGACGGATGACAAGGCCCAAGGCCCAGGAGTCCATTTCATGCTATGGTGGGACGGTTTACGAGGAAAGACATAAGGAGTTTTCCCTTATGGGGGCAGACTAAGATTTCGCTTGTTATAGAATAGTCCTAGTCCTACTAGGACTCCACATGTAACCTGCCCCTCCAACTTATATAAGGAGGGGCAGGGCACCCCAAGAGGGACAAGAAAAATAATCTCTAAGGCTAGACAAAACTAAAGGGGAGTCGGTTTATGCGGCATCTCCCTAATGAGCATAATGAGTTCTAGCCACAAACAACATGTAGGGCTATTACCGGATGATGTTCCTTGGGGCCCGAAGCTGTCTAAATTCTTGTCTTGTGTGTTGATCCGCCTCGCGTCTCTCATCCCGACCAACCCCTCTTAAGCTACTGCATGGATGCGTTGGCCTCACGATTAAGTCGTCGCGCTAGGACATCTGCCGTGACAAATCCACGACACTTCGCCAAAGAGGTTGTACACTTGTTGCATCTCTTTTTTACTCTAGATGTTATATATATTGTCCACTGAGCACACGTAGTAACGTGAAATACGATTATTTTATCCTACTATATGACAAGCAGTGAGGTACCAGGCAACTTAGCTATCCGTGATGGACTCTCTTGAACACCATCATTATTTATGTCTGCGTGTTTGAGTTGTGCATTTGTCGATGGGCCTGAGAGTTGAGCTAGTAGGGCAGTGGTCTGGGTCCAAAGTAATATAAGTAGCACAAAAACATTTTTTAGTGTAGGCTTTTCCTTTCTCAAGCCTGCCTACTAGAATTGCCAATGCTTGAAAGGAATTGTGAATGAAAAACATATGAATTGGAAAGTTTCCTATGGTACTACTTTTCATGAATTTGGTGCAAAGGAATGGAGCAAAGGAAAACTGTAAGATTTGTTCCTTTAGTGTTTCCTTGAAAGAAAAACCGTAGGAATTTTAATTTCCACTTGTCCTCCTTTTCAAATTCCTATTCATGAAGCACAAGACTAAGAGATAGTATCATAATACCATTATAACCGTACATTTTCTTGTGGTTTGACTTAATCTCACCATGCTTCTTTGCATCATGTGATGTTCCAATTCTTGTGAATCAAACACCCAGATTGGCAGAAATCCTGTGTGTCGGGGGTACACCCCGCAGTGTGACCCGGACGGAGATATGACCCGGCTGGGACTTGATGTTTCATTGGTGACCCGGCAGACAATAAGCCGGCGGGAACAGTTAAGCAGGTTAAGCCGGCGGGAACAGACACAGTCATGTAAGCCGGCAGACACAGTCAAGCATTATAAGCCGGCAAACATAGTCATGTAAGCCGTACAGTTAAGACAGACGGTTAAGCCAGACAGTTAAGCCAGACAGTTAAGCCAGATTGTAAGACAGATTGTAAACCGACTTACGTTAAGAAGCCCAAGACGTTAAGAAGCCCATGGTGAGAATCCCATGGTAAGACGTCAAAATAGGTTAAGTCCTAATCCGAGTTTGACTCTACATGTAACCCACCCCTTCATCTTATATAAGGAGGGTCGGGGCACCCCAAGAGAGGAGGGCAAGAAAATAATTGCTAATGGTAGACACAACTAGAGGAGAGCCAGATATATGACGTCTCCCTCATGAGCATAATGAGACCTAGCCGCCACAAACAACATGTAGGGCTATTACCGGATGATGTATCCTGAGGCCCGAAGCTGTCTAAATCTTTGTCCTATGTGTTGATCCTCCTCGCATCTCTCGTCCTGATCAACCCCTCTCAAACTACCACATAGATGTGTTGGCCTCAGGACTAAGTCCTCACACTAGGACATCTGGCGTGACGTTTCCACGACAGTTGGCGCCCACCGTGGGGCATGTGCACGATGGTGCTAACTTCTTGAAGGGATCTTTCCTAGGGAGTGAGAAGTTTGTAATTTTCCGGATGAATAAATACCCAGCTCGGAAGGATCTGCACCAGCGTCATTGATCCAGATTTTACAATCTGTAACATTTGAGTCAGAGAAGAATTAGGGTTATGATCTGTTCGTAGCCGCGAGTCACAAACGTAAGTCACCGAGATCAATAGAAGTGGTTCTGCCGCAGTCAAAACATCAGCACCGTAGAACTAAGTCCCGAAGTGACATCAGGATCATACTTCTACTATTATGTTCCATTGAACAAGCAATAGTATGAAGCACCGTACGTCAACAAGAATATACTTGGACGTGGATGATCCTCGACCACAACGACCAGATGAGGAGTCAAACCCGCCACACTTCCACTGCTGCGATTTAACCATGGCCGGTGCGCCGTCCCGCGGTCATGGCCTCTACCGGCGCACCAAGCCGCCGCTACGGCTTCACCTAGAGCCGCCTCCGTCTTGCGTTGTCTCTGGACCGCCATCGCCACCTCGCCCTTGAGCCAGATCCGTCTTGTCCCATTGCAAATCAGCGGGCTCCATTTGCTCGATGACTTCAAACAGCCGGATTCTGCGTCCGCCACAACCCGCCGTGCGTCGGCCTCAACCAAAAAGATTCCGCGTGCTGTTGAGCTGTTGTCGCCCCCGCTCTGAGCCGCCGGCTGCTTTCCACCCGTCGCCGTTGCCGTCCCCATCGCGGGGCCTCATCTCCCGCTGGATATTAAGTCACCATGAGAGCCACGACCTGCCCGCCTTCACCGCCGAGTCAATAGTTGCACTTTGAGCCGCCACGATGTCGACCCGCCTGAATCCTAAACCGCCGCTAGCCAAGTCGCTGCAGCTACCTCGCTGGGGGTTTTGACAGCTGTAGAACAAGCTGCCTCACTACCTTTGCCTTTGCACTGCATGCCGCTGCAGGCTCTCGTGTTGAGCCGCCGCTGCGATCACTTCCGGGTTGCCCTGGCCCTGCTTCTGCCACGGGACTCCTCGGCCTCTACTGCTGCTGAGCCACTGTGACCGACCAATGGCCTTCGTCGTTGAAAACCACCCGCGAAACGAGTCGGCCGTCGTGCGACCTGCACTTCGCTGCTCTGTGCGCCGCTCGACCAACTTACATTTTCTGAGAGAGAACCACCTACTCATGTGTTGAGACCAAGATATTCCATTCCTACCATATGAATCTTGATCTCTAGCCTTCCCCAAGTTGCTTTCCACTCAAATCTTCTTTCCACCAAATCCAAATCCTGTGAGAGAGAGTTGAGTGTTGGGGAGACTATCATTTGAAGCACAAGAGCAAGGAGTTCATCATCAACACACCATCTGTTACTTCTTGGAGAGTGGTGCCTCCTAGATTGGCTAGGTGTCACTTGGGAGCCTCCGACAAGATTGTGGAGTTGAACCAAGGAGTTTGTAAGGGCAAGGAGATCGCCTACTTCATGAAGATCTACCGCTAGTGAGGCAAGTCCTTCGTGGACGACGGCCATGGTGGGATAGACAAGGTTGCTTCTTCGTGGATCCTTCTTGGGTGGAGCCCTCCGTGGACTCGCGCAGCCGTTACCCTTCATGGGTTGAAGTCTCCATCAACGTGGATGTAGGATAGCACCACCTATCAGAACCACGACAAAAACATCCGTGTCTCCAATTGCGTTTGAATTCTGCAATCCCTTCCCTTTACATTCTTGCAAGTTGCATGCTTTACATTCCGCTGCTCATATACTTTACATGCTTTACATTCTTGCAAGTTGCATGCTTTACATTCTTGCAAGTTGCATGCTTGCTTGAGATGTATTGTGATTGTTAAACTTGTGCCAAAACTCCACTTAAACTTAAAGAAACTAAAAACTGCAACTTTTAGCACTTAGTGTCTAATCACCCCCCTCCAGACACCTCTTCTCGATCCTTTCAATTGGTATCAGAGCTTTGTTTTCCATTGCTTTGGTTTAATCACCATTGGAGGAAGATGGATGAGTCTACTTTGGGGAGTCTTAGACATAGAGTGCCTATACTTGATGGAGAGTATTTTCATGAGTGGAAAAATGAGATGCTTGTGATTTTCAATCAATATCATTTGAACAAGTACATTGCTAGCCCTTGTGCTCCTCATGTTGATCCTATGCATCCTACCATTGATGAGTCAATTGACATGGTTTGCAATCTTAGAACTGGTAATCTTATCACTAGAGGCTTGCCTAGAAGCTTGAATGGAAACTTGCCTACTCTTGAGTGTGCCTATACTATATGGAAATTTCTTGAGGAACGACTTTCGAATTATTCCTTGAAAAATCTAGATGAAATTCTCCATAAGTCTATTTCCTTGAGTAATATGAATTCCAATGATCCTATGTTTGGTGATTGTCTATTTGAACTTACAAATCTTATGTGTGCCAAAGGAAATGTTGGAATCATTAGCGACATTATTTCCGAAGCTATTAAAATTCATAAAGAAGATCATTGTCAAACTCACTCTAACGAATCACCCTCTCTAGTATTTGATCCACCACATGACGATGTTGAACATGGATACTATGATGAGGATGATGATAGTGACTTTGATCTTGATGATGCAATGAGACATTTTGGTCTTATGGCAAATCTTCGGGGGTATATGGCAGGAGGAAAGGAATGGGTTCTTGACAGTGGATGTACCGATCACTTGACCACAGATAAAGATATGTTTCATGAGCTTGCTAAAAACGATGGTCCTCGAAAGTATGTCACTTTTGGTGACAACTCAAAGGGTAAGGTGGTTGGCCTTGGTAAGGTGGCCATATCACATGATAGCTCCATACAAAATGTCATGCTCGTTGAATCTCTTGGCTACAATTTACTTTCAGTAACTAGACTTGCTGATTTCGGTTTCATGTCCTGTTTATTGAAGTAGATTGCCAAGTGTTTCATAGAGATAATCATAAAATGGTCTTTACCGGTATACGTAGAGGAGATCTTTACATTGTCGATTTCACTAAAAAGGCTCAACCTAGAACTTGCTTTATTGCCAAATCCTCTAAAGGTTGGTTATGGCATAGACGATTAGGTCATGTTGGCATGCGAAACCTTGACAAGCTTATTAATGGAAATCATATCCTTGGTGTTAACAATGTCATATTTTATAAGGATAGACTTTGCAGCGCCTGTCAGGCAGGTAAACAGGTTGGAGGAAGGCATCCCGTGAAGAACATCATGACCACAAGGAGGCCACTCGAGCTACTTCACATGGATCTTTTTGGTCCCAACACCTACAAAAGTCTCGGTGGAAACTCTTTTGGTCTAGTTATAATTGATGATTTTTCAAGATTTACGTGGGTGTTCTTTCTCGATGATAAATCACAGGTCCAAAAGATCTTCAAAAACTTCGCTAGGAAGGCCCAAAATCAATTTGAAGTGAAGATCAAGAAGGTTCGCAGCGACAACGGAATGGAGTTCAAGAACGCAAATGTGGACACCTTTCTTGACGAAGAAGGGATTTCATATGAGTTCTCAGCTACGTACACACCTCAACAAAATGGAGTTGTTGAGAGGAAGAATCGGACGCTCATCGAAATGGCGCGAACGATGCTTGATGAGTACAAGACGCCAAAGCACTTTTGGGCAGAAGCGGTTGAGACAGCTTGTCATGCAACAAATCACTTGTATCTTCACAAGCTTCTCGGCAAGACGGCATATGAACTCCTCACCAGTAACAAACCCCAAGTTGGATACTTTCGATTATTCAGCTCAAAGTGCTACATTCTTGATAAGCATCGTTGTTCTAAATTTGCTCCTAAGTCTCATGAAGGTTTCCTACTTGGTTATGGCTCAAAGTCTCACACTTACCGTGTCTACAATAATTTCACCCGAAAGGTTGAACAGACAGTAGATGTGAAGTTTGATGAATCTAACGGCTCGCAAGTAGAGCAATTGCCAATTGATGTAGGAGAAAAAGACCCGTCGAAAGCAATCCAAGACTTGTCTATTGGCAAGATTCGTCCAACGGAGGTGAAGGAGAGTACATCGTCCGTCCAAGTGGAAGCTTCTACCTCATGACAAGGTGAACCAAGAGTTGATATGGAAGCATCCACAAGTGGGACACACCAAGATGAAGAAAACGAGGAAGTACACCAAGAACGTCAACAACCTCCTTCTCCACCACGACAAGAGAACGACAACGCCAACAATGAAGAAGGCCAAGAAGAAGAACAAGTTGAAGAAGATGTTCAACCAAGACCCGAGCAAAATCTTTGATGAGTTCGAGCAAGAATTGCTAAAGACCATCCCGTCGAGCAAATCTACAATGATATCCAAACCGGGAGAATGACTCGCTCTAAAACTTGTTTAGCTAACTTTTGTGAACTCTATTCATTCATCTCTAGCATTCAACCTATGAAGGTTGAAGAAGCGTTGGAAGATCCGGATTGGATAAATGCTATGCATGAAGAGCTACACCACTTTGAGAGAAATCAAGTTTGGACATTAGTTGAGAAGCCCGACAACAACCACAACGTCATCGGTACCAAATGGGTGTTTCGCACCAAGCAAGATGAAGATGGACAAGTAGTTCGCAACAAAGCATGTCTCGTTGCCCAAGGCTACACACAAGTCGAAGGTATGGACTATGGTGAGACTTATGCTCCCATTGCTAGACTTGAGTCCATTCGCATCTTACTTGCCTATGCTAATCACCATGATATCACCTTGTACCAAATGGACATTAAAAGTGCTTTTCTAAATGGTGAAATAGAGGAGGAAGTTTATGTTAAACAACCTCCAGGCTTTGTCAATCCTAATAAACCTAATCATGTTTACAAACTTCACAAAGCTCTTTATGGACTTAAACAAGCTCCTAGAGCTTGGTATAAATGCTTGACCAAGTTCCTTATTGAAAAAGGCTTTGAAATTGGGAAAATTGATTCTACTCTTTTTACTAAAAGGGTCAATGGAGAATTATTTGTATGCCAAATTTATGTCGATGATATTATATTTGGATCAACTAACCCTCATTTTAGTGAGAAGTTTGGAAAGCTAATGTCGGAGAAGTTTGAGATGTCGATGATGAGTGAACTCAAATTCTTTCTTGGGTTGGAAATCAAGCAAACTAAGAAGGTACTTTTGTCTCTCAAATGAAGTACACCAAGGACTTATAAAAGAAGTTCAATATGCAAGAATGCAAAGGTATGACTACACCCATGCCTACTAGTGGACATCTTGATTTGACCAAAGGTGGTGAATCGATCGATCAAAAGGTTTATCACTCTATGATTGGTTCATTATTGTATCTATGTGCTTCACATCCCGATATTATGCTAAGTGTGTGCATGTGTGCACGATATCAAGCTGCACCTAAAGAATGTCATCTTAAGGTCATGAAAAGGATAGTGAGATATTTAATTCATACACCAAATTTTGACATTTGGTATCCAAAGAGGGCCTCTTTCGATCTTGTTGGCTACTTCGACTCGGACTATGCCGGTGTCAAGGTTGATAGAAAGTCCACTTCGGGTACTTGTCAATTCCTTGGTAGATCTCTTGCATCTTGGTCTTCCAAGAAACAAAACTCGGTATCCTTGTCCACCGCTGAAGCGGAATACATTGCCGCTGGTTCATGTTGTGCTCAATTACTTTGGATGTCCCAAACTCTTAAAGATTATGGGATATATGTGAAACATGTTCCATTACTTTGTGACAATGAGAGTGCTATCAAGATTGCTCACAATCCCATGCAACACTCTCGAACTAAGCATATTGAAGTTCGTCATCATTTCATTCGAGATCATGTTGTCAAAGGGGACATTAATCTTAAGCATGTTCGCACCAAAAAACAATTAGCGGATATTTTCACCAAACCACTTGATGAGAAAGTGTTTTGCAGGTTAAGAGGTGAATTGAACATCATTGTTGCTTCAAACTTGGAGTAGGAACTCCATCTTGGATACATGCAAGACATGAGCTTATAACTAATCCTTGATATTTCTCTTATGATGATAATCTTATGTCTTGGATATATTTGCACCTTGCATGTTATCTGACCAGTGTAGGTACTTGGATGAATCTAAGTCTATGAGATTGCAACTCACTCACATCTTGAGCAATCTCTATATCACCAAGTCTCTACACAACGATGGTTGAAGACAAGGAAGCACGAAACCATTCAAACATATCCTTTGACAAATTTATTGTTGAGATTCATGATTGTCATTTTGGATACACAAGTGCTCTTACTTGCAAAACCTAACCCATGTAGGTAAATGAACTCAAATTCCAAGTGGTGCTCCCAACTCTTGATGAGCTACATCAATCTTGAGCAACCCACACAAGTTCAACTACATGATCACGATCAACACCACCACCCAAGGTATATTATTCCATCTTAGAGAAGCTTTACTCCAAGTCATGAGTCAAAGCAACTCGACAAGATGTGAATACATCAAATGCTTAAACGAAAAATGGTAACCCCATTTTGAGTTTAAACGATGAGTATGACCTATGATCAAGAGATCTCACTTGACTCCTAAGTCAATATACTCTAACATAGGTGACTTTGTCGCCGACCAATTCTAGATGAAGTTCTCTTGTATTCTTTTCTGTGCTCTTGCATTTTGTCTTATGCATATTTGTTTTCCCTTTCAAAAAAAACTTCATCTAGATTTCTCTTAAGTTTCTTTCTTTTCTATTTTGTTCTGCATTCCCTGCATCCAATTCATTGCAAATCTTTCAGTTAATTCCTTGCAAATCCTTGTGAGATCTTACTTGTCTAGTGAGCTGAGGTGACAAGTGTTTTCTCTATGATGAACTCGGTCACACCGGTCTCCTATTTTTGGTCCAACCGAATCCTTTTGGTGCAACCGAAGCATACTACTCGGTGCCACCGATTTCACTACAGGAAAGACATTTTGCCATTTGTTTCTGCATTACTTTTGATCCAGCTCCACTCAATGAATCTTGTCCTCTACCAGCATCACATTTACCTTGTTGCTTTGTGCTGTAACTCAAGGACCAAACCCATTCACGACAAATTCCAGAAGACCCTTCTTGGAAATTGATGTCAAAGGGGGAGAGATCACATCAAAGCTTAATCATATCTATAGGGGGAGAGAATACTCAAGGGGAGAGAGAGAGAGTAATCATCAAGGACCCCAGATGCTTGATGTTCAAGAGGAGAGAAGTCACATGTCTTTAAGAGGGGAAAGACATGTTCATATGTGCTTATTTGCATTAGCTCTGTTCATTTGTTTCTTTGAGCTCTGATTTTCTGTTCCCTACCTTCTCCCAGTATCCCATGCTAGATTCAGGGGGAGCAAGACATCTAAGGGAAAGAAATTCTTTAAATTCATTGCACATCTTTACCTTTGGGGGCATGTCTATATCAAATGTGGTCCTTCGTACTCACTCTCTACATGTCATCCCAGTCTTGGTACACTTGTGGTTCTTTTTGTTTGCTCTGGCTAGTAGATGCATCTGTGTTATCTAACCTTATTTTCACAGGTTCATTCCATCCTAAGCCAACTCAAGACCACAAGGTAAGTATATGCATCACAATCATGTGTATGAGGAATTCTTACTGATGTACATACTGTTTGCAAGAATGACTCATGAGCATGAAGGTACATTTCCCACATTCACATCTTTTGCTCTGATGCATATATCCAAGATACATGTAACACATTGCCTACTCTTTCATGGTTATGCATTCACATGCTTCTATATTCCATATTCACATGATTGCATACATGTAGGGGGAGCCTATGCATGTTACATGTCTGTCCGAAGCTTTACTAGTCATTCTCTATATCTTTATCTAAAGCTTTGGTGTATGTTGTCATCAATTACCAAAAAGGGGGAGATTGAAAGAACAAGTGCTCCCTGGATGATTTTGGTAATTAATGTCAACATATCTCTTGTTGGACTAACACTTTTACCTAGTATGTTTCAGATAAGTTCAACAATGAAGTGGCATGGACTAGAGGATGTGGAACCCCGTTGAATGCTAAGGACAAAAGGATTGGCTCAAGCTCAAAGCACAAGACTCTACATTTTCTGTTTTAGTGATCCAAGATCACATTGAGTCTATAGGAAAAGCCAATACTATCAAGAGGGGATGAGGTGTTGCTTAATGAGGTTCTTGCTCAAAGTGCTTAGTGATATGCTCCAAATCCCTCAACTACTTTCTCACATCCACATATGACCTAAACCAAAAGTCAAACTCGGCCCCACCGATTCTTTCTATCCGGCGCCACCGAGTTCAGACGTCATAGCCACTGCCACAAACCCTAGGCAAATCGGTCTCACCGATAGGGATCTCGGTCTCACCGAGATGGGATTGTAATCTCTCTGTATGTCCATTACCAAAATCGGTCTCACCGAGTTTGTGTAACCGGTCCTACCGAGATTACAATGTAAACTCTCTGGTTCCCTTTTGTAACATTTCGGTCTCACCGAAATGAGCGAACCGGTCCCACTGAGTTTACCTCACCAACTCTCTGGTTAGCTTATTACCAAAATCGGTCCCACCGAGTTTGTGTAATCGGTCTCACCGAGATTATGTTATGCCCTAACCCTAACCATATCGGCCCTACCGAGTTGCATGTCGGTCCCACCGAAAATCCTAACGGTTACATTATTTGCTAAATCGGTCTGACCGAGTTTGACGATTCGGTCCCACCGAGATTGGCAAGTTGTGTGTAACGGTTATATTTTGTGTGGAGGCTATATATACCCCTCCACCTCCTCTTCATTCGTGGAGAGAGCCATCAGAATGAACCTACACTTCCAACTTACATTTTCTGAGACAGAACCACCTACTCATGTGTTGAGACCAAGATATTCCATTCCTACCATATGAATCTTGATCTCTAGCCTTCCCCAAGTTGCTTTCCACTCAAATCTTCTTTCCACCAAATCCAAATCCTGTGTGAGAGAGTTGAGTGTTGGGGAGACTATCATTTGAAGCACAAGAGCAAGGAGTTCATCATCAACACACCATTTGTTACTTCTTGGAGAGTGGTGTCTCCTAGATTGGCTAGGTGTCACTTGGGAGCCTCCGACAAGATTGTGGAGTTGAACCAAGGAGTTTGTAAGGGCAAGGAGATCGCCTACTTCATGAAGATCTACCGCTAGTGAGGCAAGTCCTTTGTGGGAGACAGCCATGGTGGGATAGACAAGGTTGCTTCTTCGTGGACCCTTCTTGGGTGGAGCCCTCCGTGCACTCGTGTAGCCGTTACCCTTCGTGGGTTGAAGTCTCCATCAACGTGGATGTACGATAGCACCACCTATCGGAACCACGACAAAAACATCAGTGTCTCTAATTGCGTTTGAATTCTCCAATCCCTTCCCTTTACATTCTTGCAAGTTGCATGCTTTACATTCCGTTGCTCATATACTCTTTGCATGCTTGCTTGAGATGTATTGTGATTCTTAAACTTGTGACAGAACTCCACTTAAACTTAAAGAAACTAAAAACTACAACTTTTAGCACTTAGTGTCTAATCACCCCCCCTCTAGACACCTCTTCTCGATCCTTTCACATGAAGATCTTCGTGAAGGCTCCACCACCATGCCACCTCAGTTGCTTAGAATCCTACATGGCGACGCATGCATCGCTGGCCAGGGCGCGTGTCGGGGCGAGGAGGAGCGGCGACGGACGGGACGGGCCTCGCTCCCGTCCCCGATAAAGCAAGAGGACACCTGAGCTACGCATTAAATGGGTCTTGTCCTGTAATACGAGCGATAAGCTCATAGCACTGTAGGCCTTTCCACCTCTTGTGTGCCACTGTGGCAGCCCCTTTCGACTATAAAAGGAGGCCCATGGCGACTAGAGGGGGATTCGGCTCTTTTGAACCACGCAGCCACCATAGCTAGTTCAAGAGCTCAAGAACATTCAATACATCCACCAAAGCAGGACTAGGGTTTTACACATCCTCGCGGCCTGAACCTGGGTAAACGATCCTTGTGCTGATTGCTAATCCTGCTCTTCTCACAACCCTGCGCCCCCACAACCGCAGAAGGGATCCTCGTGATCCCATAGGTGTCGTTTCCCACCAACAACAGCGGTCAACTGGCCCTTGGCGGAGAACATTAAGTACGAGACGTGCTACCCGTTCACCATGTCGGAGTCGCTGGAGGATCACCGCCGCCTGCTAGTCTCGTAGGAGGACGGCAGCGTCTTCCTCTTGATCGTGGGCACCGGTGAGGCCCGCGCAAGCCACCGCCCCATCTCTGTAGTGTGTGTCAGGGGCGACGCCGTTGACGCTGACACTGACACGAGGCTGATGTACGGGTGCGTGCTCAGTGTTACTACCCCTCCGGGTCACATGGGCGGCGACACCAGCTACATCAAACTGACTTGGACTCCGCAGAGCTGGGACCTTCCCGCCGATGTGGACATGGAAAACCCATGGTCTTATTTACCCGCCAACGCAGTGCACGGGGACTCCAAGGAGGTTCACCTGGACATACGCATTATCTAGTTAAATGTTGATCATTAGTCTTCGCTCAATCTAATCTGTTGTTTAAGCATGTGGAGGCTTCCATGCATGATCTTGCTCTATTGGAGTATCACACATGAATAAAAGTGTATCCGTTTATGGTTTAGTCAAGAATTTTCCATGTATGAACTTTTACTACAGTACTTGTGAAAGACTTACTATGAACCATTTCTTACATCTCCTCTGCCCCTTCCAAGTCATCCTGATTTAATCCCTCCGTCTAGGTGTATAAGGGCATGGTTAATACTTAATAGTATAGCCAACAGTTGACTACAATAAAGTGCCATGTCATATGTAGCCAACATGTATAACAATCGATACTCAAAAACTAATTCTTAAAGATCATTTCTTGCAAAGCACAATAAGTGTTATTTCTTCACAAGTTTTGGATGCAGGTTGAACAGTTGAACGCTTTTGTTTGCAAAAGATACATTTTTATCTATTTCACCCGGATGTTTGTGAGCTCTAGAGATGAAATAATATCCGAAGAAACCTACAATACCCGTTACACATGAGATGACCCCCACATCCTTTGTCAAAATAAACAACTCCCCGATCAATGCATTTCACTCTTCCGTGCAACGCACGGGCACCTTACTACTATAGATTAGTACGACCAAAAATTGAACTAACATTATATATAGTACGATAAATGTTGATGCATGTCACCTAAAATTATATCATTGAAAACTATGTTCAAATATTAATCCAACGATATAGTTTTTGTTGACATGCACTAACATTTTGTCAGTTAAATCTTCAGTCAAATTCAATGGGGGGCTAATAAACCACGTCCGATGTAGTACAAGTGTAGAGGGCGGTGTTGCACGGGAGTCTCACCCCCACTCGTGGCACGGCAGTAAAGCCATCATATCACAAAACCCAACCAGTTCCAGTAATAAGTGGCCTGGTAAAATAGACGGACAAGCAACCATCACATCCCTCCGTCTTTTTTTCATTTCATCTCTCTGCATTTACTTTCTCCGGTTCATCTCGCACACTCGATCCCTAGCTACTACTCCTAGTATCCCTAGCTACTACTCCTAGGGCCAGTTCTCTTGGCAGCTTAAAAAAATAAGTCGTCTCTTCCCCAACTTTTCCCATAAGACTAGTCACAGTGGGAGTAACATTAAGGCGCCTCACTCATTTATTTGGGCTTCTAAACTACTACTAGTACTCCCTTCCTTTTTATATACAAGGCCACAAACTCAAATTACAGGTACCAAGATAAAAATCAATGTGTGCTTTACAAGTCAACTTATTTTCTCGTTTACCAGATTAATTAATAGGGTGCATGCACATTAGAAGAAATTGAGTGGCCGTGAGAGAGGAAGTAGATGAGTTTGTCATTATCATCCACTACATGCATGATAGTAATTAAGCCATGGGTTACTAGTACGAGGAAACATCATTAATATTTGTCTCGATTACTGTTGGTGGCCTTGTATAGATGCAAAATGTATTTTTTATAGTGGCCTTGTATACAAAAATGGAGGGAGTACCTCCATCCTGGTTTATTCGTCACCATTGTAATTTGTGGGAAATTTTGACCAAAGATTTAACTGATAAAATGTTAGTGCATGTGACATCACAAACAATTCATTAGTTAAATTTATGATCAAAATTTGACACAGATTACAATGGGGACCAATAAACTAGGATGGAGCTAGTAGTAATGGGATTACTACTAATCTAGAAGTCTAAACGAACTGGCCCTGGTACTCCTACTAGTAGTACTAGTACTCAAGTTGGAATTCCAATTACACGGCACAACTTGTTAGGCAAAAAAATTGATACAGGGTGTAGGAAGCAGTTTGGGAATTTGCATGCCTTTTCGACCAGTGAGATACTCCGTACAAAGTACGACAGAGAAATAACCACAGATAAGGAAGCTAAAAGTAAACAATCAAATGAGCATTTTGCATTTGTTTTGCATTGAATCGTTTCACAAGCTTGACTAGTGTTGTTTTCCTACTTTTACAAAAATGGCATCGTAATGTTAAAACGTGCATTTGCCCGTACATAAGTAATAGTAGTACTCCCTCTGTCTAGGTGTATAAAGTCTTCCCTCCTTCTGGGTCACGGTGCACAACCAAAGATGACTTATTCACCTAGACGGAGGGAGTAGCACAGTCTACAAGCATATATAGAGAGATACGTGTAGTGCGATAGTATATAGTACTAAAGTTTGTGTTGTATGCACCTACTTACAAAATGCGTACGGATACACATGGTTTCCAAACTTTCCCTCTTACATACTTAATTACGGACGCTAATAATTCCCGAACGTTCGGGATTTATCATTTGCGTCCCAAAACTAATGAGCTCACCTTACGAAACTAAATTATACTCCTACTAAAAGCCACAGCGCTCGTAGGAGCGCTTGCGGCGCGCCATGAGTGCCCTGGTGCACGGCCATTTCCCAGCGCACCGACACAACGCCTCTTCCTCAGCCTCGCAACTCGTGAGGGGCTGGCGGGCGAGCGTGATCTCACCGATGTGGTGATCCAGCGCTAGCAGGTACTCCTCCTTGCTGGAAGCGTGCACCTGATACGTCTCCATCGTATCTATAATTTGTGATTGTTCCATGCCAATATTATTCAACTTTCATATAGTTTTGGCAACATTTTATACTATTTTTGGGACTAACATATTGATCCAGTTCCCAGTGCCAGTTCCTGTTTGTTGCATGTTTTATGTTTCGCAGAAACCCAATATCAAATGGAATCCAAACGGGATAAAAACGGACGGAGAATTATTTTGGAATATTTGGGAATTTCCGGAGGCAGAATCAACGCGAAACGGTGCCCGAGGTGGCCACGAGACAGGGGGCGCGCCCTCCCCCCTGGGCATGCCTGGCACCCTCGTGGGCCACCCGTAAGGCAGTTGATGCTCTTGTTTTGCCGCAAGAAAGCTATTTTTTGGAAAAAGATCTGGGCGAAGGTTTCAATCCAATCGGAGTTACGGATCTCCGGATATAGAAGAAACGGTGCCAGGGCAGAATTCCAGAACGCAGAAACAGAGAGAGACAGAGAGGTAGATCCAATCTCGGAGGGGCTCTCGCCCCTCCCAATCCATGGGAGCCAAGGACTAGAGGGGAAACCCTTCTCCCATCTAGGGAGGAGGTCAAGGAAGAAGAAGAAGAAGGGGGGCTCTCCCCCCTTGCTTCCGGTGGCGCCGGAGCGCTGCCGGGGGCCATCATCATCACCGCGATCTTCACCAACACCTCCGCCATCTTCATCAACATCTCCATCACCTTCCCCCATCTATATCCAGCGGTCCACTCTCCCGCAACCCGTTGTACCCTCTACTTGAACATGGTGCTTTATGGTTCATATTATTATCCAATGATGTGTTGCCATCCTATGATGTCTGAGTATATTTTCGTTGTCCTACCAGTGATTGATGAATTGCTATGATTGGTTTAATTTGCTTGTGGTTATGTTGTTGTCCTATTGTGCCCTCCGTGTCGCGCAAGCGTGAGGGATTCCCGCTGTAGGGTGTTGCAATATGTTCATGATTCGCTTATAGTGGGTTGCTTGAGTGACAGAAGCATAAACCCGAGTAAGGGGGTTATGGCGTATGGGATAAAGGGGACTTGATGCTTTAATGCTATGGCTGGGTTTTACCTTAATGATCTTTAGTAGTTGCAGATGCTTGCTAGAGTTCCAATCATAAGTGCATATGATCCAAGAAGAGAAAGTATGTTAGCTTATGCCTCTCCCACATAAAACTTGCTATCGGTCCAGAAAAGTAATCAATTGCTTAGGGACAATTTCACAACTCCTACCACCACTTTTCTACACTCGCTATATTTAATTTATTGCATCTTTATCTAAACAACCCCTACTTTTTATTTACGTGTTCTTTATTATCTTGCAAACCTATCCAACAACACCTACAAAGTACTTCTGGTTTCATACTTGTTCTAGGTAAAGCGAACACTAAGCGTGCGTAGAGTCGTATCAGTGGCAGATAGGGCTTGAGAGAATATTGGTTCTACCTTTAGCTCCTCGTTGGGTTCGGCACTCTTACTTATCGAAAGAGTCTACAACTATCCCGTATACTTGCGGGTTATCAAGACCTTTTTGTGGCGCCGTTGCCGGGGAGTCATAGCGTGGGGTGAATATTCTCGTGTGTGCTTGTTTGCTTTATCACTAAGTAATTTTTATTTGTTGTTCTTAGTTGTTCTCTATCTTTAGTTATGGATATGGAACACGAAATACCAAAAAATTAGGTGTACTTGCTACTCATGGAGATGGGGAACCTCCTAAAACCCGCGATGCTCATTATGTTCAAGATATTATGTACTACTTTGATAATCCTGAGAAAATCCCATTCAAGTATGTTATGGGAGACATGTTGGATCAATGTGAATACTTTAGGGATTATCGCTTGACACAAAAAGGGAAACTATTATGGGATCAAATTCATATATTACGTTGGTATGCTCATCAACTATGCTTGATACATGATTATACTTGTTGCTCTAGGATGAAGGCTTCACACCTTCCCTTTTCATGAAAATTCAATGATAATCAAACCTTATCTTCTTATGCTAATGGTGTATATGATTACTATGAGGTGGAACAAATAGAAGAATTTGTTGCTTTTATGGGTGCTTATGAGATTGAATCTATGTTTAAAGAGTTTGATGATTTTGATGATTCAGTTTATAGACCTGAAAATTTTGATATAGTTAGATATTTCTATAAAAATTATGAATACAATTGCAATATTGATGCATTTATTGAGAAAGTCTCCGCTGTCCAAGAAGAGAATAATATTTTACAGGAAGCTATGGAAGAAGAAATTGATGAAACTGTGAGCTCATTGGATGAAAAAGATGATGACGAGAGCGAAGAACAAAAGGAGGAAGAGCGGATTAGCTACCTGTGCCCACCTTCTAATGAGAGTAACTCTTCAACTCATACATTGTTTAATTCCCCTTTGTGCTTACTGAAGGATGATTGCTATGATGATTGTTATGATCCTGTTGATTCTATTGAAATATCCCTTTTTGATGATGCTTGCTATGCTTGTGGAAAAGATGCCAATATGAATGATGCTTATGGAGATGAACTTTCTATAGTTCCTTATGTTAAACATGAAATTGTTGCTATTGCACCTACGCATGATAGTCCTATTATCTTTTTGAATTCTCCAAACTACACTATATCGAAGAAGTTTGTGCTTACTAATGATTATATTGATAGGTTGCGTTTTACTACTACACATGATGATTTTGATAGACATAATATTCATATGCTTGCTTCCTAGCAATTATTATGAGAGAGGAACTATATTTCCACCTCTCTATGTTTCCAATATGATAAAATTGCAAGAAACTGCTTATACTATCCATTGGCCTTTACTTGCTGTGCATGAATTGTTCTTTTATGACATGCCGATGCATAGGAAGAGAGTTAGACTTCGTTGTTGCATGATATATGTTACTTTGTGCTCACTACTAAATTAAAAATCATTTTTAATTAAAATTGGCTTTGATATACCTTGGGATCCGGGTGGATCCATTACTTGAGCACTTTATGCCTAGCTTAATGGCTTTAAAGAAAGCGCTGTCAGGGAGACAACCCAGAAGTTTTAGAGAGTCATTTATTTCTGTTGAGTGCTTTTATATAGTTTTAAAACAAAAAAATAAAGAGGGGAACCTAAAAACTTTTCAAAAAGGAAAGTGAAAGTGAGAGAGACAAGCATTGTTGAAGTGGGAGAGCTCCTTGAACTTTGTTCATGCTCACGGAAACTTTGTGTATCTTAATTACAGAAACTTTTCAACAAAAATAATTATCCCCTTGTACAATTCCATTGTATTATAAAAATAATGTGCCAAGGTTTGCCTTTAGGATGTTTACAATGCTTGTTGGTTTGTGTGGCGCAGGACAGAAACTTTGGCTGTAGTGCGCGATTTTACATTTTTATCTGGAATGGCAAAAGGTTCTCATTCTATTTTCACTGTCTTGCTGCACAATGTTTTTATTTTTCCTAATTTTTGTAGAATTTTTGGGGTACCAGAAGTATGGTGAATGTTCAGATTGCTACAGACTGTTCTGTTTTTGACAGATTCTGTTTTTGATGCATAGTTTACTTGTTCTGATGAAACTATCAATTTATATCAGTGGATTAAGCCATGGAAAAGTTATATTACAGTAGACACAATGCAAAAACAAAATATGAATTGGTTTTCTACAGTACTTAGAGTAGTGGTTTACTTTATTATACTAACGGATCTTACCGAGTTTTCTGTGGATGAAGTGTCTAATCGAGGATGTCTCGATATGAGGAAAAGGAAGAGAGGCAAGAGCTCAAGCTTGGGGATGCCCAAGGCACCCCAAGTAAATATTCAAGGAGACTCAAGTGCCTAAGCTTGGGGATGCCCCGGAAGGCATCCCCTCTTTCTTCAACAAGTATCGGTATGTTTTCGAATTCTTCTCGTTCATGCGATATGTGCAAGTCTTGGAGCGTCTTTTGCATTTAGCTTTCTCTTTTCTTTTATGCACCATGATGGTATGAGATAGTCCTTGGTTGATTTATAGAATGCTTCATGTGCTTCACTTATATCATTTGAAGTTTGGATTGCCTGTTTCTCTTCACATAGAAAACCACCATTTGTAGAATGCTATTTTGCTTCGCTTATATTTGTTAGAGCGTGGGCATATCTTTTGTAGAAAGAATTAAACTATCTTGCTTCACTTATATCAATTTAGAGAGATGACAGGAATTGGTCATTCACATGGTTAGTCATAAAATCCTACTTAAACTTGTGGATTGCTGAATATGATATGTTTGATTCCTTGCAATAGTTTTGCGATATAAAGATGGTGATATTAGATTCATGCTAGTGGGTGGTTGTGGATTGTAGAGACACTTGTGTTGAGGTTTGCAAGTCCCGTAGCATGCACGTATGGTAACCGTTGTGTGACAAATTTGAAGCATGGGGTGTTTATTTGATTGTCTTCCTTATGAGTGGCGGTCGGGGACGAGCGATGGTCTTTTCCTACCAATATATCCCCCTAGGGGCATGCGTAGTATTACTTTGCTTCGAGGGCTAATAAACTTTTGCAATAAGTATATGAGTTCTTTATGACTAATGTGAGTCCATGGATTATACGCACTTTTACCTTTCCATCATTGCTAGCCTCTTCGGTACCGTGTGTTGCCCTTTCTCACCTCGAGAGCCGGTGCAAACTTCACTGGTGCATCCAAACCCTGTGATATGATACGCTCTATCACACATAAGCCTCATTATATCTTCCTCAAAACAGCCACCATACCTACCTATCATGGCATTTCCATAGCCATTCCGAGATATATTGCCATGCAACTTCCATCATCATCATATACATGACTTGAGCATTTATTGTCATATTGCTTTGCATGATCATAAGATAGCTAGCATGATGTTTTGATGTCATTGCTATGCTAGATCATTGCACATCCCGGTACACCGCCGGAAGCATTCATATAGAGTCATATCTTTGTTCCAGTATCGAGTTGTAATATTGAGTTGTAAGTAAATAAAAGTGTGATGATCATCATTATAGAGCATTGCCCCACGAAAAAAAGAAAAAAAAGAAAAAAAAGAAAAGGCCAAATAGCCTAAATAAAAAAAGGGGGCCAAAGAAGCCCACCGGAAAAATGAAAAAAAGAAAAAAGAAAAGGGGCAATGTTATATCCTTTTACCACACTTGTGCTTCAAAGTAGCACCATGTTCTTCATATAGAGAGTCTCCTATGTTATCACTTTCATATACTAGTGGGAATTTTCATTATAGAACTTGGCTTGTATATTCCAATGATGGGCTTCCTCAAATGCCCTAGGTCTTCATGAGCAAGCAAGTTGGATGCACACCCACTTAGTTTTCAGTTTGAGCTTTCATACACTTATAGCTCTTAGTGCATCCGTTGCATGGCAATCCCTACTCCTCACATTGACATCAATTGATGGGCATCTCCATAGCCCGTTGATTAGCCGCGTCAATGTGAGACCTTCTCCCTTTTTTGTCTTCTCCACATAACGTCCATCATTATATTCTATTCCACCTATAGTGCTATATCCATGGCTTGCGCTCATGTATTGCGTGAGGGTTGAAAAAGCTGAAGCGCATTAAAAAGTATGAAACAATTGCTCGGCTTGTCATCAGGGTTGTGCATGATGGGAGCATTTTGTGTGACGAAAATGTAGCATGGCCAAACTATATGATTTTGTAGGGATAAGCTTGCTTTGGCCTTGTTGTTTTGAAATGACATGATTGCTTTATTAGTGCGCTCGAAGTATTATCGTTTTTTATGTCAAATGATAGACTATTGCTTTGAATCACTCGTGTCTTAATATTCATGCCATGATTAGACATATGATCAAGATTATGCTAGGTAGCATTCCACATCAAAAATTATCTTTTTTATCATTTACCTACTCGAGGACGAGCAGGAATTAAGCTTGACGATACTGATACGTCTCCATTGTATCTATAATTTTTTATTGTTCCATGCCAATATTATTCAACTTTCATATACTTTTGGCAACATTTTATACTATTTTTGGGACAAACATATTGATCCAGTGCCTAGTGCCAGTTCATGTTTATTGCATGTTTTATGTTTCATAGAAACCCAATATCAAACAGAATCCAAATGGGATAAAAACGGACGGAGAATTATTTTGGAATATTTGGGAATTTTCGGAGGAAGAATCAACACGAAATGGTGCCCGAGGTGGCCACGAGACAGGGGGCGCGCCCTCCCCCCTGGGCACGCTAGGCACCCTCGTGGGCCACCCGTAAGGTGGTTGACGCTCTTCTTTGGCCGCAAGAAAGCTAATTTTTGGAAAAAGATCTGGGCGAAGGTTTCAATCCAATCGGAGTTATGGATCTCCGGATATAAAAGAAACGGTGCCAGGGCAGAATTCCAGAACGCAGAAACAGAGAGAGACAGAGAGATAGATCCAATCTCGGAGGGGCTCTCGCCCCTCCCAAGCCATGGGAGCCAAGGACCAGATGGGAAACCCTTCTCCCATCTAGGGAGGAGGTCAAGGAAGAAGAAGAAGAAGAAGGGGGCTCTCTCCCCCTTGCTTCCGGTGGCGCCGGAGCGCTGCCGGGGGCCATCATCATCACCGCGATCTTCACCAACACCTCCGCCATCTTCATCAACATCTCCATCACCTTCCCCCATCTATATCCAGCGGTCCACTCTCCGGCAACCCGTTGTACCCTCTACTTGAACATGGTGCTTTATGCTTCATATTATTATCCAATGATGTGTTGTCATCCTATGATGTCTGAGTAGATTTTCGTTGTCCTACCGGTGATTGATGAATTGCTATGATTAGTTTAATTTTCTTGTGGTTATGTTGCTGTCCTATTGTGCCCTCTGTGTCACGCAAGCGTGAGGGATTCCCGATGTAGGGTGTTGCAATATGTTCATGATTCGCTTATAGTGGGTTTCTTGAGTGACAGAAGCATAAACCCGAGTAAGGGGGTTGTGGCGTATGGGATAAAGGGGACTTGATGCTTTAATGCTATGGTTGGGTTTTACCTTAATGATCTTTAGTAGTTGTGTATGCTTGCTAGAGTTCCAATCATAAGTGCATATGATCCAAGAAGAGAAATTATGTTAGCTTATGCCTCTCCCACATAAAACTTGCTATCGGTCTAGAAAAGTAGTCAATTGCTTAGGGACAATTTCACAAGTCATACCACCACTTTTCCTCACTCGCTATATTTACTTTATTGCATCTTTATCTAAACTGCCCCTACTTTTTATTTGCATGTTCTTTATTATCTTGCAAACCTATCCAACAACACCTACGAAGTACTTCTAGTTTCATACTTGTTCTAGGTAAAGCGAACATTAAGCGTGCGTAGAATCGTATCAGTGGCAGATAGGGCTTGAGAGAATATTTGTTCTACCTTTAGCTCCTCGTTGGGTTCGACACTCTTACTTATCGAAAGAGGCTACAACTATCCCGTATACTTGCGGGTTATCAGCACCCGGTCCACTTACCGCCAAGCGTAGATGAGGCGCTTGGGCCCAACTGCACTCAGGGCTTTGGCACGGGCGTCCTCCGCCACCCTCACAACCCTTGCACGAGCCTTCTGCCAAAGAGCCAATTGCCTAACTCTCTTGGACGCGACATAGACCTGCCAGGCAGCTTGCCCCGCGGCGCACTTCTCTTCCTCGGCCTTCTTCTCCACCTCTATTTTGGCGTGCTCTGCCGGCGTCAAAGCCTCCCACATGGCAACATCCATTTGTTTCCAAAGCTCTTCAAGGCTGGGGGCTCGGCGGGCGGCGCGGCGTTTTCCTCATAGCGGGGAGCCAATGCATCCTCCGACGCGCGTGCTGGCAAGATTAGGAACGCCGACGCGTCCACCTCGACGCGTCGCGGCGAGGAGTGGAATGCCGACGCGTCCTCCTCGACTAGTGGCGGCGAGGAACGGAACGGTGATGCATGGTCGTCTGGGCGGTGCAGTGAGGGGCGCCTAGGCCCTGGGAGGGGCGATGCCATGGTGGTCGACGTGAGAGGGAGGGGGAGGAGATAGCGATGAACGTGAGCATTCTTCCGAATGTCGTGGGAGGAGCAGTATTTATAGCGAGCAATGGCACACCTACGTAAGATATGGACTGAGCTGCACTGACTTAACTGCAGGTCCAGTTGCGTCACTGACATGTGGGCCAGACCCTTATTGGGCCCATATGTTAGTGACCCAATGCATCTACAGTTAAGTAACTGAAGCAGCGTCCCAGAAGATATGTTGCGTGATTAACGTAACAGCTACGTGGGCATATTTGTTGGAGTAAATTACGGGGGAGGGAAGGGGTGGAAATATTGCTGGTCACAATGGATTGGACGAGCGTGGGGGGAGGAGAGTCATGCATGCATATTTTTTCACACGGGGTGGAGTGATGGGACCACCGGAGGGAGAAGGAGAGTCTGGCAGGCATATTGTTTCCACACATGGAGAGGAAAAGATTTGGAGACGAATGGGCTTCCTGCAGGTATGGGGAACGGTGGATAATAAGTCATCTTGCATGTCGGGCTAGGTATAGTCTCAAGTCATTAAAAACGTACACGCCCCACACATGTTCATATTCCGAGGTGCACTAAATTATTGCATGCGATGATTAAAGCTGGCCATAATGGTGGTATCTTAGCTAGTATCATGCACACGGGAATAGCAAACATGCTGATGTGGCAAAGAATTAAAGAAGAGAGGGGGGTTAGAGTAACTAGAGTTCATGCATGCATTGGTAAACACATTTTTTTGTGAAGAACGACATCATTAGTTGAGTACTTTTGCAGACTACAAAAACTATTCCACCGCCTCTGTCTTGCTAGGAGTAGGTGAAAATTTTGAATCGAGCCCTTTAAACTAGAAGGGAGGTAGTAGTACTCTAATAGCTAACCTTGTTGTGATGACAAGATAGGACATGGCACACACCTGGACGGAGGAACTAGTCTGCATTGTGCATTTATGTTTTGTCTGAAGTCAATGTACCTCTACTTTGACCAAACTTATAGAAAAATGTATCAACATTCACAATGTCAAATCAATATTTTTATACTCATTATAAAACGTAGTTCTTATACTCATTATAATCAGTATTGTAGATATTGATATTTTTAGTATAAATTTGGTCAAACACTTTGCAAATGATTGACGGAAGTAAAAAGGACCACAGGGAGTATCATGCATGCGGAGTAGGCAAAAATTGCTCATTTATAGCCGGTCGAAGTCTCAAAGGGCGCGACCGCACGAGGGAGGCGAAGGTCTTGGGAGGCGCGACGGTTGACGGAATTAAGTGAAGTTACATCCACGCGCCGGCATGGCGTGTGAACAGGCAGAAGCTATACCGTCAGGCCTATGATATGGGTCTAGTAGACATGACATCTAGTGGGTCCCACATAGTTCTCGAGAACTCTTTGGGGGCTTGCAGCCGTTTATCCACCGGGCAAGCTAGCAAACCCACGCCGTTCGCATGCCCTACTCGTCCCCGTCTTCTACCTTACAACAGTTTGCTCCCAGTCGTCCCGTCCTTTCACATTAGTTTGCTCCCAGTTTTTTTTGCAGGGTACAACAGTTCAACTTCTCCTAACCCTCCTCCAAAATCCATAGCCTCCCAAATCTCCATGGTCGCTGCTGAGTACCAAGTTAGAGCCATCACCGGTGATGAGTTCATCGTCATCTACACACGTGGATCCGCGACAGTAAAAGCATGGCTTGCTCGCTTCCTATGCATGTTCAACAGTTCAACGGATGAGTGGGTCGCTGGGATAGATGTTGAGTATACCACAGTCCTAGAAAGAGAGAAGATTCTAAAGGAGGTAGAGAGGAAGAAGCCCATCGTGATCTAGGTTTGCGTACATAACGTTTGCTTGGTCTACCACATATGCCATGCCGACGTTGAGTGCCAAGATTTTAAGAACTTCCTCAAGGACGAAAGAGTGAAATTCATTACTGTAGACTTTAGGAATGACAGGGATTTCCTATGTCAGATAGGTTTCGTTGTAGGCCAGCCCTTCGATCTCCAGAAGGCAAGCCTGGTGTCCTCCTCTCAGCCTTCAATGCTGACCCTGGCAGTAGCCATGATTGGTCCTTCGTATGCTAAACTGAAGAAACCTCATCACGAGTTTCATCATACATGGGAGTCGAAGACATTAGATGAAGATCACATCCTGTACGCAGCAATGGATACCTACCTTTGTTTAAATATCTACAAGGGTTGTATGAAGAAGCAGAGCCCAATGTCCGGTTCAAGCAAAGAAGTGTTAGCGAAGAGGAAGAGGAAGAGGGATGAGGACGAAGTCGAGGACGTGGACTCGGACTCCGAGTAGGTGGCAATGTCATCGCTCATTCTGGTTCTACTGTATTGTCAAGAGGACTAGTTGCTTAGTTTATTTTCAAGGGTGTGTTGTGTTGAGGCCCCAACAGAACTATGTTTATGTTCTTTCTCGTTATTTGAACTCTTTAGTACGTACAGTAGTACTTGTACTATGTCTTACTACTGTTCTTCTTGCAGTTGGTACTACTTCTCGTATCTTCGTGTTCCTACTGTACTTAATATGTTCGTACTAGTAGTATAATTTGGGTCAGTCGATTTGTGAAAGAAGTTCAATGGAGAGAAGGAAGAAGACGGCAGAAGAGGTGGAAGAAACCCTTCTAGCCATCCATGTTACATCAAACGGCTCACAAGAGTCGACTGACCCAAATTGCTCCTTCAGATTGTAGGATCCACGTGGCATTCAAGGTCTCGAAGGTAGATTCTGCGTCCGCACCCGGTTTATGGGCTTGACGCGCGCGCGACCGACTTCCGCCGCGACAGCCACCATGCGCGCCTCCTCCGCGCGGGCGGAGACGACAATGACACGCTAGTTCTTCCTCGCTGACATGCTGGAGCACGCGCTCATTGTCGGTGTCAAAACCGGCGGATCTCGGGTAGGGGGTCCCGAACTATGCGTCTAGGCGGATGGTAACAGGAGCCAAGGGACACGATGTTTTACCCAGGTTTGGGCCCTCTTGATGGAGGTAAAACCCTACGTCCTTCTTGATTAATATTGATGATGTGTGTTACAAGAGTAGATCTACCACGAGATCAAGGAGGATAAACCCTAGAAGCTAGCCTATGGTATGATTGTTGTTCGTCCTATGGACTAAAGCCATCCCGTTTATATAGACACCGGAGAGGGCTAGGGTTACACAGAGTCGGTTACAATGGTAGGAGATCTACATATCCGTATCGCAAAGCTTGCCTTCCACGCCAAGGAAAGTCCCATCTGAACACGGGACGAAGTCTTCAATCTTGTATCTTCATAGTCTTGGAGTCCGGCCGATCATGATAGTTCGGCTATCCGGACACCCCCTAGTCTGGAACTCCCTTAGTAGCCCCTGAACCAAGCTTCAATGACGACGAGTCCGGCGCGCATGTTGTCTTCGGCATTGCAAGGCGAGTTCTTCCTCCGAATAATTTATAGAAGATTGTGAACACCAGGATAGTGTCCGGCTCTGCAAAAATAAATTCCACGTACCACCGTAGAGAGAATAATATTACACAAGTTCAATTTGCTGACGTATTTTGTGGCGTGACGTCACACCACTACCAAGCCTTTACTCAAATTGTTTTTATTGTTCCACCTCAGCGCGTTTAGCGAAGCGGTTTCCTTGGCACGTCTTGTCGAAGCAGAGATCGTGTTCCCCTTATTCCAGGATTCCCATCAATACGGACGTGGGTAACCCAACCGCGCCATTGATTGTGACGCTTGGGAGATAAGCGAGTTTTACCAGGCCGGTGGGGACACATGTTTTTACCTGCGCCTTCTTCCTCCTTGGCTTATCCATCTCCGCAAACTCGAGCTCCAGCGCCCAAGTCCGCACTTCTCACCTCAACCTTCTCCAACTATGTCCTGAGCGGGAGGCAAGTGGATGGCCTCCTCCGTCACGGAGGGGCAGATCCAGAAGCTGCGCGACGCCGGATATTTGTCCAGCAACATCGCGCACCGTCTCCCCGACGAGGAGAGCTCATTCCCACCCCCAGGCCCCATGAGAGGGTAGTACTTCTTCCCCATTTCCTCCACGGACTGGGCTTCCCACTTCATCCCTTTGTCCGGAGGCTCATGTTCTACTACGGCCTAGATTTCCATGATCTGGCCCCGAATTTCATCCTCAACATCTCGGCGTTTATCGTTGTGTGCGAGGCCATCCTCTGCATCCAACCCCACTTCGGCTTGTGGCTCACGACCTTTAGTGTCAAGCCGAAGGTTGTGAAGGGCACCCAAGCGGAGTGCGGAGGTGCCATGGTGGGCAGGATGTCCCACGTTACTTGGCTGGAGGGCACTTTCGTGGAAACCATTAAGGGGTGGCAATCGGGGTGGTTCTACATCACCGAGCCGCGTGACCCTGATCGGGCAGCGGCCCCCGAATTCATATCTGGCATCCCTACACGGCTCACCTCCTGGAAAGAGAGTGGCCGGATCTGGGGTGATTCGGAGGAGCTGACCGGACTCCAAGCCTGCATCCAAAAGCTGGTGGACAAGAAGCTCAAGCTTGTCAACGTAGTCCAGGTCATGCTCATCCGCCGGATTCTCCCGTGCCAACGATGGGTCTTCAACATGTGGGAGTTCGATCCGGCGTAGCACCAGACTCTGAGCGGGATCTTCGACACTACATACGAAGATGTCTGGAAGGTGTTGTTCAAGGGCGCCAAGGCTCCCGCATCCGCTACCGAAGATCGCGGATTCCGCTCGCAGCGTCCAGCTGACGAGGTAAGTGATTTTGCCACTTGTTTTCCATAGTTTGACTCTATGCGGGATCTAAACTCCCTTTACCTTTGACAGGACTGGCTGGTGAAGGCCGAATAGACCATCTGTCCGGCCCGATTGCCAGAGGACCCAGCGGACGCCCGCCTAACGGGGCTGCTGGCTCTGGCACCCCACGTGGTGCCAGAGAAGAAGGCCAAGAAGAAGGCCACGGGTACTCGAAAGAGTTCCCGTTTTCAAGTGTTATCGGATGATGAATCCGAGGCCGACTCCTCCCACCAAGGCGAGGAGGAGAAGAAGAAAGCCTCTCCCCCAGCGGGGGGAGGGAAGAAAAGGAAGGCCTCCCCAACAAGGGAGGCCGAAGGGTCCAAGAAGGGAAAAACTCTTCCCCCGGACTGCTCTACCAACGCTAGTGACGATGACGAGGACTGGCCTCCAAGGGCCAAGCCCCTGGCGAGATCGTAAGTATCCGGACTCCCGGATAACTTCAAGGTTTTTCCTTTTCGCCACATAATGTCTTTCTAATGCCGCATACAACCCTGCAGTCCGCCCAAGGATGATCTTCCCGCTTCGTCGAGCGGGTCCTTAGGTGCATCGGATATGGATTCTCTTCCGACTGCCTCCACCCCCTGTGACGCGGACGATGCCGAGGTGGGATCCCAGGAAGGGACCCACCAGGAGGAGGAGGCCCCGGAGGTGTCGCGGGACAACCTCCCGGACTTTGCACCGGACTCGGCCCCGGAACACACAGTGGCTCCGGAGTCCGGCGGGCGACCCCTTCGTAAGAAGGGCAAGACCGTGACGCCGGCAGCCTCCGTCCAACCGGAGGCACCGGATAACTTGCTGGAGGCGCTCAATGGCGCCTCCATTGAAGAGGAGCACCGCACTGTTATGAGTGCGGTGATTCAGAAGGTTTAGCTCGCCAAGAGCGGGCTGACCGAAGCCTGCAGCAGCCTTCTAACCGGCTTTGAGGTAAGAATTTTGATATATATAAAATGGTATCGCATAGACAGTAGCCCCTGATGCTCGGTTTGGTGTTCGGAAAGAAAAGCCGGACTGAGGATCTAAAAAGATATACGCAGGAGTCATAAAAAATATGTCAATATGGGATTGCAGGCTGCGCTGCTGACCTCTGCCGCACTAACTGCGGAGGTCAATACTTTGAAGGAAAGCCTCGAGTGGTCCGAGAACGAGCTCGGCCGTGCCAAGAAGCAGCTCGAGGACAAGGAAGGTGAGTAACACCTTATTAAAATTGTACCTTACAGAAAAGGATTTTGGTTGCAAAAAGAATGACAAGGATAGCGTGGGTATTGCAGGGGCCACTAACGAGGTGGCGATCCTGAAAGAGGCGGTGGCCACGGCCGAATGCAATGCGGCCGCGGAGCGCACCGAGCGAGAGAGGCAGGAGGCGCGGGTGGCGGAGGTACAACAAGAGCTCCAAGATCTCGTGAAAAAACATGAGAGCCTGGAGCGTGACTCGAAGACTCGAGAGTCTGAGCTTGCAACAGCTCTTGAGAGTGCTAAAGCCGCTAAGGCCGAAGCCTACAAGGCCCTCCAGGAAATCAAGGCGTTGAAAAAAATAGCAGCGGGTAAGGCATTCTTCATGCAAAGTAAGCATGTGAGTGTTAATTACCTGTTGCTTACCCGAATTCGGAGCTCTCCAGGAACGTTCGCAGATCTTCCTCGCAGCGTGTCCGATGCTGCCGCATTCTACCGGGCCGAGGATGGGAGCTCGATAGAGAAGGTCTTCTGGTCTCAGTATGTTGAGGCCGGACATCCGGTGCCCCTTAGCGACCAGCTGAAGCAGCTGGTCGAGCTCCACAAGGCGGCCGAACAGGCCATGAAGGGCCTCATAGTTTGGCTGTGGCCTAAGGAGGCCATGCCTGGGAGCTACTTCGGCCTGGTGCGGCGGCTGGTGGATGCGTGCTTGTGGGTTGAAGTCATCAAGCACTCCGCCTGTATTGAAGGTGCTCGTCGGGCCCTTGCCCGCGCAAAGGTGCACTGGGGCAAGATGGATGCCCAGAAACTTGTGACGGACCCGCCACCAGAGGGCAAGGAGCATCGCACGCCCGAGATGTATTATAAGAGTGTGCTGAAGGGCGCCCGCACTATTGCGGGTGAGTGCTCCAAAGATGTAATATTTGAGTAGACTCGCATTTTGTTATCCTGTGCGCTGAAAACTTAGTTCATATGCGCTAAGCAACGCTTGTTAATTTAAAATATTACCTTATGTGCGGCTGTTTATCAAATCTGAGAGATGGCAAGTCGTCGGCTTCAGCCCCCATGCCACGAGTGGTGGGGTGTTCGGGATAAACTTGAGCACTCTTGTTCCCATTTTTGGGTCCATCTAGGGAGGCGCTCAACACAGTGAACAAGGCAACCGGACTTATAATGCTTGAACACTCTCACTTAGCCATAGAATTCTATAATTTTAAATTTTGGCGAAGCCCCTAGTCTTCGGAAGGCCGAATTTGGGGCGCTATCCACGCCTGGGCCGGACAAGATCCGGCTCCTCGCTCTAAGCGGCATAAGTCTTTAAGGACTCACAAAAAACCTCTCGAACAGCGACCGGCTCTCGCCTCATCATGACGGTCAGTTTTAGCTTTCTCCACTGAGGCGTTAACCCAGCTCAACTGGGGCGCAATCGCAGTGGTTCTCCCAGTGCTACCTTAGCCGATACAACGGAACGCAAGGTACCAAAACATGGGAGACGGGCAAACCCAACTATTGACCCAAGACATGATTCGGAGCCGATGCATATAATGCTATAAGTTCGGGGTGCCGCACTTGTGAAAGTGTTCGGACTTATCACACCATGATGCGGGAAACATAAGCCCCTGGTGTGTTTTAATCGTACCAAAGTGTACAGATGCAACATGTCGTAAATGAACATATGTATAAAAAAGAAATGCAATTATAAGCAAAAAGGTGCTGCATTGTTTTATTCAAGAAGTGCTGCTATGAATGCAGAACAATACAAATAGTGCGATAAGCAAGGGACGGGACTGTTAAACATGTCCTCCTCTAGGGGTAGGCTGCGGAGTGGTGTATAAAACAGATTTAATGCTCATAATGGAGACCACCTGGATACTCGTTGTAGCCTTTATCCTTCCCTGGCTGTTGCATCGTGAGTTCGGTAGGTTTGCTGCCGGACAGGGCCTCTGACGAACGGAGTCCTGTGGGTTAAATTAAAAAGGAAAAAGAAAAAAAAGAACGACACACTTGAGAGCTCCTGGTGTGGTTGAGCCGCAGTCTGGGCTTATCGTGGTCGTGCCCCTCTCCCCATGCCCATGGTATCTTCAGAGCGTAATGGTGTACGCGAAGGACCTGTTTTGACGTTTTACAGGGGCTGGGGTCGGGGCCGCACTGCTACGCGTGCTCGAAACGTGCCAGGTGGTCTTGTTGTAGGTTACTCCGGGCGCGCTTAGCTATGTCCGGCCGCTTAACGTCCGGATTCGAGAATTGCCTTAAGAGGCTGCATTGTACTTCTGCCGCGAGAGCCGCTGTATGTTCCTCCGTTCGGAGAGAACGTTCAGTGTTTCCGTTGATCGTGATGACTCCTCGAGGGCCTGGCATCTTGATCTTGAGGTATGCGTAGTGCGGCACCGCGTTGAACTTTGCAAACATGGTACGTCCGAGCAGGGCATGATAGCCGCTGCGGAACGGAACTATGTCGAAGATTAACTCTCGCTTCGGAAGTTATCTGGGGATCCGAAGACCACTTACAGTGTGACTGAGCCTGTACAATTGGCTTCTACACCTGGTATGACGCCTTTAAAGGTCGTCTTGGTAGGTTTAATCCTTGAGGGGTCTATGCCCATTTTGCGCACTGTATCCCGATAAAGCAGGTTCAGGCTGCTGCCGCCGTCCATCAGGACTCTCGTGAGGTGAAATCCATTGACGATTGGGTCTAGGACCAATGCGGCGAATCCGCTGTGGCGGATGCTGGTGGGGTGGTCCCTTCGGTCAAAAGTGATCGGGCAGGAGGACCATGGATTGAACTTCGGGGCAACTGGCTCCATCGCGTATACATCCCTGAGTGCACGCTTCCGCTCCCTTTTGGGTATGTGTGTTGCGTATATCATGTTCACCATCCGCACCTGTGGGGGGAAACCCTTCTGTCCTCTATTATTCGGCGGTCGGGTCTCTTCCTCGTCATCGCTATGCAACCCCTTGTCATTGTTTTCGGCAATTAACTTGCCTGCCTGCTTGAATACCCAACAGTCCCTGTTGGTGTGGTTGGCTGGTTTTTCGGGGGTGCCGTGTATCTGGCACGAGCGCTCGAGTATTCGGTCCAAATTGGACGGATCCGGAGTAGTTCTTTTGAATGGCTTTTTCCGCTGGCCGGGTTTAGAGCCTCTGAATCCGGCATTGACTGCCGTATCCTCACTATTGTCGCCATTGATGTGGCGCTTGTTTTTGTTACGACGCGACCTGCCATTTCGGTCCTTGAAGTCCGGACTGCCAGAATTTTTGCTGAGGTTGTTGCTGCGTGCTAGCCAGCTGTCCTCACCCGCGCAGAAGCGGGTCATGAGTGATGTGAGGGCTGCCATGGATTTCGGCTTTTCCTGTCCCAGGTGCCGGGCAAGCCACTCGTCGCGGATGTTATGCTTGAAGGCCGCGAGGGCCTCTGCATCCGGACAATCGACGATTTGGTTTTTCTTGGTTAAGAACCGTGTCCAGAATTGTCTGGGCGATTCGTCTGGTTGCTGAATTATGTGGCTTAGGTCATCAGCGTCTGGTGGTCGCACATACGTGCCTTGGAAGTTATCGAGGAATGCGGCTTCCAGGTCTTCCCAACTCCCAATTGACTCTGCTGTCAAGCTGTTAAGCCAATGCCGGGCTGGTCCTTTAAGCTTGAGGGGGAGATATTTGATGGCGTGAAGATCGTCACCGCGGGCCATGTGGATGTGAAGAAGATAGTCTTTGATCCAAACCGCGGGGTCTGTTGTGCCATCGTAAGATTCGATATTCACGGGTTTAAACCCTTCGGGGATTTGATGATCCATTACTCCATCTGTGAAGCATAGTGGGTGTGCGGCGCCTCTGTACTGGGCGATATCGCGACGGAGCTCAAAAGAGCTTTGTCTGTTTTGTTCGGCCCGACCGGACTTACTGTGTCCGGCACGACGGTTGTCGTCACGTACCGTCGGGCGCCCACGCGATCCATAGATTGATCTTCATTGTCTTGCCTTATCCTCCAATATATCTCGCAAGTCCGAAGTGTTCCCCTGTGGCCTTGTGCTTTTCGAGCGATGCCGGGGTACGGGTCTAGTGAAGGGCCTAGAGGCCTCTCTGTCGCGACCACGGGGTGGTCGGTCAGCCGTATTGTCTCCTGGTGATGCGGGTTCATACGCTTCCTCCTCTAATCGGGGGAGCAACTTGCGTTTAGGGTAGCTTTTGGAGGGGCGTTCGAGCTCATGCTCTTCGGCCGCGAGGACTTCAGTCCATCTGTCGGCTAGCAGATCTTGATCAGCTCTAAGCTGTTGCTGCTTTTTCTTGAGGCTGTTTGCCGTGGCCATAAGCCTACGTTTAAAACGCTCTTGTTCGACGGGATTCTCAGGCACGACGAATTCATCGTTGTCGAGGCTTGCCTCGTCTCCGGAGGGAGGCATATAATCCTCTACCTCTTCTTCTGCCGCTCTCTCATGAGGGCTGGCGTCTCCGTCCTCCTACGCTGGATCTTGCTGGAGTGGGTTGTCTTCGGCACTGTCCGGTGTATCATTATCTCCGGTGCCAGAATCTTCATTCTTGCTGTGGCGGGATTTAGAGCGGCGCCGCTGATGCTGGCGCTTGGGCTGTTTCTTGGAGGGGTCATCCTCCGCTGTTCCTTCGCCATTCCCATCCTTTGGGATATCCACCATGTATATGTCATATGATGAGGTGGCTTTCCAGTGCCCGGAGGGCGCTGGTTCTTGGTCGTCTCCGGCATCGTCGTCCATACCGTCGATGTCTTCGGAGTCGTACTCTAGCATGTAGGTTAGATCATCGACAGCGGCTACCAAGTGGGTGGTGGGTGGGCTTTGAATTTCTTCATCGTCCGCATCCCGACCGTCCTGACCGCAGTCCGGCCAGGGCTCTCCTGATAACGAGAGATACTTTAGCGAACTCAAGATGTCGCCGAAAGGTGAGTGTTGAAAGATGTCCGTTGTGGTGAACTCCATGATCGGCGCCCAATCGGATTCGATCGGAGGGGGCGCGGGAGGTTCGGAGTCTGGCGAGGAGTCCGACACCTCGGAGTCACGAGCTTTATGAGGGACAAGGTCAGTGTTCGGCTCTATCGCCGTAGAGGTTGCAGCCCCCGGGGCGGTGTCTAGCCATCCGTCCTCGATCTGCGCAGCCGGCTCCGAATTGAAGATCGGAGCGGGTTCGAGTGCGGCCTCCAGGGTACTGTCCGGCTGCAGAGCTAAATCATGCTCGCCGTGACAGTGCGGCACGCTCGGCTGTGGCTCGAATCCATCGAGGATCAAGTCCCCGCGGATGTCAGCCGTGAAGTTCAAACTTCCAAATCTAACCTGACGGCCAGGGGCGTAGGTTTCGATCTGCTCCAGACGGCCAAGCGAATTGGCCTGCAGTGCAAAGCCGCCGAATACGAAGATCTGTCTGGGGAGAAAGGTCTCACCCTGGACTGCGTCGTTCATGATGGTCGAAGAAGGCATCGAGCCTATCGGTGACGACACAGAGGAACTCTCAATGAAAGCACCAATGTCGGTGTCAAAACCGGCGGATCTCGGGTAGGGGGTCCCGAACTGTGTGTCTAGGCGGATGGTAACAGGAGACAAGGAACACGATGTTTTACCCAGGTTTGGGCCCTCTTGATGGAGGTAAAACCCTACGTCCTGCTTGATTTATATTGATGATGTGTGTTACAAGAGTAGATCTACCACGAGATCAAGGAGGCTAAACCCTAGAAGCTAGCCTATGGTATGATTGTTGTTCATCCTATGGACTAAAGCCATCCGGTTTATATAGACACCGGAGAGGGCTAGGGTTACACAGAGTCGGTTACAATGGTAGGAGATCTACATATCCGTATCGCCAAGCTTGCCTTCCACGCCAAGGAAAGTCCCATCCGGACACGGGACAAAGTATTCAATCTTGTATCTTCATAGTCTTGGAGTCCGGCCGATCATGATAGTGCGGCTATCCGGACACCCCCTAGTACAGAACTCCCTCACTCATCCTCCTCTTCGTACGCTGCATGCATAGATGCGGGTCCACCAGCTGCTCGTGTGCTTGGCAGCGCGACGGCATCGTGAGGAGGGATTGCAGATGACATGAGTGGGCGAGCCTTCGGCTTCATGGCACAGGGATGGCGGCGACACGGCGGTGATGGGCGAGAAATTGTTGGCCGGAGCAGGCGGACGCTGGCATGCGCAACGGCGGCGGCGGCATATTGATGATTGCACATACGGGAGCTTACTTTAGTTTTATATAGGGTTGGTCAAACTTAAAAGAAAACCGTACTAATACACGTAAACATTAGACTTAGGCAGCGCTTTTATTAGTTAGTACCACAGCCACGATACGGAAGCCTGTGCAAGCGCGTGAACCGCGGCCGCGCGGTCGATCGAACGGTGTGTCACCGTGTCGCGCTCAAAGGACATCCACTGAACCTTTTTGTGTGTGTGAAAACAATCCCCAAATATTACTCAACTTTTTTTCCTGGAAAGTTCTTGACGCTACAATATTTCCATATATTTGAATTTAGCTCCAGTTCGTGTTTATTTGGATTTGGACATTTTAGGTGCGCCCTAGTTTTCTTAATACCGATTTTGTGTGTGTGACTAAGAGAGAACGTGTGTATGTGTCCATATGTGTGTTGTGGCGGAAGGGCAATGTGGAGACGGTGTGCGTGTGATAGAGACATAGAGAGGTGTGAATGTGCAAATGATCATGCATGAGTGAAACATAGATAGATACTGATACGTTGTGTATACATGAGAGAACGGTCTTCTAGTTTACTTGTGTGTGTGTGAGAGAGAGAGAGAGAGAGGGAGAGAGAGACGAGCATCCGTAACACAACAACCATCTCTCTCGATTCGTCTATCCCTCGCACGATCGCATGTAACACATGCATCAACGCGCACATTTTGACACCCTCACCCGGCCCCTGCCCACCTCAAGGCCCGCACAATCTCTTCGTGAATACCCATTTATCTCCTTAGGTTTATTTTCTCTCAATATCTGACACACACAGAGAGAGAGAGCACAACACACACGCACACCCTCCCCTGAGCACACAATTCATCTCCATCCAAGGTTATATGGCGACCACTCTCGCTTGTGCTTCTTCGCACCCCAGCATGCATAACACCTCAATATTCAAAGAGGGCATCAAGGATATCGAAGACGGCAACCACACCGCACTAGAGAATGCTAGGCCATTTGGAAGCAGGATGATGTGACGACGGCTGACAGACTCCTCCCCCCACCCTCTCTCTCTCTCTCGCACAAAATTACCAATCCCTATCTCCCCCGCACAAAATTATCAATCCCTCAACCCACGAGATCCCCTCTCGTCCATGTTTTTCCACCTCTCACATCAAACCTGTTGTCTCTTCTCCTTCCACGTATAAAGAATCCGGATGCACACACATCTCACGTATATTACATGTCTCCATCTTTCTCACAGACCTAACTTCTTCCTCTCTCTTTCCCTCTCTATCTCTCTCTCTCTCTGTCTCGTTAGGTTTTTCTCCTACTCTCTCATCAACATACATACAATCTTTCCTACCCTATCTGCTCCATCTTCGCAAGCTCTCTCTGCACGTTTCATTCACACATTGGGATATGTTCAAAATGTTGCTTCTATAATGGCTGATGTAGAGTTATGGTTGGTTTTGTTGCATCCTAAAAAGTAATAACTATGAAATGCATTTAGATTCTCATTTGACTGGGATTATGTGAGTTTGAGCAGGTTGTGAAGTACTATAGACCTTGTATACATCTTGGAATTCGACAATGATTGTAACTATTGAATTGTATAGACCAGCATTCAAAGTCAGTAGCCTAATATATTTATTTTGCACAATTTCAACAAATGATTAGTTCACTACAAACTAAGAAAACAAATGTGTACTCCCTCCATTTTTATTTAAGTCCAAGTACTAGCATTGGTCAAAGTCAAGTTTTGTAAACTCTCAGAAAGCTTATAACAAAAAATATTAACATATACAATAACAAATAAATACCATTAGATTCATTATTGAATGTACTTTCACATCATACATATTTGTTATGGTAAATGTTTATATTTTTCCATAAACTTGGTCAAACTTTAGGAAGTTTGACTTCGGTCAAACCTAATATGCAGAGTTTACTAGTACTAGTTGCTAGTAGTTGCTTAGCCGAATCACTCAACACACCACACGGGGAGTTCAGTGTCACAAAAATTTGAGGCCGGCGGGAAAATCTCCCGCGACCCTGATTCGAGCAGTGGGAAGTTACCATCATAGCCTTCGAAACAAGCCTATGGATGACGCTTGGTAGGGGGCTGTTTTTGTAACTTCAGGTTCACCCTACCAAGCCAACCCCACACCGGCACCCAGAGTAGTACACCTGAATACTCCCAATTTTCTATCCCCACCGCAAAATAGACTTCTCCACGGCACCGCAGCCTTCGTGCTCCTCCCCTTCTACATCAGCGCACTCATCCACCGCATCGCATCTGCCTCATCGATGACCTCGTACGCCGCACTAGAGCCGGTCCACCGTCGTCGTCGTACACGGAGCCTCTTCCCCGGCACCGTCTTCCATGGTCTCGGATCTGCTTCCCGAAAGTCGATGCCAAGCGCAGAAGCACCACCGTCATGGACAATGAACTGAATCTCGTTGCCGACCATGACTAACAGAGTCCGCCGCGACCATCGCTCTCCTCCTCGATTGGTAATGTGTGTATTGAATCACTTAGCAGTACATGTGCAGTTCCATTTTTGTTCATACCTACCCTTCAAAATTCCTGGGTGCTATTGTTCCCGTAAAAGTAATTGGTTATAGCCTCCATTGTCCAATAAAATATCAGCTTGTAATTGTGCGTCGCTCCTGTATCGCGCTATGCTTGTGTAGTTTTTTCATGTGCAACCAGTAGTGTGTCAAATGATGGAATGTTTTTTAGAACTAGCAAGATGCCCATGCGTTGCATGCATCAAGATGCATTTGTATGAGTAGTTTATCTTGTGGGAGAAAAGGATGAATGAGGGAAGGCCTTATTTGCAAATCTGGAGAGGGGTATGGGTATCTTTTTGCAAAATTCCCATTGTTTCCTTCCTATCTGTCAGATATAAATCAGACGGCCTATATTGCGGGATGGCAGGCACACCATCATCACCAACTCTGTTTTTTTATAAGAAAAAAATATAGAGAAAAAAAGTAAATAGTAGAGAAGTAGAGATAAATATTAAATATAAAATAAATATAAAATTATAGAAGAGAGTAGAGATAGCAGAGACGTCGGGAAAGGATCGCGCGCGTGGGGGAAAAGCGGTCGGGCGTGCGCTAGTTTTGGCGCGCGGCGTCCGGCGCGCTTTATAAAATCCAACGCCCTCCCACCGCTCTGTGCGTTGCCACCGATCTCTCCCTGATCTGTGCCTCGCCACCGCTCTCCCCCTGCTCTTTCTCGCCTCGCCGCTGCTGCACCACCATGCCGCCGCGTTGCCGGGAAACTTGGGGATACCGCGGCGTCCGCGCGCGCCCCTCCGGCGGCTTTTCTGCCGAGATCGGGTTCCTCGGGATGCACCTCGGCCTAGGCAATTTTGACACCACCAACGAGGCCGCCCGCGTGTATGACACAACGGCATGGCGCCTTCGGTGGCCTCATAGATCATTGAACTTCCCCAACGTGCCGACGTGGGAGAGGGCGCAGGAGCTCGCGCCTCTGCCGCGACTTAGTACCGACGAGGATCGTCGCGACAATCGGAGGCAGGAGCACCGTCTCGGCATCGCCAAGATGGATGAGGAATCCATGGCGCTGTGGCGCCAACGCTTCCCGTAGGACATCATCAATGATCGCGAGTTCTACGTGCAAAGGAGGGCGGAGAGGGATAAGAGGAGGGTGGAGCGAGCCGCCTATCGCGAGGACAAGCGTATGCGAAAAGCGGATGCTCAATTAAACATGACGCTAGGAGCAGCGTTGCCCTGGGAATCCGATGACGATCGGTATCTTCACGCCTACAGTCAGACGTCGGAGGAGGACATCACCGAGGAGGAGTCAGACGATGAGGAGTAGTTGAATTATCTATTTTTTATCTATCAATGCTGAGAACTATCCTCTACTCTCTAGTGTATCTACTTCTCGATCTCAGCATTGTAAACGCTTTTTTAAAGCGCCACGCGTTGCGATTCTATTGGAGATGCTCTAAGATGGCAGATGAGTGCTTTAATGTTTCCCACAAGATGCGCGAGTATTACTAGTAGTATATTTTTCTTGTCATGTTGATATTTTAAAACCACGAGTGCGAACATACAGAGTAGGAATGAAGACCAAACACAGGATATTGGGGACATCTTCAAGGACCGTGGCAAGTTAAAGAGGAGCTGAACCGAACCTGTAAAATGAGCTTTGGTAAGTAACACGTGTTCTTCGATGTGTATATATTGTAGTTTCTGTTTCTCTTAAGCCTCGTGTTCTTTGATGTGTAATAAGAAGAGTCTTAATCGTCCTAATGCTTTTGTTTTTAGCTTGATGTAGGAAGTGGGTGTTCTCACCTTGTTGTCTATTTTTATATATTTTTTTCCTTTTGAATTCACTTCTCCGAGTTCTGTTTATCTGGCTTCTACTAAATGGATCTTGGTTGCTCTGAGTATTGGTCTAAAAAAGAAGTAACTTCATGTCAGGATGCAGTTCCTGCGATGAGGGAAGTATGGTCAACCTCGAGATCATCTTACCAAAATAAGGCTGGATTACACACAAGGTGCCAGTTCCCTAATGATGCTAGATTAGACACAAGGTGCAAATTCCTAGATGATGCTGGATTACACACAAGCCAGGTGGAGTCGTCAATTGTTTGTGTCCTCGTGGCTCTAGTAAAGGTTGAAATAAAGCGTGCAGCAGCCCTTGAGAATGTAGCTGAGTTCCTAAAGATGCAAAAAGAGCAATCAGATGCTCTCTTCACCCAAGCCAAATAAGAGATGGAAGAAGCCAGAAATAAGCTAGCAGAGGCAGAGCAGGCTAGGAGTCTCCTGCTATCTAAAATTGTTGCCAATACAAAATTTCCTTCACAATAGCTAGGTTCAAATGTTTATCCAGTCAGCATGCCTGTTGTGATGTCCGTGCATCAACTGATGTGGCACAAAATATTTTTTTCGGGTCATGTAATAACAATATTTAGTTTCCAAACAATAACAGACGAAGCATTGTACATGGTATAGTTCACGCGCAAGCCCGACATTCCAAGTTCAACTTCCACATCAAACTCATGTTCACAGATATCTGGACATTCATACATAATGTCCACAACCATGATTCACTTCAAAGCCAAAAAAATGTGAGGAAAGTTATAAATAAAGAAAAACCTCTACTAGTTCCTACTACCAGTGCGAGCACAACAAGTCAAGACCATGCGTAAATTAATTATATTTTAGTCATTTTTTGTGTTCTAAAATGCCGGCCGACTCGCGGAAGGGCGTGTTGCTGGCACACGCGCGGATTCAATGAAGGCAGGTGGGGCAATCTGAAGCTAGTTGCACGCGGCGAGGAGGCGTGCTCAGCCGAGCCTACAGCGAGTGGGGCCCTCTTGGCCGGCATGCCGGTTCAATGCCTGCGCTATGAGAGGTCGCGTCCATGTCAGAGCAATCACTCCGTCCAGTCCTTTTTTGTTTGTGTATAACAAAATATCATTTTCCATTCACATTTTACATGTAAAATTCATGGACAAACTTTGACCCAAAATACGATGGAGACTAGTAAACCAGAATGGAGGTAGTAGTTTTTTTAATCAAAGAAGGGTTTCCCCCTTTCGATTTTCATTACTGAAAACCAGCATCTAAATCTAAACCATAGTATTTGCCCTAGAACTACCAGGTTCGACATCTCGCAACATAAACCCATACAACCATACGCCAAGGAGGTACGTAGTACTATGAATTCCATTTTTGCTCCATACCAATCGTTCTAAAAACTACTTAGTACTTATAGCGCGCCATTGAAAATCGGAACTCTTAACCCCGCTAAAAAATGATATTTTAAACATGGCTACTTGATCTGTGGCAACTGGAGAGCCACCGCCTCCAAGTCGTTCACCTGTGGTCCCGACCATCAACTCCTACGGATCAAATTATCACGCGAGCTGACTATTCCTACAAAGGTGCTCCACCACATACCTGGTACCCGCGAATGCAGCAATCGTGTACCTAGGGTTTTAGGGTTTATTTGTTAACGCTGCCTTTACATAACACTCATGTGTGCGAGACAGTGACAGACCGACTACGTGCGTGCGCCTCTTCTCTTCGTATATGTACTCCACCGTTTGTCTGGTGTCGAAAAAATTATAATAACTACTAGCAATGTGCCAATGCGTTGCCACATGATCAAAGTAGATTAATACATATTCACCGATTTGATAGAAAAAAAGTCTAGTTTTGAAATATGTGTATCACTAAAAATATGTTATCTTTCGCTCAAAATATATTCCTTTGGCGGTTTTGATGAGATAAGGGAGGAATGTTGTTGGTTTCAAGATTTGAGAAGTGGTATATGTCTAATTTCTACTCTTACTAGCAAGATGCCCGTGCATTGCACGGAACATCAAGATCTTGTGGGAGAAAAGGATGAACGAGGGCAGACCTTATCTGCAAATGTGGTGAGGAGTGCGGGTAAATTGCCATATTTTCCTTCCTATCCGTCAGATATAAATTGGACGACTTACATTGCAGGATGGCAGGACCACCATCATCACCAACTCTATTTTTTATACCTACTCTTATAAAAAGCATAGTCGGTGATGATGGTGTGCCTGCCATCCTGCAATATAGGCCGTTCGATCTATATCTGACGGATAGGAAGTAAATTGTGGCAATTTTGCAAAAAGATACCCACACCCCTCTCCACATTTGCAAATAAGGCCTTCCCTCGTTCATCCTTTTCCCCCACAAGATAAACTACTCATACAAATGCATCTTGATGTTCCGTACAACGCATGGGCATCTTGCTAGTGGTTGCAAAAAGCCCATGTGTGTGTGAGAGAGAGGGAGAGTGGAGGAGGACGGAGTGCATGTGTGACAAAGACACAAAGAGTGTGTGTGCGAGAGGTATCAGCTTAAAATGAGGCGATAGTGTGTGTGTGCACGATCGAGAGCGCGTGTCTCAAGAAGGGAAGAAAAATCTACATATATACAAGGAGCGGGAGAGAGACATGTATGCGATAGTGGAAACACGACTGTGGGGGTGTATAAACCTATCTAGAGGCTTGACGATAAATGTTTGTGAGAGAAATACGATTCGGGGTGCGAAAGCGAGAGTTTTGTGTGTGTGTGAGAGAGACGGTAGTCGGGAAGGGGAGTGGAAGCAGGAGTTGTGTGTGTGAGAGTGAGAGAGAGATGGGGGGGTTGTCTAATCGGTAAACAAATGAATAATGTCAGTCTGGGATGGAGACGAAAAGGAGACCGCAACAAATGTTGTGTCTACAGGAGAGAGAGAGTAATTTTAGTGGCATGAGTCATATCTAGAGACATGTAGGGTGTGTGAGAGAATCCCATAGAGAGAAATACAAAGTGAAATACGAGTGGAGACTGTGTGTGTGGCGGTGAAAAAGAAAGCTTAGGTACCGAGTGATACCAGAGAACAGTAGAGACATGAGAGATAATGAAAACTGTGTAATGTATAATGATAGGGAGAGTGTGACACTTCTCAACGGAGACGTCGAGAGACCATGTTTGCGAGGATAGGAGAAACATGAAGTGAGCGTGCGGGTGAGCTGGAGAAAAGAGAGTGATAGCTACATGAAGGAGCATGCATGCGAGAGAGATGGGCGTGAAAGGAGTGAACATAAAAGGGATTCAAATATTTGAATTCGAGATGATGATACATGTAATCCATACTCGAACCAAAATTGATCTATCAAACATGCATACTCATATGAATTCACGCTCATCTATGTTATTTAATATGTAGATATTACAGATCCATACATTTTAGTAGAACATAATTTGGTTTAAATTTTTTGAATTCAACCTTATGATTTTGAGATCATTGTATTTGTAAATCATATTATACATATAAAGGGGCAGAATTCTTTGTTGTGGTTTTGAAAGTATATATAAAAAATGATGTATATATAGAATTTAATTCCAATCGAAAATGGATCCCGCCCGGAAAAAATAGAGTACAAATGGGACAAGCGCATTTGAGACAAGCGCACCCTGAATACATGGTTCCCCCCTTCCTCTCTACCTTCCTTTTCCCCATTCGTACACCATGGGCGCCAAAACACCCTCTCCACCCCAGCCTCCTCCGTCCACCACCCCATCCACCTCCGTTCTCCTCCACCAAGCCAGAGCTAATACCCTGACGCTGCCGTCCATTACAAGAGATCGACCTCTCTCATCCACAGTTTTGGACCGGGATATTTGTTGGGGAACGTAGCAGAAATTCAAAAAAAATCTACGCATCACCAAGATCAATCTATGGAGAGACTAGCAACGAGAGAGAGGGGAGTCCATCTTCATACCCTTTAAGATCACGATGCGGAAGCGTTACAAGAACGCAGTTGGTGGAGTCGTACACGCAGCGATTCAGATCGCGGTCGATTTCGATCTAAGCGTCGAATGGACGGCGCCTCCGTGTTCAACACACGTACAGCCTGGGGACGTCTCCTCCTTCTTGATCCAGAAAGGGGAGAGGAGAAGTTGAGGGAGAACTCCGACAGCATGACGGTGTGGTGGTGATGGAGCTCGTGGTTCTCCGGCAGGGCTTCGCCAAGCACTACGAAGGAGGAGGAGGTGTTAGAGGAGGAAGGGGCTGTGCCAAAAGCAAGGGTGCAGCAGCCCTCCCACCCCCCTCTATTTATAGGGTAAAGGGGATAGGGGGCCGGCCCCTCTAGATGGATCTAGACGAGGGGGCGGCGGCCAGGGGAAACCCTAGATGGGTTTGGGTGCCCCCACCCCCTAGGAAACTTGCCCCCCAAGCCGGGAGGGGAGGCTGCCCTAGGGGTGGCGCCCCAACCTCTCTAGGTTATGTGATGTGGGGTGGGAGGGGCGCTTAGCCCCTTAGTGGGCTGATGTTCCCCCTCCCCTTGGCCCATAAGGCCCCCAAACACTTGTCGGGGCCTCCGAAACCCCTTTCGGACATGTTGGTCATTACCTGGTACCCCCGGAACAATTCCGGACTCCAATACCCTTCGTCCAATATACCGATCTTCACCGCTAGACCATTCCGGAACTCCTCGTGACGTCCGAGATCACGTTCGGGACTCTGAACTACCTTCGGTAACCACATACTATTTCCCATAACAACTCTAGCGTCACTGAACCTTAAGTGTGTAGACCCTATGGGTTCGGGAATCACGCAGACATGACCAAGACATCTCTCCAGCCAATAACCAATAGTGGGATCTGGATACCCATATTGGCTCCCACATGTTACATGATGATCTCATCGGATGAACCACGATGTCGAGGATTTAGTCGATCCCGTATACAATTCCCTTTGTCAATCGATATGTTACTTGCCCGAGATTCGATCGTTGGTATCCCAATACCTCATTCAATCACGTTACCGGCAAGTCACTTTACTCGTTCCATAATGCATGATCCCATGACTAACTACTTAGTCACATTGAGCTCATTATGATGATGCATTACCGAGTGGGCCCAGAGATACCTCTCCGTCATACGGAGTGACAAATCTCAGTCTCGATTCGTGCCAACCCAACAAACACTTTCGGAGACACCTGTAGTGCACCTTTATAGTCACCCAGTTACGTTGTGACGTTTGGTACACCCAAAGCACTCCTACGGTATCCGGGAGTTACACAATCTCATGGTCTAAGGAAATGATACTTGACATTAGAAAAGCTTTAGCAAACGAACTACACGATCATGTGCTATGCTTAGGATTGGGTCTTGTCCATCACATCATTCTCCTAATGATGTGATCCCGTTATCAATGACATCCAATGTACATGGTCAGGAAACTATAACCATCTATTGATCAATGAGCTAGTCAACTAGAGGCTCACTAGGGACATGTTGTGGTCTATGTATTCACACATGTATTACGGTTTCCAGTTAATACAATTATAGCATGAACAATAGACAATTATCATGAACAAGGAAATACAATAATAACCATTTTGTTGTTGCCTCTAGGGCATATTTCCAACAGTCTCCCACTTGCACTAGAGTCAATAATCTAGTTCACATCACTATGTGATTGTAATGAATTCAACACCCATGGGGTTCGATCATATCTCTCTTGTGAGAGAGGTTATTAGTCAACGGGTCTGAACCTTTCAGATCCATGTGTGCTTTACAAATCTCTATGTCATCTTGTAGATGCAGCTACCACGTGCTATTTGGAGCTATTCCAAATACCTGTTCTACTATATGAATCCAGTTTACTACTCATAGTCATCCAGATTAGTATCAAAGTTTGCATCGACGTAACCCTTTACGACGAACTCTTTTACCACCTCCATAATCAAGAAAATTCCTTAGTCCACTAGTTAATAAGGATAAGTTTGACTGTTGTCCTGTGATCCATTCCTGGATCACTCTTGTACCCCTTGACTGACTCATGGCAAGGCACACTTCAGGTGTGGTACACAACATAGCATACTGTAGAGCCTACGTCTGAAGTATAGGGGATGACCTTCATCCTTTCTCTCTCTTCTGCCGTGGTTAGGTCTTGAGTCTTACTCAATACACACACCTTATAACACAGCCAAGAACTCCTTCTTTGCCAATCTATTTTGAACTCCTTCAAAATCTTGTCACAGTATGTGTTCGTTTGAAAGTACTATTAAGCGATTTTTGATCTATCCTTATAGATCTTGATGCTCAATGTTCAAGTATCTTAATCTAGGGTTTCCATTGAACAACACTTTTCAAACAACCCTATATGCTTTCCAGAAATTCTACAGCATTTCTGATCAACAATATGTTAAGAACATATACTCATCAGAAATTCTATAGTGCTCCCACTCACTTCTTTGTAAATACAAGTTTCTCATAAACTTTGTATAAACCCAAAATCTTTGATCATCTCATCATAGCGTATATTCCAACTCCGAGATGCTTACTCCAATCCTTAGAAGGATTGCTGGAGCTTTGCATACTTGTTAGCATCTTTTAGGATTGACAAAACCTTCTGGTTGTATCACATACAACCTTTCCTCAAGCAACTCTTCGAGGAAACAATGTTTTGACATCCTATCTGCAAGATTTCATAAATAATGCAGTAACTGCTAATATAATTCCAACAGACTCTTAGCATCGCTACGAGTGAGAAAGTCTCATCATAGTCAACTCCTTGAACTTGTCGGAAAACATCTTAGCGACAAGTCGAGCTTTCTTAATGGTGATAATTACCATCATTGTCTGTCTTCCTTTTGAAATCCATCTGTACCCAACAGCCTTACGACCATCAAGTAGTTCTTCCAAAGTCCACACTTTGTTTTCATACATGGATCCTCTCTCAGATTTTATGGCCTCTAGCCATTTGTCGGAATCCAGGCCCACCATCGCTTCTTCATAGCTCATAGGTTCATTGTTGTCTAGCAACATGACCTCCAAGACAGGATCACGTACCACTCTGAAGTAGTATGTATCCTTGTCAACCTACGAGTTTTGGTAGTGACTTGATCCAAAGTTTCATGATCAATATCATCAGCTTCCACTTCAATTGGTGTAGGCGCCACAGGAACAACTTCCTGTGCCTTGCTACACACTAGTTGAAGTGACGGTTCAATAACCTCATCAAGTCTCCACCATCCTCCCACTCAATTCTTTCGAGAGAAACTTTTCCTCGAGAAAGGACCCGTTTTAGAAACAATCACTTTTGCTTCCGGATCTGAAATAGGAGGTATACCCAAATGTTTTTGGGTGTCCTATGAAGATGCATTTATCCGCTTTGGGTTCGAGCTTATCTGGCTGAAACTTTTTCACATAAGTGTCGCAGCCCCAAACTTTTAAGAAACGACAACTTAGGTTTCTCTAAACCATAGTTCATACGGTGTCGTCTCAACGGAATTGCGTGGTACCCTATTTAAAGTGAATGCGGTTGTCTCTAATGCCTAACCCATAAACAATAGTGGTAATTCGATAAGAGACATCATGGTATGCACCATATCCAATAGGGTGCAGTTATGATGTTCGGACACACCATCACACTATGGTGTTCCAGGCAGTGTTAGTTGTGAAACAATTTCCACAATGTCTTAATTGTGTGCCAAACTCGTAACTCGGATATTCATCTCTATGATCATATCATAGACATTTTGTCCTCTTGTCACACCGATCTTCAACTTCACTCTGAAATTACTTGAACCTTTCAATAATTCAAACTTGTGTTTCATCAAGTAAATATACTTAGCATCTACTCAAATCATCTGTGAAGTAAGAACATAATAATATCCACGACGTGCCTCAGCACTCATTGGACTGCACACATCAAAATGTATTACTTCCAACAAGTTGCTTTCTTGTTCCATCTCACTGAAAACGAGGCCTTTCAGTCATCTTGCCCATGTGGTATGATTTGCATGTCTCAAGTGATTCAAAATCAAGTGAGTCCAAATGATCTATCTATATGGAGTTTCTTCATGCATATATACCAATAGACATGGTTCGCATGTCTCAATCTTTTCAAAAACGAGTGAGTCCAAAGATCCATCAACATGGAGCTTCTTCATGCATCTTATATCAATATGACTCTAATGGCAGTGCCACAAGTATGTGGTACTATCATTACTATCTTATATCTTTTGGCATGAACATGTGTATCACTACGATCGAGATTCAATAAACCATTCATTTTAGGTGCAAGACCATTGAAGGTATTATTCAAATAAACAGAGTAACCATTATTCTCCTTAAATGAATAACCGCATTGCGATAGACATAATCCATTCATGTCTATGCTCAACGCAAACACCAAATAACAATTATTTAGGTTTAACACCAATCTCGATGGTAGAGGGAGTATGCGATGCTTGATCACATCAAGCTTGGAAACACTTCCAACACATATCGTCATCTCACCTTTAGCTAGTCTCCGTTTATTCCGCAGCTTTTATCTTGAGTTACTAATACTTAGCAACCGAACCGGTATCTAATACCCTGGTGCTACTAGGAGTACTAGTAAAGTACACATTAATATAATGTATATCCAATATACTTCTGTCGACCCTGCCAGCCTTCTCACCTACCAAATATCTAGGGTAGTTCTGCTTCAGTGACCATTCCCCTCATTACAGAAGCACTTAGTCTCGGGTTTGGGTTCAACCTTGGGTTTCTTCACTAGAGCAGCAACTGATTTGTCGTTTCATGAAGTATCCCTTCTTTCCCTTGCCCTTCTTGAAACTAGTGGTTTTACTAACCATCAACAATTGATGCTCCTACTTGATTTGTACTTTCGTGGTGTCAAACATCGCAAATTTCTCAAGGATCATCATGTCTATCCCTGATATGTTATAGTTCATCACGAAGCTCTACTAGCTTGGTGACACTGACTTTGGAGAACCATCACTACCTCATCTGGAAGATAACTCCCACTCGATTCAAGCGATTGTAGTACTCAGACAATCTGAGCACATGCTCAATGATTGAGCTTTTCTCCCTTAGTTTGGAGGCTTAGAAACTTGCCAGAGGTCTTACACCTCTTGACGTGGCACGAGCCTGAAATCCCAATTTCAGCCCTCGTAACATCTCATATGTTCCGTGACGTTTGAAAATCGTCTTCGGTGCCTCAGTTCTAAACCGTTTAACATTACTGAACTATCACGTAGTCATCAAAACGTGTATGTCAGATGTTCGCAACATCCACAGACGACGTTCGAGGTTCAGCACATCGAGCGGTGCATTAAGGACATAAGCCTTTTGCGCAGCAATGAGGACAATCCTCAGTTTACGGACCTAGTCCGCATAATTGCTACTATTAACTTTCAACTAAATTTTCTCTAGGAACATATCTAAAACAATAGAACTAAAATGCAAGCTACGACATAATTTGCAAAGACCTTTTGACTATGTTCAGGATAATTAAGTTCATCTAATGAACTCCCACTCAGATAGACATCCCTCTAGTCATCTAAGTGATACATGATCCGAGTCAACTAGGCCGTGTCCGATCATCATGTGAGACGGACTAGTCATCATCGGTGAACATATTCATGTTGATCGTATCTACTATACGACTCATGTTCGACCTTTAGGTCTCTTGTGTTCCGAGGCCATGTCTGTACATGCTAGGCTCGTCAAGTCAACCTAAGTGTTTCGCGTGTGTAAATCTGTCTTACACCCGTTGTATGTGATCGTTAGAATCTATCACACCCGATCATCATGTGATGCTTCGAAACAACGAACTTTCACAATGGTGCACAGTTAGGGGGAACACTTTCTTGAAATTTTAGTGAGGTATCATCTTATTTATGCTACCGTCGTTCTAAGCAAATAAGATGTAAAAACATGATAAACATCACATGCAATCAAATAGTGACATGATATGGCCGATATCATTTTTCTCCTTTTGATCTCCATCTTCGGGGCGCCATGAACATCATCGTCACTGGCATGACACCATGATCTCCATCATCATGATCTCCATCATTGTGTCTCCATGAAGTTGTCTCACCAACTATTACTTCTACTACTATGGCTAACAGTTTAGCAATGAAGTAAAGTAATTACATGGCGTTATTCAGTGACAGGCAGGTCATACAATAAATAAAGACAACTCCTATGGCTCCTGCTGGTTGTCATACTCATCGACATGCAAGTCATGATTCCTATTACAAGAATATGATCAATCTCATACATCACATATATTTCATTCATCACATACTTCTTGGCCATATCACATCACACGACATATGTTGCAAAAACAAGTTAGACGTCCTCTAATTGTTGTTGCAAGTTTTCTACGTGGCTACTATAGGTTTCTAGCAAGAACGTTTCTTACCTACGCCAAAACCACAACGTGATATGCCAATTGCTATTTACCCTTCATAAGGACCCTTTTCATCGAATCCGATCCGACTAAAGTGGGAGAGACTGGCACCCGCTAGCCACCTTATGCAACAAGTGCATGTCAGACGGTGGAACCTGTCTCACGTAAGTGTACGTGTAAGGTCGGTCCGGGCCGCTTCATCCCACAATACTGTCGAAACAAGATAGGACTAGTAACGGTAAGAATATTGAACAAAATCAACGCCCACAACAACTTGTGTTCTACTCGTGCATAGAATCTACGCAATAGACCTAGCTCATGATGCCATGTTGGGGAACGTAGCAGAAATTCAAAAAAATCTATGCATCACCAAGATCAATCTATGGAGAGACTAGCAAAGAGAGAGAGGGGAGTCCATCTTCATACCCTTGAAGATCGCGATGCGGAAGTGTTACAAGAACGCGGTTGGTGGAGTCGTACACGCAGCGATTCAGATCACAGTCGATTCTGCGTTCAACACACATACAGCCTGGGGACGTCTCCTCTTTATTGATCTAGCAAGGGGAGAGGAGAAGTTAAGGGAGAACTCCGACAGCACGACGGCATGGTGGTGATGGAGCTCATGGTTCTCCGTCAGGGCTTCGCCAAGCACTATGGAGGAGGAGGTGTTGGAGGAGGGAGGGGCTGCGTCAAAAGCAAGGGTGCTGCAGCCCTCCCATCCCCCCTCTATTTATAGGGTGAAGGGGAGAGGGGGCCGGCCCCTCTAGATGGATCTAGAGGAGGGGGCGGTGGCCAAAGGAAACCCTAGATGGGTTTGGGCGCCCCCACCCCCTAGGAAACTTGCCCCCCAAGCTGGGAGGGGAGGCTGCCCTAGGGGTGGCGCCCCAACCTCTCCAGGTTACGTGAGATGGGGTGGGAGGGGCGCTCAGCCCCTTAGTGGGCTGATGTGCCCCCTCCCCTTGGCCCATAAGGCCCCCAAACACTTGCCGGGGCCTCCGAAACCCCTTTCGGACACGCTGGTCATTACCTGGTACCCCCGGAACAATTCCGGACTCCAATACCCTTCGTCCAATATACCGATCTTCACCGCCGGACCATTCCGGAACTCCTCGTGATGTCCGGGATCACATTCGGGACTCCGAACTACCTTCGGTAACCACATAATATTTTCCATAACAACTCTAGCGTCACTGAACCTTAAGTGTGTAGACCCTACGGGTTCGGGAATCATGCAGACATGATCGAGACATCTCTCCGGCCAATAACCAATAGCGGGATCTGGATACCCATATTGGCTCCCACATGTTCCACGATGATTTCATCGGATGAACCATGATGTCGAGGATTTAGTCAATCCCGTATAAAATTCCCTTTGTCAATCGGTATGTTACTTGCCCGAGATTCGATCATCGGTATCCCAATACCTCGTTCAAACTTGTTACCGGCAAGTCACTTTACTCGTTTCGTAATGCATGATCCCATGACTAACTAGTTAGTCACATTGATCTCATTATGATGATGCATTACCGAGTGGGCCCAGAGATACCTCTCCGTCATACGGAGTGACAAATCTCAGTCTCGATTCGTGCCAACCCAACAAACACTTTCGGAGATACCTGTAGTGCACCTTTATAGTCACCAAGTTACGTTGTGACGTTTGGTACACCCAAAGCACTCCTATGGTATCCGGGAGTTACACAATCTCATGGTCTAAGGAAATGATACTTGACATTAGAAAAGCTTTAGCAAACGAACTACACGATCTTGTGTTATGCTTAGGATTGGGTCTTGTCCATCACATCGTTCTCCTAATGATGTGATGCCGTTATCAATGACATCCAATGTCCATGGTCAGGAAACCATAACCATCTATTGATCAATGAGCTAGTCAACTAGAGGCTCACTAGGGACATGTTGTGGTCTATGTATTCACACATGTATTACGGTTTCCACTTAATACAATTATAGCATGAACAATAGACAATTATCATGAACAAGGAAATACAATAATAACCATTTTATTATTGCCTCTATGTCATATTTCCAACAATCTTTGCATCCCGTCCTCTCGCTTCATCCCCGTCGCCGTCCACCTTGCCGGCGCCGCTCCTACGACCGTCTCATCCACCGCGCCCCGCCGCCACCGTCTACCCTCCTAGATCTGCTTCCATGCCACCGACAGTCATCGCTACCGCAGCAACGTCAAATTCTCAGCAGATGCATACACGGTGCCGCACCAGAGGCGGTACTCTTTCGTATCTGCTCAACTTATTTATCGCAGCAAGAAAATAGATCGCCACTGCTTTACTCTGATTTCGTGTCTTGGTTGCAAAGTTGCCTTTGTCCGGTTTGCACCTTCAGATCCGCCATGGCACGCTCAACACTAGACTCCCAATGCTTATGGTTTTCCCCTTTTATATTCCACACTAGTTAAATCACAGTAGACTAAATTTCAAAATTGGGTCAATCGATTTTTTAGAGCTCGCCGGAGTTCGTCGGTGCGAACGAAGGGGCTCGGGTGGTTGTGGGGGCGGTGGTGGGGCCTCGCCGAACGAAGAAAGCTCAATGCGGGTGGGGTGAGGGTGGGGGTGGTGGAGGAACACGATGGTCCGGCCGGCGGCCCGTGCGGTGTTCTGTATGGGAAGAATCAGAGACGAGGAAGAAGAAGGGTTAGGAGATGTAGGATCTTCATGTGTGGGCACTACGCAACCAACATTTTATTATCCAAAATCTGCTTGCTCTTCCTTACCATGTTCCTCTTTCATTCTTATTTAATGTACTCTCTCCGTTCCTAAATACAAGTCTTTGTATAGATTCCACCATGGACTACATATGGAGCAAAATGAGTGAATCTACACTCTAAAATGTATCTGCATACATCTGTATGTGATCCATAGTGGAAATCTCTACCAAGACTTATATTTCGGAACAGATGGAGTATGATAGTAGTACAGTATGTTCCTTGTACTGAAGATGAGCAGGGACATTTGCAGTGTAGAGGTCTATACGGTCGGTTGTGATGGACACTTTGAGCCTCTTTGATTCGTAAGATTTTGTAAACACAGGAATAGGATTTGTAGTGGCCTGCCCACTTGAATCCTATAAGAATAGAAAGGAAATGCGGGGAGCTATGTCACCTTTGAGAGTTACACTGATATAAACAGTACCGCACCTTCAGTTGAAGAGAACTGGTATCCGAAGCCTTTCTAGCTGTACCAGCAGTACTAGCACATATATTCCAGCAAATTTCACTTTGCTGATTTTACTCTGATGCTTACGGTTTTCCCGTTATATCTACACTACGATCTGTGTAGCTGCTTTGTGTCACACTAGAAGCAGTCCACTCTTGAAGCTAAACACTGCAATGACTTACAAAATTGGCACCAAGGCATTGAGTGCCATTTTGGATGCAATGAAACTCATACGCTCCCCACCTGTTGATTCTTGTTCAGAATATGATCCTAATGAATATTCTAACCTCGAGGAGTCAAAGGCAGATGGCCTGTCCTGTTCACCCATCAAGGTGCCTGTTCTATTTTGGCAAGATTTTGATTGCGCGTATCTTGCATATGTTGTCTTGCATTTCTTCTACTTCGTTGCACCGCCATCTGCTTAGTTTACTCATCATATATGTTGAGATACCATGCCCATCCATTATCAATACATATTCCATCTATCATCATACCATGTTTTTCCACTCAAATGTTGTTCTTGTGCATCAGACATCAAAAAGGAAGAGGGTGATTGCCGAACCTGAAGGAGCACCAGCAAAGTCCTTGAAAAACATGGTGGTGCCAGAGAAATCAAACAGCACCCCACTTATATTGGATGTACAACCAGTGACACAAAACGTAGGACCGACTCCAGCAGATTGTACCCATACTTCACTGGCCACACCACTAGCCCCACCACGCAGGACCTGCACTCCAGCAAAAGGTATACCAATTTCATTTGCCATAGCACCAGCCGTACCACAGAAAAATCCCACCCCAGCAAAAAGTACAGTAAGTCCACCCACCGAAGACCTATCCCAACTGTAGAGACGGCCAATTCCTGCAGATTGGAACCCCATTCCAGTTATTCCCAGTTTAAAAGACAATGCTTTCGATGTTTTTAGGGACTACGTGCATATATTCCCATCATGGGAAGATTATAGTGAAGACAAACACCATTTTCACATCTTCCTGTCCAACTTACATGTAAGTGCTATTATTCATGGTTATTATTTTCCTGTTTTCTGCTGATTGAACACATCAATGATTTACATTACATTGTTGTAACTAGGCGAGGGTCAATCTGGATAGTCATGACGAGCAAAGCTTGCTTGTGCTTTTCAAGGAAGCATTGCAACAGTATCGGTGTTACATGAGGAAATCACACTTTGATGGCAAGTCTATAAACGAATTTCCGGTGAAGTCTCATGTGCTAAATTTAGAAGACATTGAATGGAAAAACCTTGTTATGCACTGGTCTCGTTCCCAAGATGAGGTACTATCTATGAAATCACATGACAATTTGAACTTCTACTTTTCCGCATGTGCCTTACGGATCTTTTTTGCGGGAAATCTGCTCGAAGAAGAATTTCAGTTTGAAAAGAACGACAGGATATCGCAAATATGTTGCCCGCTACTTTGCTCTTGTTAGTACCTGTTGTCCTGTATCACTGTACTTGCATACATACCTGGTTCATTATGTGACAGCAGTATGCATGATAGCTTGCTTATCAATTGTTCGCTCCAAATTATCTGATCTGTTTGAATGGTTACATTAGTGTAGAATATATCCAATGCCAATGAATTTTTTTAGCTTTGCATTGTTCTTGTAAGTACATGTTGTCCTTTATCAGTGTACTTATATTGACAGGTAGTTGTTCATGTACCATCACTCTGCAGCTTATTTTCCTTTGCCCTCCATTTTCTACACATCATATCTATATTTACTCTTACCATAAGGTTGGATAACACCGATGGTACTGAAGAAGTTTAGCCGTGCATCGCTCTTGGCTGTACCTTTTGCCTGTATCGCTGCACTTACATTTATAGCTACTTGGTTAGGTAGCATCACTCTTCATTTTATCTTAAACATTCTCCATTTTTTCGTATATTATCACATCTATATTTACTCCCATCAGCATGAACAAGGGCTTTATAGAGCCTATCTTCACCAATAATGTAATTTTGTCCTTCTCAAGCTTTCAAACTTTGTTGTGCATATTTGGTTAGGCATGACTGCAACAACCGTTTATTTTTGGTGTTTGCATAAAATTGCATGTTTAAAGTTTATTATGTAGTTCATAAACAAAAGTTTGTCATTCTCAATTTAAGTTTTCAGTTGTACAACCAAGTTCCTTCTTCATACCATGTAAATTAAACTATACAGAGCAAGTGATCTTCTTTTGCACTGCATGTATGCTTCTGTTCTTCATCCGTAATCCAGTGGTGTGGTAAACCTACCCACTACAACACAATGTCATATTCTGCAATGTCTTAACTATGAACAATGTCATATCATTCTACTATTATTTAAACCATCTCTTTATTTGCCAATCTGAAATGGGATAAATTGAGAGCACACTAACCATTGATACTTATGAGTTCTTGATCTGTAATCCAGTGGTGTCGTGAAGCTGCCAACTCCTTCACAATGTCATTTCCTGCCATGTCTTGACCTGAACAATATCATATTGTGTTAATGCAATTTTAAACTGTGTCACTTTATTCATTAGTAAGAAATGTGATGAATTGTCGGCACTGATACTTTTATGTGCAAAACCTGTCATCTGTTTGCTTGTTTATCTTTCAGTGTGAGGAAGATATAAGTCTTAAACACGCGTAGTCTCATCAGCTTGCTCAGCTGCTTGCGCTGTAGCTCCCCAATAGGGCTAACCTTTCTTGAACTCTATTGAAGTGTTGTCGGTTTTGTATATTATTTTGTCGGCGTGTTTATTTGCATTGGTGGCGATCTTTGATGCCAAGTGTATGTAATCTGCTGTCTGCTTGTGCTTTATTATTATAGTGGCGAACTTTGATGCCCAGTGGATGTAATATGTTGTAATTTCTTTATTGTATAGTCTAGGTTTTTTCTTATTCACGATGTTGTAGTTATTTTACTGTATATATATATATCCTGCCTTCGCAGTAATCCGGACAAACAGTAAAATTACGATACATAATTAGGCCGTCATGCGATCACGATGTATGATCCGCATCATGGGCCCCGTCATCTTGGTCCGTTAAAAGGCCAAAAGTAAACTGGCCCACTAGTAGATTCGGGCCTTTAATAGGCCGAGTAAACCACCGGCCCTCTTTTCGCGAGAAAACTCAATGGGCTTTTAGGAGGCTGAGAAGTAGGTTGGGCTTGAAACGTGTCGAACAGCTCACGGGCCGGCAGCAGCCCGAAATGGACCCCAGCCCATGATTATGCGAATCAAATCACGGGCTTTTAACAGGCCAAAATTATCCCGGTACTTGTTTGGCCCAATCAGATTATCGGCTGCGAGTAGGCCGGATGCAAACCGGGCCGTAGTTAGGCCCAACTATATGACGGGCTTTTAACAGGCCGAAATTAATATAGGGCCGAAATGTTAAATGGGCCCTTAACAGGCCGAAACTAATATCAGGCCCAATTACTAAATGGGCCTTTAGCAAGTGGGCCCAAAAGCATAGTGTCCAGTTGACGGGCCGAATCTGATATGGGCCATAATTTAGCCCAAAGCCTCTTAAAGGGTCGGACCTGATCTGGGCCGTAATTTGTCCCAGAATGTGGTGGGCTTTTAACGGGCCGGATCTCATATGGGCCATTATTAGGCCCGAAATGTGGCAGGTCATTAATGGACCGGATCAAATATGGGTCGGCATTTGGCCCAAAACATGGCAGCCAGTTAATGGGCCGACCTACTAGGGTCCTTAAAATCTGGGCCTACAGCTGGGCCGGCCCATTAATGTCGACGAAATCTCATGGGCCTTTAGGTGGGCCGGCCCATTATGATCTGCAAAAAATCTTATGGGCCTTTACCTGGGCCGGCAAGTTATGGCACACAAAAATCTTGTGGGCCTTTACCTAGGCCGGCCCATTATGGCCCGTAAAATCTTGTGGGCCTTTAGCTAGGCCATCCCATTATGGTCCGCAAAATCTCATGGACCTTTAGCTGGGCCGGCCCATTATGGTCCGCAAAATCTTGTGGGCCTTTAGTTGGGCCAGCCCATTTAAACTTTATGGGCCGGTCCACATGTCAACATATCATAGGCGCATCTCGCCCATTGGATGAGTGACACCTGTGCCAACGGGGAGCTGACACGTGTTTCCTCCAACCAATGATGATTCTACACGTGGAAAATCCCCATTGGTCCAGGCTGTTAACGGGTTATCGGATCCAAAACCGGACCCGATAGCTTAACGGCGTTCCGTTACGGTGGATGCCACGTGTCGGTCACCCTTGACGAAAGCACTTCCATGATGCGCGATTTATCATCATGGAAGTGGACACTTCCGTGATGATAATTTTGGTAATGTCATGGAACACTTCTACGACAACACATGTATGACTATCTTGATTCTGTCATAAAATCGTCATGGATGTACATGCATGATAAAAATGCGACCTACTGTGACAAACATGTATCATCACAGAAGTGTATTTTTTGTAGTGATGCGAACAGGCCATAAACAGGCTTTCCATGGGCCGGCCCACCACCTTTTGACCAAGTTAAATGGGCCGGCCTTTTCATAGGAATGGGCCTTTGTTGGGCCGTGCCACGTGTCGACGTATCATAGGCACCTTCGGTCCAATGAGTGGATGACATCTGTCCTAACGGTGAGCTGACACGTGTTTCCTCGAGCCAATGACGATTTTACATGTGAAAAATCCCCATTGGTCGAGGCTGTTAACGGGTTATCAGATCCAAAACCGGACCTGATAGCTTAACGTTGTTCCGTTACGGTGGATGCCACATGTCGGTCACCCTTGACGAAAGCACTTCTATGACTCGCGATTTATCGTCATGGAAGTGGACACTTCCATGATGATAATTTTGGTAATGTCATGGAACACTTCTACGACAGCACAGGTATGACTATCTTAATTCTGTCATAAAATCGTCATGGATGTACATGCATGACAGTGACAAACACGTATCATCACGGAAGTGTATTTTTTTGTAGTGGTAGGAGAGGCCTTGCAGACTCGGCACACGTACGGTGCCAGGAGCGTCGTAGGAGATGGGGTAGGGGAGGAGGAAGGGAGGTGGAAGTGGAGGTGGGCGGTGAGGCTGTTGCGGCAGAGAGGAGTTGGGAGCCAACAGCGCTGGCGGCGTGCAGAGTGCGTGGCCGCTGCCACTTCGGTTCCACTTTTTTCCAGAAGGATCGTTTGGTGGGCTGATTGGATAAGGTGGGACTGGATGGAGATGGACGAAGAGAATGAGGGGTTTCTTTGCAAATGTGAAGTGGGGTTGCTCTCATGCGTCGGATGCAGATTAGACGGCCAACATCGATGGATGGCAGGCACACCATCACCACCAACTGTGATTTTTATAGGAGTAGAGATTTGCTAGAGACACCCAATAAATAAGGACATGCATGAAAATAAATAAAAGAATGACCCTATAAAGATGGGATGTCCGCTATAAAATAAGTAAAATAGAAAATGCAGAGGAGATCCGATAAAGATGAGATGTTGCGCTATTCTCCTATATATAAGAAGAAGAAAAGGAGGACATGCATGAATAAAACTTAAAAAGGAGGCATGCATGACAAAAAAATAAAATAGAAGACAAGTTTGATAAGATATAAATAGTGATGAAACAATGACCAATACCCATGACATGTATGGCAAGAAATAGTTAAGGATGGCAATGGATCGGGTTCGGCCCGGGTTGAACAAAATCAAATTCATATCCAAATCCACAAGGTTATTCTTTGCCCATCCATGAAAAAACCCACGGGCTAAAAACTATGGCCATGTCCAAACCCGATGGATATCCATAACCAATGGATACCCATCGGGTCCTATCAAAACACGTATAGATAATACCTTGAAAATCACACAACATGGCACAACATTCACATAAAGACTCAGATTTTCGCAAAATGGCATTGCATAGCTGCACAAGATTAAATAACTTTTCAAATTTTCACAAAATGACATCTGAGAAGTGCACAACATGAAACAAGAGCTCAAATTCTCATAGAATGACATATCAGAACTTCAAATAAGCATAAAGTAGAAAATTCCCAGCCTTAGTTCCTCACAGAATGACATATGAATAGCCCAACATAATTTCTTAGTATTAATTTCTTACAAAATAACATAAAAATAGCCCAACATAATTTCTCAGCCTTAGTTTCTTACAGCCAGGAGACATAAGTACATCACAATTCTCATTACAAGTGAAGGAAGGTATTCTTCTAGGCATCATCTTCTTTCTTCACCGCATGACAGACTAAGCTTCAGTTATGATAGACTTGGACTCATCCTTCACGTGAACATATCATAAGAACAATAATTAAAATCATGGAAATAAACAACCAAATATTGTATCATGTAGAATCAACTATAATGAGTGGAATATGTTACCATAGTTTCTTCATCATCATCAAGAACACTTTCAAATGTCGCAAAGAGAGTGGTTTGCTATTCCCCTGGTGCAAGTTTTAAGTGATGAAGGAACACTCAGTAAAAAAATAACTGTTGTGTAACATAAATTAGATGAATGGTTGCAATTTGAGAGCATTACTTACCTATCATGTCAGCATGAGACCAAGCTTGCATGCACATGAGTGCTTCAGCCATACTTGGCACAAGGCGTCAACTTTAACAACTGCATATTCAATTCCATAGAGAGAACCAAACAAGGCTCGCAACATATGAAGTTTGTACTTTGGATCAAAAACAGTTGCAACAGACATAAGGCCATGACATGGACGAAGTTGAACACATGACATGGACCAATTTGAGAAAATGAATCTTAATCAGCCAGATTCTAACTTTATACTAATCATTCACAATTCACTTGATAGAAATTCAGAAATGAACTAACTGATTTTGTAAAAATGAATTACTGTACTAATTAACAGGCATATCTGTAGATCAAGCCATGTGTAAAAAAGTGGAATCTGACTTGAATTGACCACTAGAAATATCATATTCTCTTGTTCGCTGATTTCTAGTCAGATTTCACTTTTTAGTCAGATTTGTAGTCTAATCTGACTGAAGTTGACCGCTACAGACCAGCAATGCAGTGAAGTCTGTTTTTTCTCTTGCCACGAACTAAAAAATAGAAATTGACCACTACAAATCTCTTGTTCTCTACTCTAATTACTAATACAAACTCATGAACAAGCACCTCATGCACATCCACGCACAAGCACTAGATGTACACGAGCAGGAACAAAAATACTTACCCATACGGTTGGCTGTTTGGCGTGGTCATCGCCTCCACGACGTGGTCCTGCTCCTTGTCGTGGTCTACGCCCACTTCGCTGTGCCTCTGTTTTTTCTTTTAGAAAAGGAGGAAGACCTCTGGCCTCTGCATCTGGACGATGCATATAGCCATTTTATTTCTCTGTGCCTCTGTGCCGCTATACTCCTGGTTGTGCGCGCCGCTGCACGATGCATCGTCGTACTCCACCTCGCTGTCACACGTACAAACTGGTGGTATGCTGCGTGCTTGGAAAAGCTGAGATGGAGGAGTCGGGGGGATCTATGGAGATGCAGCCGGCCACCCACCTGTCCGCGGAGTTGGTTGCTGCAGTGCGACACCACATGTGGACGGCGGCGCCGGCTATATAGGTCTGCACAAGTAGGAGTCGAGGAGATAGAGAAGATCCTTAATGAAGATTGACGAGTCGTTTACCGAGAAGATGAGAATGGGAAGGAGCAGTGGTGTAATTACTCGATGGGGATTAGGAAAAAATTTATTGACTTTTTATTATAATAAATAAAAGTGGACAAGGTATACACTTACGGGTCGGGTTTGGATATACCCACGGGTATAAAATTATAGCCATGCCCATGATTAGTCGGGTCGGATTCGGGCATTGTACATGGATATAAAATTGTATCCAACTCCTGTCCATGCGTAAAAAATTGCCATCCCTAGAAATAGCGATGAAATAGGGACGCAAGTACCTGCGTCAACAAGAGACCATACAAATTGTTCTTTTCCAGACAAAAGAAAATCTCCTTTTATGATTAAAAAATTATGTACCTTTTTAGCAACTCTTCATGTATTAAAGAAATAGCTACAAGTTCTCAGATTATAGAATTTTTTTTGTAAATTAAGAGCATGTGATATTTTTTTTTCTCCCGTTACAACGCACATGCCTTTTTACCAGTAACATTAAAAGCATACTCTTCAAGCCAGAATCGTTGCACAAGATCGGACAGACGAATAATTTGATTGAAACCGAATTGTTTCAGCTGGATGAAAATTATCAATTCTGGAAGAAAAGAAACACAATCACAAGGGGATTGCTCATTGAATTAGCATGGAGAAACACCCATCAGGTAGGTCATTGCTTCACGGGAGAACTAGCTACCGCATTGTTATGGTTAATTTGTCGCAATCACCTACCAAATGCTGAGATCATAGCCTCATGTTGTCAACACTGGCGTGGAGATATTTGTTGAGTCTTTTAGTAAAGGGCACCGCTAGGCGCCGGCGCACCGGCCGAATGTTTCGGCCAGTCTGCTCCCAGCCGCCCGATCTGCTGTGCAACACTGTGAGATTCGAGCTCCTCTGCTATTTTTTTTACCTTGTCCTCGTCTCCCCGAGCGCTCGCCGTGCCGACCGCCCGTCGGGGCCGCCCCAGCTCCGGCACTCAGCTCGCCCCGGCCGCTCGCCGCCCCGGCCGCCGGTTGGAGCTGACCGCTCGCCGCCTCGGCTGCCCGTCGGAGCGCCATGGATGCAGCTCCGCGACTCAGCTCGTCCAGTCCGCTCGCCGCCCCGGCCGCCCGTCGGGGCCGCCCCGCGCTCCGGGACTCAGCTCGCCCCGACCGCTCGCTGCCCCCGCTGCTCGTCGGAGTGCCATGGATGCAGCTCCGCTTCACCGATGATTGGTTCCAGCAAAAAATAGAGATGCCCCGTGGTAGCATTTTCCCGTGTCAGTCGTAGCAAATGAAGACAACGCTTGCAGCAAAAACATCCATCGGTGTCGCCATTGTAGCAAAAATGTTAATCGGATGTAGCAAAACACAGCGCCAATGGTAGCAAAAAACGAGGATGTTGCAACAAAAATGTCGTCGTCGTCGTCGCCGGTCACAGCTCAGTCGTAAAAAAGCACCATGGCCGCATGAATGGATGTAGCAAAAACACAGACGGTACTAGCAAAAAATTGACACGGTTGTAGCTTTTATCTCAATGGTTGAAGCTTTTCCCCTCTACGGTGGAAGCTTTTCTGTAAATGATTGAAACTTTTTTTCTTTTTGAGCAGCGTCTGGGTGAAAACTTTTCTCTATCGTTCGGTTGAAGCTGTTTTCATCAAAGTTTGTAGCATTTTATATAGATGGTTGTACCTTCCCTCGATAGCACTGAACGCTTACAGCTTTCTGTATATACGGTTGAAGCATTTTTAATCTTGGGTTGAAACTTTCCTGTCAACGGTTGCAACACTCGCAAGCCTGTTCCAGCAAATTTGGGCCGCGGGGTGCAGTCCTGCCATGGCTGGTGGCAGCTCCGGCGTGGCCGGGTCCGGCGAGGTAGGGAGAGCTCCGATGCACGCGGATCCGCGCGGATCTGGTCGAGGGCGGCCAGATCTGCTGAACGGCGGCGCGCCTGGGAGGCCTGCGGCACGGGGCGAAGCGTTGACCATGGCAGTGGGAAGAGAGAAAGAGAGAGAAGCGTGAGAGGAAGAAGAGAAAAGGGAGGAGGACTAGTCGTCTCGGGTCCATCGCGACACGTGGTTGCTCGTGAGTGGGTCGCATCGTGCGCGTGTGGACTGGACCGGCCGAAGCTTCGGCCGGTGCCCTGGCCCCGAACGTTTCCCTTTAGTAAAAGGAAAGAAAAAGCTAAGTAGTAGAGTGGTGTTTAATTCTAGCCTACTTCTTGCCTTTTTAAATTATCTAGTGGGCATACCTTATAAAGTCCTTTCAGGAAGCTAAAACTTCAAAACAAAACAAAAAAGGTGTTCAATCAGCAAAGTTATGTGGCTCATATGCTTTACAATTATCTTTTTGTGCATTCTAAAAAAAATGTGCACACGAAATCCCAATTAACTATGATAATGCTTTGCAATTATATACACACAAAGCTGACTTAAGTGGTCATTGTTCTTTACAATTTCATCCGAAACCATAAGGAAAGGAGAAAGAAAGAAATGATCAAACCACATTGTGGCAGGTAAGGCTTGGTTTCCATTGGACCTGCCTGTTCTCCACCCACGCCAAGAATCTGTAAACCTTCCCAAACACACACAGGAACACCAGCCAGGCGACGAGTCCGTACACGACCGCGCTCGCCATGGCACCCTCGGCAATCACCCAACCGGCGAGGTACACGGCGTCGCAAGACACGAAAAGCCAGCTCGCGACCTCCAGCGCCGACCGCGTCCACGCGCTCAGCCGCTCCTCGCCGTAGATCCGGCACACCATCCTGGAGCAGAGCGCGAAAATGATGGCCAGCGCTGTCTTGGACAGACCCCGGTAGAGCACCGTCCGGCCGCCCACGACCAGAGGCTCCATTCGGCAGAGGCAGGTGGCGCACTTGCCGGAGAACCGCGACCACCGGAGCGCGTCCGTGCCCGTGTAGTAGGGCAGCACGACGGCGTCGAGGTACAGACTCGCGTGCAGGATCCCGGACACGGTGGACGCCTCGAGCACGGCGTAGCGCACGTCGCCGTCGGCCTCGTTTCGGAACGCCAGCGCCGATGCCTGCAGCGTGAGCAGCAATGCCGGGCCGAGCCGCGCGAGCGGGAAGACGGCGTTGATCCGCTGCCCCTTGGCGAGCACCAGCAGCACCAGCGGCATCAAGAAGGGCCCCGACGGCACCAGGTACTTCCGCTTGATCCGCCCGACGCCACCGGCCGCCGTCGCCGGGCTGCCGCCGCCAGCCCTGACGATCTCTACCACGGTGAAGGCCGCCGCGGACAGGAGGCAATAAACGGCTAAAACGGCGACGAGGACGCCGACGGCAGCCGAGTAGTCGCCCGGGTAGGAGCTGTCGCAGTAGTAGTGGTAAGGGCAGGTGATGAGGTCGGTGGTCTCCTCCAGCTGCCACCTGGTGCACTTGACGATCTGCCTCGTGATGTTGCTTCCATGGCCGCTCCACGCGCTCACCGCCGCCGCCTTGCCGCCACCTCCGAGAACAGAGAGCACCTGATCGTACGACATGGCCGCCACCGGATCAACCAATCCTAATGATAATGCGGCGATGATGTTATCTTTCTTATCCTTCTCCTCTTTCTTGATCTGCTGCAGCAGCTAACAACAGTGTGCATTCCGCATCGGGGTGGCTAATGATGGCTTCCCTGCAGGAGCTCCTCCACCTGCTCACTCGTCTTATGGATCCCCCGTACCATGCTGCGCCTCATGGGTGTTGGTGTGGTGCTCATGTTGCTTGCAGAGTGTGAGATGGGGATGGTTTATCTGATGGGCCCCTTGTACCTAGCATCTGATGGAGACAAGAAAGATAGACGCGAGATGACCTGAGGCTCGTCAGCGACGATGGAGATAACAATGCAGACATGTAGTGTAACTTGTTGGTGAATGAATTGTGGATCGGCCAAAAAATTCAGCTTAAAGGAAACAAAATCAATTCTTGATGGCTTCCGGACAGAGACACGTCAACTCCAAAGCGTTGCGTATTGTGACCGACAGGTCACGTTTCCCCGACGAGAGCGCGTGAGAACGAGACATCGAGGTTCTGAAAAGTTAACGTAAACTGCGAGCGGGATCGGCGCGCTTTTGGTAGCACCAGAAGCAGGTTGGTTACCACAGTTTTTCCCCCCAAACTGCCGTGCCTCGTGCCATACTCTCTGATTTCACTTCCGGTGAATGAGTGCTGAGTTTTTGAGGTCCTCCATCCAAAATTTTGCTAGTCCTGGCAATGAACCTTCTGACTTTTGTTTGTGAGACATTAGTAGTTGGGAGCACTTGTTTAACTGTAGCTATAGTTTGTTGGGGGATTTGGTGGCCACCGCGTCATCATTGTTGCACTTTTCTTCTGGATAACTAATGCACATTATTGATCAAGTAGGGCTTGTACAAAGTACAAATCTTTCTTTTTTCCTTTCACTCAAAAGCACACCGATTTAACTAAGCTTTCATTTTTCATAGTCTAGTGCCATTTTCGCACCTTCACATTTCTACTAATTTGCTGCAAGGAACTGGACCCACCGGGCAATTTACTTTTAAGGATTGCTTTTAGATGATAGAATGCAAATGGTATGCCGATTTCATATAGATAGAGTAAAAGTAAAAGTGTACAAAAGATATTTACAAGACAAAAAAGCCCTAAGAATTACATGTCATTTGCACGACCAACCGAACTAAGAGAAGGTCCTCTGTGACAAGGCAAGCAACATCCAAAAGCTGCAGATAGGTTTTCTAGAAAAACCTCTAGTTACTCTCCTTTCACGCATGCCATCTTGCCTTGACGAGTCCAAAACCTTAATAGTTTTGTTCCATAAGTCCTTAATCGTGGAAAAAAAATCTGGGTCCAAGCTTGCCATGATCAAGGACCATCCATCAACGACAGCCCAAATGCCCAGAACAAAAAGGGACCCTGAGAGAGATGCTCGTTTGTTTGAAATTCAGTGCGGCATAGATTGCAAACCTCTTCATGAGGCGAACCGTGAATAGCAAGACGGTCCGTAGTTAGTGCTTTGAGATGTAGGAGAAGCGGACAAACAACTTGCACTTCAACTCAACTTGGGACTCCCAATGCTTGTGTGCCTTGAAACAAACCAACACACCTTTGAATTGCTGCCTATAAGCCGAAACCATAGAGTAATCACCATTTAAAAGAGCCGTCCATGATATGGCATCAGAGTGGCTGGCTCAAGATGCACATCATGAAGAGAGATTCATAGGCCAACAAACTAATGAATTTGATTAGATGGAGAGGAATTTACAAATGACTGCATCCAACGATTATTGCGAAGGGCTTAAAAAATAGTGAGATATTTGCGCCGAGCAATTGCAAATATGGAGGGAGCAATCTCTTTAGGGGGCAGCCATGCAACCAATGATCAAACCAGAAACTTGTCTTGATCCCGTCGCCCACAACGATTTTCATTGCCGCTTGAAAAGGGTTCATGTCAATGGCATCACAAGTACTGGCGGAGCTAGGTAAGATCCTTTGGGAAGGCCAAACATAAATATGGATATGGGGGGGGGGTGCAAAAGACTCTAGTTTCCCTAATCTTCCCCTTCAAAATACATTTTTCTTTCACATATTTAATGAAGGCTGGAAGGCCATGGCCCCTGCAGCTTTGAACATAGCTTTGCCACTGATCACAAGGGAGCTCCGAACAGTTCCAAACCATGGAAACGGAACTTTTAAGGATTACGACAATGCATCAAACATTCAAACAAAAAATATAAAACTACGAACTCAACCGCCACCCCCGCCCCTGCCCCGCGCCCCTGGTTCAACACCGATCATAAGAACGAAATTAAGGATCAAGCTTCGCTAGATGAGGAAAAAGTTGCAGAGGAAGGGGATTTACAGTGATCATCTACTCACATCGTGCAACTTACAAGAGGTTTTTATATGTTGGCTAAATAAAGTAAAACTAATCCCAAAAATACTAGGACAAAAAGTCTTGTAATGGTATAATTTGATGGTTCATTGTAAAATCCATGCGGGTGCAAACACTCTCGTATTGTTACAAGTTCATGGAATTCCAGGGATGAACTAACATCCTGAAAGGATCGATATGGTTGACTAGGGGGGGTGAATAGGCAACTGACAATTTTTAGCTTTTCTTGACCAAATTAAGCTTAGCATCAAAGTAGGTTGTCTAGATGTGCAACTAGGTGAACAACCTATATGATACAACAACAACAAGCACATAAGCAAGCAAAGGATACAACACAATATAAGCTTGCACAAGTAAAGGAGAGAGATAGCCAAGAGTGGAGTCGGTGGAGATGAGGATGTGTTACCGAAGTTCCTTCCCTTTGAAAGGAAGTATGTCTCCCTTGGAGCGGTGTGGAGGCACAATGTCCCCCAAGAAGCCACTAGGGTCACCGTATTCTCCTCACGCGCTCACACAATGCGAGATGTCGTGATTCCACTATTGGTGCCCTTGAAGGCGGCGCCCGAACCTTTACAAACAAGGTTGGGGCTATCTCCACAACTTAATTGGAGGCTCCCAACGACACCACGAAGCTTCACCACAATGGAATATGGCTCTGCAATGACATCAACCGTCTAGGGTACTCAAACACCTAAGAGTAACAAGATCAGCAAGAGATTAGTGGGGGGAATCAAATTTCTCTTGGTGGAAGTGTAGATCGGGGCCTTCTCAACCAATCCCTAGAAAAACAACAAGTTTAATTGGCTAGGGAGAGAGATCGGGCGAAAATGGAGCTTTGAGCATCAATGGAGCATAGGGAGGGAAGAGGTAGTCAACTTGGGGAAGAAGACCCCCTTTATATTGTGGGGGAAAGATCCAACCATTACCCACTTATTCAGCCCGCGACATACGGTACTACCGCACAGACTCGTGGTACTACCGCAAGAGCTTGCGGTACTACCGCTAGACCATGCGGTACTACCACTCGCGCGACAGAGACCAGACGAGGCCCTGTTGCATATAGTAACGAGCAGTAGAACCGCTGAAGCGGTACTACCGCGCGCCCTTGCGGTACTACCGCAAGGCAGCGTTCTACTGGGTTGGGAAGGCACGGACTAATAAAATTACATCTGTGGCCACTTCCGCTGAGTTGTGGTTTGTGCGAAAATCTGGCACAGTACTACCATTCCCAGGGAGCGGTACTACCGCGTAGGGCGCGGAAGTAAAAAATTACTTCTGCTCCTACTTTCGTACATGCCAGTGTTCTGGGCTAGAGGCCACGGTACTACCGCTAGGGAGGAGCGGTACTACCGCACAATGCGGTACTATCGCTTACCTTGGTGGTACTATTGTGGACAGCTACGGTACTACTACTCCCTTGAGTAGTACTACCGCATGCCACAGAAACTATGGCACTTTGGGGACCTTCATCCTCGCATAGACAAGGGTAAACGACCAGTGCTCCACTGAAGTGAAGGAAAGGTGGTGCAAAGGAACAGATGTGTATGTGTTGATTCCACCCTAACATTTCTGAAACGGAACCCCTCTTTATAGTACGGCTTTCCTACGACTCAAATCCACCGAAAAGAAACGTAGAAAACCGCCGTCTTCGATAGGCTCTGAGGGGCACCGAATCGTCTTGTGCCTAGACATGAGACCTCTGAAAAGCTCAATGCACACGATTAGTCCGCAAATGCATTGTCATCAATCACCAAACCACATAGAGAGAAATATGCCCTTACAATCTCCCCCTCTTTGTGGACTGATGACAATACGGGATCTGCACATAAGGATATAAAATGAACATAAGCAAACCCAACATCTATAAAATATAGACAGGCTCCCCCTAGATGTGTGCACTCTATAGATATGCTTTGGACTGCATGGCACACATACTAGGATCAACACTCCCCCTATATTTTATAGACACGGCAAAACTTGCAACAATATAAGTGACAAAAAGCATGAAGGCAAGGTAAAGTAAGTGCGCATGAATTAGAGAGCACAAGATAGCATAAGCTCACAATCTACTAAACATACAAGACAATAAGATAAGCTTGAGGGCATATGTCTCACACCATATGAGAGTCTCCTTGTCTCACACGAACACAACCACAAACCAACAAACCAAAGCAACGAAGGATCAACAGAACGAAAGCAAAGCGACACATGAATCAACACAAGACTTGCAAATCCTACTCTCTCTCCCCCTTTGGCATCAAGACACCAAAAAGGCAGAGAGGACACCTACGACACAAGTGGTGGTAGAGCTCCAATTCATCACCAGTCATGTTCCTCCTCCTCAGACTCCTCTGCCGCACGGGATGAAGAGCGAACTCCAGTATCCTCCCCAGACTCACTCCACCGGCAATTCTATCTGATCCATGGTTCCTCATCTGTGATCCTCTCCTCTGAGCCACTCTCAACCTCAAGACCAACCTGCCTCATAATAGCCTTGTCGCGACGACGAGCCATCTTGGCGTTCACATGAGCCTTGTATTGTCCATTGGCCTCCATACAGAACAGAGCCTTCATCTTGGCCTTGAGCTTCTGAAAGGATCGAGAAGAGGTGTCTAGAGGGGGGGGGGGGTGATTAGACACTAAGTGAGAAAAGTTACAGTTTTAATCTCTTTAAATTTAAGTGGTGTTTTGGCACAAGTTTAACATTCACAATACATAACAAGCAAGCATGCAAAGAGTATATAAGCAGCGGAAAGTAATGCATGCAACTTGCAAGAATGTAAAGGGATGGGATTGGAGTGTGCAAATGCAATTGGAGACACAGATGTTTTTGTCGTGGTTCCGATAGGTGGTGCTATCGTACATCCACGTTGATGGAGACTTCAACCCACGAAGGGTAACGGCTGCGCGAGTCCACGGAGGGCTCCACCCACGAAGGGTCCACAAAGAAGCAACCTTGTCTATCCCACCATGGTCGTCGCCCACGAAGGACATGCCTCACTAGGGTAGATCTTCACGAAGTAGGCGATCTCCTTGCCCTTACAAACTCCTTGGTTCAACTCCACAATCTTGTTGGAGGCTCCCAAGTGACACCTAGCTGAAGAAAAAATGCCCTAGAGGCAATAATAAAGTAATTATTTATTTCCTTATTTCATGATAAATGTTTCTTAGTCATGCTAGAATTGTATTAACCGGAAACACAATACATGTGTGAATACATAGACAAAACATAGTGTCACTAGTATGCCTCTACTTGACTAGCTCGTTAATCAAAGATGGTTAAGTTTCCTAACCATAGACATGAGTTGTCATTTGATTAACGGGATCACATCATTAGGAGAATGATGTGATTGACTTGACCCATTCTGTTAGCTTAGCACTTGGTCGTTTAATATGTTGCTATTGCTTTCTTCATGACTTATACATGTTCCTATGACTATGAGATTTTGCAACTCCCATTTACCGGAGGAACACTTTGTGTGCTACCAAATGTCACAACATAACTGGGTGATTATAAAGGTGCTCTACAAGTGTCTCCAAAGGTACTTGTTGAGTTGGCGTATTTCGAGATTAGGATTTGTCACTCCGATTGTCGGAGAGGTATCTCTGGGCCCTCTCGGTAATGCACATCACTATAAGGCTTGCAAGCAATGTGACTAATGAGTTAGTTGCGGGATGATGCATTACATAACGAGTAAAGAGACTTGCCAGTAACGAGATTGAACTAGGTATTGAGATACCGACGATCGAATCTCGGGCAAGTAACATATCGATGACAAAGGGAACAACGTATGTTGTTATGCGATTCGACCGATAAAGATCTTCGTAGAATATGTAGGAGCCAATATGGGTATCTAGGTTCCGCTATTGCTTATTGACCAAGAGAAGTGTCTCGGTCATGTCTACATAGTTCTCGAACCTGTAGGGTCCGCACGCTTAACGTTCGTTGACGATATAGTATTATATGGGTTATGTATGCTGGTGACCGAATGTTGTTCGGAGTCCCGGATATGATCATGGACATGACGAGGAACTCTGGAATGGTCCGGAGATCAAGATTGATATATGGGATAATAGTGTTTGGTCTCCGGAAGGGTTCCGGAATTCACTGGAAGGGATTTCGGATGTTTCCCAAAATGTTTGGGTACAAGAACACTTTATTTGGGCCAAAGGGGAAAGCCCACAAGGTTTTTGGAAAGCGCAAAAGGAAGTTTTGCAGAGTCCAGGAGCCAGACGCCAAGGTCCCTGGCGTCTAGGTCCAGACGCCGGGAACCCTGGCGTCTGGCCCTGGAGTCCGAGAAGGACTCTTGCCTTTCGGGTGAAACCGACTTTATGGAGGCTTTTACTCCAAGTTTCGACCCTAAGGCTCAATATATAAATTGAGGGGCAGGGCTAGCACCAAAGACACATCAAGAAACGCCAAGCCGTGTGCCGGCAACCCCGTCCCCTCTAGTTTATCCTCCGTCATAGTTTCCGTAGTGCTTAGGCGAAGCCCTCCGGAGATTGTTCTTCACCAACACCGTCACCACGCCATCGTGCTGCCGGAACTCATCTACTACTTCGCCCGTCTTGCTGGATCAAGAAGGCGAGGACGTCATGGAGCTGAACGTGTGCTGAACGCAGAGGTGCTGTACGTTCGGTAATTGATCGGGGCGGATCGTGAAGGTGTACGACTACATCAACCGCATTGATAAACGCTTCCGCTTAGCGATCTTCATGGGTATGAAGATGCACTTTCCTCTCTCGTTCCTATGCATCACCATGAGCTTGCGTGTGCGTAGGAAAGTTTTTGAAATTACATCCCCTTCAGTGACATCCGAGCCTGGTTTTATGCGTAGATGTTATATGCACGAGTAGAACACAAGTTAGTTGTGGGCGATACAAGTCATACTACTTACCAGCATGTCATACTTTGGTTCGGCGGTATTGTTGGATGAAGCGGCCCGGACCGACATTACGCGTACGCTTACGCGAGACTGGTTCTACCGACGTGCTTTGCACATAGGTGGCTGGCGGGTGTCAGTTTCTCCAACTTTAGTTGAACCGAGTGTGGCTACGCCCGGTCCTTGAGAAGGTTAAAACAACACTAACTTGACGAACTATCGTTGTGGTTTTGATGCGTAGGTAAGAACGGTTCTTGCTCAGCCCGTAGCAGCCACGTAAAACTTGCAACAACAAAGTAGAGGACGTCTAACTTTTTTTGCAGGGCATGTTGTGATGTGATATGGTCAAGACGTGATGCTATATTTTATTGTATGAGATGATCATGTTTTGTAACCAAGTTATCGGCAACTGGCAGGAGCCATATGGTTGTCGCTTTATTGTATGCAATGCAATCGCCCTGTAATTTCTTTACTTTATCACTAAGCGGTAGCGATAGTCGTAGAAACAATAGGTGGCAAAACGATAACAATGCTACGATGGATATCAAGGTGTCGCGCCGGTGACGATGGTGATCATGACAGTGCTTCAGAGATGGAGATCACAATCACAAGATGATGATGGCCATACCATATCACTTATATTGATAGCATGGGATGTTTATCCTTTGTGCATCTTATTTTGCTTTGATTGACGGTAGCATTATAAGATGATCTCTCACTAAATTTCAAGGTATAAGTGTTCTCCCTGAGTATGCACTGTTGCGAAAGTTCTTCGTGCTGAGACACCACGTGGTGATCGGGTGTGATAAGCTCTACGTTCAAATACAACGGGTGCAAAACAGTTGCACACACGGAATACTCAGGTTAAACTTGACGAGCCTAGCATATACAGATATGGCCTCGGAACACTGAGACCGAAAGGTCGAGCGTGAATCATATAGTAGATATGATCAACATAGTGATGTTCACCATTGAAAACTACTCCATCTCACGTGATGATCGGACATGGTTTAGTTGATTTGGATCATGTGATCACTTAGATGATTAGAGGGATGTCTATCTAAGTGGGAGTTCTTAAGTAATATGATTAATTGAACTTTAATTTATCATGAACTTAGTCCTGATAGTATTTTGCAAATTATGTTGTAAATCAATAGCTCGTGTTATAGCTTCCCTATGTTTTTATATGTGTTCCTAGAGAAAACTAAGTTGAAAAATGATAGTAGCAATGATGCGGACTGAGTCCGTGATCTGAGGTTTATCCTCATTGCTGCACAGAAAAATTATGTCCTTGATGCGCCACTAGGTGACAGACCTGTTCCAGGAGCAAACGCAGACGTTATGAATGTTTGGCTAACTCAATATGATGACTACTTGATAGTTTAGTGCACCATGCTTTATGGCATAGAATCAGGACTTCAAAGACGTTTTAAACGTCATGGAACATATGAGATGTTCCAGGAGTTGAAGTTAATATTTCAAGCAAATACCCGAGTTGAGAGATGTTAAGTCTCCAACAAGTTCTATAGCTAAAAGATGGAGGAGAATAGCTCAAGCAGTGAGCATGTGCTCAGATTGTCTGGGTACTACAATCGCTTGAATCTAGTGGGAGTTAATCTTCCAGATAAAATAGTGATTGACAGAGTTCTCTAGTCACCATCACCAAGTTAGAAGAACTTCGTGATGAACTATAGTATGCAAGGGATGACGAAAACAATTCCCGAGCTCTACGTGATGTTGAAATCGACGAAGGTAGAAATCAAGAAAGAACATCAAGTGTTGATGATTGACAAGATCACTAGTTTCAAGAAAAGGGCAAAGGGAAAGAAAGGGAAACTTCAAGTAGAATGGCAAGCAAGTTGTCACTCCCGTGAAGAAGCCCAAAGTTGGACTAATGCCTGAAACTGAGTGCTTCTACTGCAAAGGAAATGGTCACTAGGAAGCGGAAATACCCTAAATATTTGGTGGATACGTAGGATGGCAAAGTGAACAAGGGTATATTTGATATATAGGTTATTGATGTGTACCTTACTAGTGTTTATAGTAGCCCCTAGGTATTTGATACTCGTTCAGTTGCTAAGATTAGTAACTCGAAACAGGAGTTACAGAATAAACAGAGACTAGTTGAGAGTAAAGTGACGATGTGTGTTGGAAGTGGTTCCAAGATTAATATGATCATCATCGCACACTCCCTATACTTTTGAGATTAGTGTTGAACCTAAATAAATGTTATTTGGTGTTTGCGTTGAGCATAAATATGATTAGATCATGTTTGTTGCGATATGATTATTCATCTAAGACGGAGAATAAATTGTTATTCTGTTTACATGAATAAAACCTTCTATGGTCGTACACCCAATGTTGATGGTTTATTGAATCTTGATCGTAGTAATACACATATTCATAATATTGATGCCAAAAGATGCAAAGTTAATAATGATAGTGCAACTTATTTGTGGCACAGCCGTTTGGGTCATATCGGTGTAAAGCGCATGAATAAACTCCATAAAGATGGACTTTTGGAATCACTTGATTATGAATCATTTGATGCTTGCGAACAGTGCCTTATGGGCAAGATGACTAAAACTCCGTTCTCTGGAACAATGGAACAAGCTACTGACTTGTTGGAAATAATACATACCGATGTATGCAATCCAATGAGTGTCGATGCTCGTGGCGAGTATCGTTATTTTCTGACCTTCACAGATGATTTGAGAAGATATGGGTATATCTACTTAATGAAACACAAGTCTGAAACATTGGAAAAGTTCAAAGACTTTTAGAGTGAAGTGGAGAATCATCGTAACAAGAAAATAAAGTTTATACAATCTGATCATGGAGGAGAATATTTGAGTTACGAGTTTGGCCTTCATATAAAACAATGTGGAATAGTTTCACAGCTCACGCCACATGGAACACCATAGCGTAATGGTGTGTCCGAATGTCGTAACCGCACTTTATTGGATATGGTGCAAACTATGATGTATCTTACTGATTTACAACTGTCGCATTGGGGTTATGCATTAGAGACAGCTGCATTCACTTTAAATAGGGCACCATCAAAATCCGTTGAGATGATGCCTTATGAACTGTGGTTTGGCAAGAAACCAAAGTTGTCGTTTCTTAAAGTTTGGGCCTACGATGCTTATGTAAAAAACGTTTCAACCTGATAAGCTCGAACCCAAATCGGAGAAGTGTGTCTTCATAGAATACCCAAAGGAAACTGTTGGGTACACCTTCTATCACAGATCCGAAGGCAAGATATTTGTTGCTAAGATGGATCCTTTCTAGAGAAGGAATTTCTCTCGAAAGAAGTGAGTGGGAGGAAAGTAGAGCTTGATAAGGTAATTGTACCTTCTCCCAAATTGGAAAGTAGTTCATCACAGAAATCAGTTCCAGTGATTCCTACACCAATTAGTGAGGAAGCTAATGATGATGATCATGAAACTTCAGATTAAGTTACTACAAAACCTCGTAGGTCTCCCAAAGTATAGTCCGCACCGGAGTGGTACGGTAATCCTGTTCTGGAAGTCATGTTACTAGACCATGTTGAACCTACGAACTATGAGGAAGCGATGATGAGCCCAGATTCCACGAAATGGCTTGAAGGCCATGAAATCTGAGATGAGATCCATGTATGAGAACAAAGTGTGGACTTTGGTGGACTTGCTCTATGATCGGCAAGCCATAGAAAATAAATGGATCTTCAAGAGGAAGACAGACGGTGATAGTAGTGTTACTATCTACAAAGCTCGACTTGTCGAAAAAGGTTTTTGACAAAGTTCATGGTGTTGACTACAATGAGATTTTCTCACTCGCAGTGATGCTTAAGTCTGTCTGAATCATGTTAGCAAATTGCCACAGTTTATGAAATCTAGTAGATGGATGTCAAAACTACATTCCTTAATGGATTTATTAAAGAAGAGTTGTATATGATGCAACTAGAAGATTTTGTCGATCCTAAAGGTGCTAACAAAATGTGCAAGCTCCAGCGATCCATCTATGGACTGGTGTAAGCATCTCAGAGTTGGAATATATGCTTTGATGAGATGATCAAAAGCATATAGTTTTACACATACTTGTGGTGAAGCCCGTATTTACAGGAAAGTGAGTGGGAGCACTACAGCCTTTCTGATAAGAATATGTGAATGACATATTGTTCATCAGAAATAATGTAGAATTTTCTGGATAGCATAAAGGAGTATTTGAAAGGAGTTTTTCAAAGAAAGACCTCGGTAAAGCTGCTTACACATTGAGCGTCAAGATCTATAGAGATAGATCAAGACGCTTGATAAGATTTTTCAATGAGTACATACCTTGATAAGATTTGGAAGTAGTTCAAAATGGAACAGTCAAAGAAGGAGTTCTTGCTGTGTTGCAAGGTGTGAAGTTGAGTAAGACTCAAAACCCGACCATGGCAGAAAATAGAAAAAGAATAAAAATTCATTCCCTATGCCTCAGTCATAGGTTCTATAAAGTATGCTATGCTTTGTACCAGACCTATTGTATACCTTCCTCTGAGTTTGGCAAGGGAATACAATTTTGATCTAAGAGTAGATCACTGGACAGCGGTCAAGAATATCCTTAGTGAGGACTAAGGAAATGTTTCTCGATTATGGAGGTGATAAAAGAGTTCGTCGTAAAGAGCTACATCAGTGCAAGCTTTTACACCAATCCAGATGACTCTAAGTCTCAATCTGGATACATATTGAAAGTGGGAGCAATTAGCTAGAGTAGCTCCGTGCAGAGCATTGCAGACATAGAATATTTTGCAAAATACATACGGCTCTGAATGTGACAGACCCGTTGACTAAACTTCTCTCACGGGCAAAACATGATCACACCTTAGTACTCTTTGGGTGTTAGTCACATATCGATGTGAACTAGATTATTGACTCTAATAAAACCCTTTTGGTGTTGATCACATGACGATGTGAACTATGGGTGTTAATCACATGCAGATGTGAATATTAGTGTTAAATCACATGGTGATGTGAACTAGATTATTGACTCCAGTGCAAGTGGGAGACTGAAGGAAATATGCCCTAGAGGCAATAATAAAGTTATTATTTATCTCCTTATTTCATGATAAATGTTTATTATTCATGCTAGAATTGTATTAACCGGAAACATAATACATGTGTGAATACATAGACAAAACATAGTGTCACTAGTATGCCTCTACTTGACTAGCTCGTTAATCAAAGATGGTTAAGTTTCCTAACCATAGACATGAGTTGTCATTTGATTAACAGGGTCACATCATTAGGAGAATGATGTGATTGACTTGACCCATTTCGTTAGCTTAGCACTTGACCGTTTAATATGTTGCTATTGCTTTCTTCGTGACTTATACATGTTCCTGTGACTATGAGATTATGCAACTCCCATTTACCGGAGGAACACTTTGTGTGCTACCAAACATCACAATGTAATTGGGTGATTATAAAGGTGCTCTACACGTGTCTCCAAAGGTACTTGTTGAGTTGGCGTATTTCGAGATTAGGATTTGTCACTCCGATTGTCGGAGAGGTATCTCCGGGCCCTCTTGGTAATGCACATCACTATAAGCATTGCAAGCAATGTGAATAATGAGTTAGTTGGGGGATGATGCATTACATAACGAGTAAAGAGACTTGTCGGTAACGAGATTGAACTAGGTATTGAGATACCGACGATCGAATCTCGGGCAAGTAACATACCGATGACAAAAGGAACAACGTATGTTGTTATGCGGTTCGACCGATAAAGATCTTCGTAGAATATGTAGGAGCCAATATGGGCATCCAGGTTCCGCTATTGGTTATTGACCAAGAGAAATGTCTCGGTCATGTCTACATAGTTGTCGAACCCGTAGGGTCCGCACGCTTAACATTCATTGATGATATAGTATTATATGAGTTATGTATGCTGGTGATCGAATGTTGTTAGGAGTCCCGGATATGATCATGGACATGACGAGGAACTCCGGAATGGTCCGGAAATAAAGATTGATATATGGGATAATAGTGTTTGGTCTCCGGAAGGGTTCCGGAATTCACCATAAGGGGTTCCGGATGTTTCCCGAAATGTTTGGGTATGAGAACACTTTATTTGGCCAAAGGGGAAAGCCCACAAGGTTTTTGGAAAGCGCAAAAGGAAGTTTTGTGGAGTCCAGGGGCCAGACGCCAGGGTCCCTGACGTCTGGGTCCAGACGCTATTAACCCTGGCGTCTGGCCCTGGAGTCCGAGAAGGACTCTTGCCTTTCGGGTGAAACCGACTTTGTGGAGGCTTTTACTCCAAGTTTCAACCCCAAGGCTCAACATATAAATAGAGGGGCAGGGCTAGCACCAAAGACACATCAAGAAACACCAAGCCGTGTGCCGGCAACCCCGTCCCCTCTAGTTTATCCTCCGTCATAGTTTCCGTAGTGCTTAGGCGAAGCCCTGCGGAGATTGTTCTTCACCAACACCGTCACCACGCCGTCGTGCTGCCGGAACTCATCTACTACTTCGTCTGTCTTGCTGGATCAAGAAGGTGAGGACGTCATCGAGCTGAGCGTGTGCTGAATGCAGAGGTGCCGTACGTTCGGTACTTGATCGGGGTGGATCGTGAAGGTGTACGACTACATCAACCACGTTGATAAACGCTTCCGCTTAGCGATCTTCAAGGGTATGAAGATACACTCTCCCCTCTTGTTGCTATGCATCACCATGATATTGCGTGTGCGTAGGAATTTTTTTGAAATTACTACGTTCCCCAACACTAGCCAATCTAGGAGACACCACTCTCCAAGAAGTAACAAATGGTGAGTTGATGATGAACTCCTTGCTCTTGTGCTTCAAATGATAGTATCCCCAACACTCAACTCTCTCTCACAGGATTTGGATTTGGTGGAAAGAAGATTTGAGTGGAAAGCAACTTGGGGAAGGCTAGAGATCAAGATTCATATGGTAGGAATGGAATATCTTGACCTCAACACAAGTGTAGCTGGTTCTCTCTCAGAAAATGTATGTTGGAAGTGTAGGCATGTTCTGATGGCTCTCTCCATGAATGAAGAGTGGGTGGAGGGGTATATATAGCCTCCACACAAAATCTAACCATTACACACAACTTACCAATCTCGGTGGGACCGAATCGTGAAACTCGGTCGGACCGATTTAGCAAATAATGTGACTGTTAGGATTTTCGGTGTGACCGATATGGTTAGGGTTAGGGCATAACTTAATCTTGGTGAGACCGATTACACAAACTCGGTGGGACTGCTTTTGGTAATAAGCTAACCAGAGAGTTGGTCAGGCAAACTCGGTGGGACCGATTCGCTCATCTCGGTTGGACCGAAATGTTACGAAGAGGAACAGAGAGTTTGCATTGTAATCTCGGTAGGACCGATTACACAACCTCGATGGGACCGATTTTGGTAATGGATACATATAGAGAGATTACCATCCCATCTCGGTTAGACCAAGATCCCTATCGGTGAGACCGATTTGATTAGGGTTTTGTGGCAGTGGCTATGACATATGAACTCGGTAGCGCCGGATAGAAAGAATCGGTGGGGCCGATTTTGACTTTTGGTTTGGGACTTATGTGGATGTGAGAAAGAGGTTGAGGGCTTTGGAGCATATCACTGAGCACTTTGAGCAAGCAAGCCATTAAGCAACACCTCATCCCCTCTTGATAGTATTGGCTTTTCCTATAGACTCAATGTGATCTTGGATCATTAAAATAGAAAATGTAGAGTCTTGTGCTTTGAGCTTGAGCTAATCCTTTGTGCTTAGCGTCTTGAAGGGGTTCCACATCCTCTAGTCCATGCCACTCCATTGTTGAACTTTATCTAAAACATATTAGGTAAAAGTATTAGTCCAACAAAGGATATGTTGACATAAATTACCAAAATCACCCAGGGAGCACTTGTGCTTTCAATCTCCCCCTTTTTGGTAATTGATGACAACATACATCAAAGCTTTAGATAAAGATATAGAGAATAACAAGTATAGCTTTGGAAAGACATGTAACATGCATAGGCTCCCCATACATGTATGCAATCATGTAAATGTGGAATATAGGAGCATGTGAATGCATAAGCATGACAGAGTACGAAGACTGGGATGACATTTAGAGAGTGAGTACTGAGTACCCCATTGATAGTCATGTCCCCAAAGGTAAAGATGTGCAATGTATTCAAGGATTTCCTTCCCTTAGATGTCTTGCTCCCCCTGAATCTAGCATGGGATACTGGGAGAAGATAGGGAACAGAAAATCAGAGCTCAAAGAAAAGAAACAGAGCTAATGCAAACAAACAAATATGAACATGTCTTTCTCCTCTTAAAGACATGTGACTTATCTCCTCTTGAACACCAAGCATCTGGGGTCCTTGAAGATTACTCACTCTCCCCTTGAGTATTCTCTCCCCTTATAGATATGATTAAGCTTTGATGTGATCTCTCTCTCCCCCTTTGACATCAATTTCCAAGAAGGGTTCTTCTGGATTTGTGTTACAAATGGGTTTGGTCCTTGAGGCACAAAACAAAGCAGCAAGGCGAAAGTGATGCTGGTAGATGACAAGAATCATTGAGTGGAGCTGGATCAAAAAGAATACAGGAACAAGTGGCAAGATGTCTTTCCTGCTGTGAAATCGGTGGCCCCGAATTGTGTGCTTAGGTTGCACCGAAAGATTTCGGTTGGACCGAACACAACAGACCTGTGTGACAGAGTTCATGACAGAGAAAACACTTGGCACATCAACTCACTAGACAAGTAAGATCTCACAAGGATGTGCAAGGAATTAACTGAAGGATTTGCAATGAATTGGATGCAGGGAATTGCAGAATAAAAAAGAAAAGAAATCTAGATGAAGTTTTTGTTTGAAAGGGGAAACAAATATGCATGAGACAAATGCAAGAGCACAGAAAAGACAACGAAAGAACTTCATCTAGAATTGGTCGGCGACAAAGTCACCTATGTTAGAGTATATTGACATAGGAGTCAAGTGAGATCACTTGATCATAGGTCATACTCATCGTTTAAGCTCAAAATGGGGTTACCATTTTTTGTTTAAGCATTTTGATGTATTCACATCTTGTTGAGTTGCTTTGACTCATGACTTGGAGTAAAGCTTCTCTAAGATGGAATAACATACCTTGGGTGGTGGTGTTGATCATGATCATGTAGTTGAACTTGTGTGGATTGCTCAAAGTTGATATAGCTCATCAAGAGTTGGGAGAACCACTTGGAATGTGAGTTCATCTACCTACATGTGTTAGTTTTGCAAAGAAGAGCACTTGTGTATCCAAAATGACAATCATAAAGTTCAAAATAGAATTTGTCAAAGGATATGTGAGAAGGGTTTCGTGCTTCCTTGTCTTCTACCAGCATTCTGTAGAGACTTGGTGATGTAGAGATTTGCTCAAGATGTGAGTGTGTTGCAATCTCATATATTTAGATTCATCCAAGTACCTACAAGGGTTAGATAGCATGCAAGAGTGAAAATATATCCAAGACATTTAAATAGCAACATGAGAAGAATATCAAGGATTAGTCATAGGCTCATGCCTTGCATGTATCCAAATGGAGTTCCTAGTTGAAAGAACATGCGATGCCCCCATGTTTGGTTTTGGTAATTGATGACAATCTCTATGGACTAATGGTTGCCTTGAGTTATATTTGAAGGTTTTGTCCATAGGCTTTTCTTGAAGTCCATGTGTTGGTTTCAAGGAGTTTATGAGTTGACCAAGGTGCTATTAAGGAATTATCCAAAGATTGGTCATGTGAGTGTTGAGCTTATTGCAAGCATGTCTTGAAGAAGAAGATTATGTGATCATTCATGTTTACCTTCAAGACATCATCCAAATGAAGAGAGTTGGAAAGATTCAAGGTTGATCTAGCCTAAGTACAGAGAGTGATTCAAGTTGATCAACACACAAAGCGCACAAGTTGTACCGAGAGGGACCAAGTGTTCCCATGGTATGGTAAGCATTGTCCATTACGCTTTGTGTACTAACCCATGGTCTACGTGAGAGTTCTTTGTGGGGTTAGGTATGTTTCCATGGTCTTGCGTCAAGAGGAAGATCCCATACAACCCATGGAGGATGACATCAAGTGGTGATCGTCATCAAAGTTTGTTGTGTGCAAGTTCAAGTGGAGCAACACGAAGAGTGGCTCACCCATAATGGAGTATGGGGAGCAATAAAGTTTGAATCTTGCCATCCATTGTGGTGACAATGGACTTGTGAAGATGTGCAGAAGAGTGGCTCACCCATAGTGGAGTATGGGGGAGCAATCAACTAGTCTTCTTCGAGCCAATGCAATCAAGAAAGGTGGTCCAACTTGAGGGAGTCAAGATCATCATCATCTAGCTCAAGTGGACCATGTGCAAGGCAAAGGTTTGCCCTTGATAGGATTTCTATTTTACCGGTCTCACGGTAGTTGTGGGAGACCGGGTTATAGGATTGATTGCCGTACTATCAAGGGGGGCTCTCGATGAGTTGCTTGATCATATCATTCGTAGAGAGCTCAAACCATTGCATCCTTGCATCATCGTTTTGGTTCTTGTTTGGTTCTTCTCCTTGTGAGATTTGGAGCTTATGGTCATTTTTATGACAAGCTCGAGTTCATCGAAAATGGAGTTCGCATGCGTCTTCTATGATGTTTTCGGTGTTGGAGGTTTTACCGGTCTTATCCAAGGAAGGGTTCTCACCATTTTCTTATGGGCCTTTTCTAATTTGCTTCTTATTGATATTTCTATCAAGATTGTGTTAGCCCTTGTTGCTAGCTTTCCAACAAACTTGGTTTCATCGAATTCGGAGCTCGTATGCGAAAGTTGTGGCTGTTTTGATATTGCCTGTTTTACATAGAGAGGTTGTACCGCCCCGTAGAGAGGTTGTACCGGTTGACCAGTAAAACCGGTGTTTGGAGCGGTTGTACCGCTCCAGAATTGGTCCAGAGGTTGTACCGGCCATGTACCGCTCTACCACCGGACTAGTTTCTGTTTTGGAGCGGTTCTTGGGTGGTTGTTGACCGGTTTAACCGGTTTAACCGGTACTACCGGTTCCCCAGGCTGTTGTACCGCTTAGAGCTTTTCCCAGGTTGGTTTTTCCTCTGCTTTGGCCGGTTGTACCGGTTCGTGCACCGGTTGTACCGGTCCTACAGGTTTCTGCACATAACGGGCAGATTCGTGGGGACCTATTTAAGGGGGTCTTCTTCCCCAATGGTTCCCCATCTCTTGAGCTCGTTTTTGCCCCCATTGTTGACCTTCTTCGAGCTTGCTAACTCTCAATCCCTCCATGGATTCTTGCTAGTTTTGAGGGAAAAGAGAGAGGAGATCTAGATCCACATTTCCACCAATCACTTTCTCCTCTATGTGAGGGGAACCCCTTGGATCTAGATCTTGGAGTTCTTGGTGTTCTCCTTCTTGTTCTTCCTCTCATTTTCCTCCCTAGCATTAGTTGCTTTGGTGGGATTTGGGAGAGAAGGACTTGGGCACTCCGTGTGCCCTTGCCATTGCATTTGTGCATCGGTTTGAGTTCTCCACGGTGATACGTGGAAGTTACAAGTTGAGAAGCTTATTACTCTTGGGTGCTTGGTACCCTTGAGCTTGTTCCTCTTGGGTGCTTGGGCGCCCTAGACGGTTGGTGGTGTTCGGAGCTCAATCATTGTGGTGTAAAGCTCCGGGCAAGCGTCGGGGTCTCCAATTAGGTTGTGGAGATCGCCCCGAGCAATTTGACGGGTACCGGTGACCGCCCCCAAGGGTTGCCAAAGTGTACGGGTTCGGTGACCGCCCCCAAGGGTTGCCATTTGTACGGGTTCGGTGACCGCCCTCAAGGGTCCCTTAGTGGAATCACGGCATCTTGCATTGTGCGAGGGCGTGAGGAGATTACGGTGGCCCTAGTGGCTTCTTGGGGAGCATTGTGCCTCCACACCGCTCCAAACGGAGATTAGCATCCGCAAGGGTGTGAACTTCGGGATACATCGTCGTCTCCGCGTGCCTCGGTTATCTCTTACCCGAGCCCTTTACTTATGCACTTTACTTTGTGATAGCCATATTGTTCTTTGTCATATATCTTGCTATCACATAGTTGCTTATCTTGCTTAGCATAAGTTGTTGGTGCACATAGGTGAGCCTAGTTGTTTTAGGTTTTGTGCTTGACAAATTAACCGCTAGGTTTATTCCGCATTTGTTCAAGCCTAAACCGTAATTATTTTAAAACGCCTATTCACCCCCCCTCTAGGCGACATCCACGATCTTTCAATTGGTATCAGAGCCTCGTCTCTCTTTGTTAGGCTTAACCGCCTAGAGAGTAAAGATGTCGACTAGGGGATTAGGATTCTCTGACACTCTTAGTTTCGATGGCACAAATTTTGATGTTTGGGTAATTCGCATGCTTAATCTCTTTAGGGTCATGGACCCAAATTTAGAGCGAATTGTAGATATGGGTTTTTCTCCTCCAAAGGATCCCCAAAGATTATCTTTAGAGGATGAGAAAAACTCTTATCTCAATGCTCAAGTTTCTAATGTGCTTTTCGATGCTTTGAGCAATGTACTTATATTTCAACTCATCCCGTTTCGGGATGCTCATGAGTTATGGACAAAGCTTCAAGATAGATATGGTGTGTCCAAGATTTGTGGGGATGATTGTTCTCCCTCCTCCTCCGGTCGTATAATCTTCTCAACTTCTTCTACTTCACCTACATGTGGTTTGCCACAAGGTAATGATATGGTGAGTAGTGTTGGTCATTGCAATGATGAAGTATTCTTATTGTGGATGATCCTTCATCACTATATTATTGCAATGCTCCTTCTTTGGGCTTTAACACTTCGATCACTCCAAATGTTTCACATGATTGTGTTGATAGTCCTTGCATATCATGTAGAAATTGCTTGACTAAATCTCATGATGATATGCTTGCTATGTCTTGTTGCCATGATAAAAATGCATCTATTTCCTCGAATTGTTGTGCTAACAATGTAGAGGAAACCCAACACTCCATGGAACAAGATGTGGTGTTTAATGGTGCCTCAAGGGATCCTACACCATCATCTATTGCTTTTTGCCTTATGGCTAAGGCGTCAAAGGTATCTCCTACTTTGTACCCCAATATGTCTCTTGATGATGATGTTGATACTAATGATGATGAGGATAATGATGAAGAGAATGATAATGTTGCCTCCTTAAAAACTAAGGGGGAAATGATTTTTAAAGCTCTTCATAAAAATAAAATTGCTCGTTCCAACTTCATGGAAATAATGTCCATTGCCATTGATGGCAAGAAATACATTGAGGAGTTGGAATCTCATCTAGAGGAGCATGAGGCCACCATTGAGAAAATGGAAGCTCATGGGCGTGATTACGCAAATGAGATCGCGGAGCTATCTCAAGCTCTTGAACATGAACAAACCACCTCCGAATCTCTTGAGGAGACTTTTGCTCTAGAATTATCTAGAGTGAGGGAATCTCATGATAGAGCTCTTGAGGTGGCCAACGATTTCAAAACTAAAAATGCTAAGCTTGAAGTTTCTCATGCTAGACTCCGTGAGGATTTTGAGCACCTCGAAAATGGCTCAAGGGTCATCAAGGGTGAGCTCATCAAACTCACCGAGTCTCATGCCCAACTTGAAGCTTCTTATTTAAAAGAGCTTGCCAAGTTGCCTTCTCCTCTTGTTGTTAATGATGATGCTTGTGCTACTAATTCTATTACTTGTGAAGCATCCATTTTGAAGGAGAATGTTGAGCTACGGGCTCAACTTGAGGTGCTATCTAGCAATTATGGGAAATTGGAAGAAAGTCATGAAAAGCTCTCAAGCTCTCATGATGATCTTCTAGTATCCCATAGTGTGCTAAAGATAGCTCATGAGGCCATGATTGCTAAGGTAACATCTAGTGAGCCTCATGTGGGTACTAGCACTACTTCTAGTCAAAATAGTATATTGCCATGTGCTAGTCCTTGTAATTCATCTACTCACAATGTTGGTACATCTTGTGATGAATTGCTTTCCTTGCCTTGTTGCTCTAACGATGAAGCTTATACTTCCTCTAGTACTTGTGTTGAGACTAACCGTGTAGAGGAAATCAAAGAGCTCAAGGCCCAAGTCACTTCTTTGAAGAAAGACTTGGAAAAGTGTCATGAAGGGAAATCCACACTCAACAATATCTTGAGTGTGCAAAAATCCCCCAATGACAAAGGTGGACTTGGATTCAACTCCAATAAGAAGAAGAAGTCCAAGATGAACAAAAGAAGGGCCAAGAACAAGTCAAGAATTCGGCCAAGATTGTTTGCTTCAAGTGCAAAGTAGAAGGGCATCATGTTAGATCTTGCCCATTGAAGAAGAAGGCCATTAGTGTCAAGCAACAAGGGAAGAGGGCACAAGTTCAATCACATGCTCAACCTCAAGTTGAAGAAAGGCCTCTTCCCAAGAAGACTCAAGTTAATGCTTCTCAAGTTGAGAAATCAAGTGAGAAGAAAGTGAAGAGTAGACGTTGCTACCTATGCCGTGAGAAAGGTCACCTCGCTTCTTCATGCACTAGTGGTAACTTATCCAACCCAATTATTATTGATGATGTCTATTCTCTTGGGAAGGATAAGGTTGGCAATGTGGTTGCCAAGTTTGTTGGTACTCAAAGTGGTTTGAAGCAAAGAACCATTTGGGTAGCCAAGCCTATTGTGACTAACCTCTTAGGACCCAACTTGGTTGGGGACCAACTAGCTCAAACTTGATCAATAGGTGTTGTTGGAGGGAATTGGAGACTTGGCTACTTTATGAAGAATTAAGGGGACTTCATCACTCTTATTGTCTCAAGCCAAGTCAATTGAATCATCAAGTTTATATCTTATATCCAATGTGCCTCCTTGCGGTAACTTGTACTTAAAATTGCTTACATTGAAAGTTACTTGCTCCCTTGCATGTTTTTGGTTTTGTTCCTTGCATGTGTTGGTATATGTTGTGATTCCAACTTGCTTATCTTGAGCAATCAAGTATGTGGGTGTTGGTTTGCACACCATGTACGTGTGTGTCGTGCGTTGAGCCTTTATGCTTCTTGTTTGTATCCTAGTTGGCTCATGTGAGAGATTAATGGAACATCCCATTTCGGGGGAGTGATGTGCTTTGTGCACCTCACAATCCTATAAATGTGTGTACATGAGGAATACCATCTAGTATTGATATTACAAGATTATCTAGTCGCTAGGTGGTATATCTCTCATGAGAAATTCAAATTCTAGATAGTCCATTAATTATCTCTTGTTTGTTCCTCTTATTGCCTCTTGTTAAGTTATTATTGGTATCACATTATGGGGGAGTAATATTCTAAGTGCATATTACAAGCCTAGAAAATGTGTACATTTGAGATATTATCACCTAGAATTGATATTGTAGATTATCTTGTTCCTAGGTGGCATGTTAGCTCTACAAGTTGCAATTTGCTTGTGTTTGTTGTGAAGATGATGTTGGACATCCTTGCTATCTACCACCGGGAATTATTTCCAAATACTTCTTATCTTTTGACAATTGGTAGTCACTTATGTGTGGTAGAATTTGTTGATCATCTTTACTTTGGCTTTTGTTTTTCTTTTTCTCTTGCCAAGGTTTGTGTCAACTCCCGGTGTCTTCCCTACCACTTGTGGATCTTGTTTATTTCTTGTTCTTGTCTAGTGTTTTCTAGATATAGTGAAAGTGATGATCCCACCTTGTGCATTTTGTATTCAAATGCAAATCCTATGTAATGCACAACTTGTGGGGGAGCTATTCTATTTTCTAAAACGCTCATCTTGTGATCCTCATCAAGTGTGTTTTGGTGGAAGGCAAGCCATTTCTTTTTGGTACTTTGTGCCATCATGAAACTTTGTTGAGAGCTTGGTTTGTTTGGAACCATCCTCTCTTTGGGAGTTCGACATCTTTATTTTCGTGTGTATCAATGGATATCTCATTCCTTGATGTATATTTTATGGACATCCTCCAAATGATGATTTATTCATTTGGTATCTTTTCTTCCCTTGGCATTTCTTTGTCTTTTGGTTTCGGGTTTTGAAAGTCTTGAGCATGCATGTTTACTTCATGTATTTCATTTGGCATGCTTCCTCTCTTTGACTCAATATATAGGGGAAACTCCACCTAGTCTCAATTTGGATGAGATGTGCATGAAATTCATTTTCATATCTAGATACACATATTTATGTGGAGTTTGTCCTATGTATTGGTGTTTCTAACTATTTGGTGCCGATGAGTTTGGGTACCATTTTGTTTGTGTTTTTGTTCTAGGAACAATTGGAGATGCATTGGATGCTCGTCTCACTCACAAGGAAGGTGTTGTCACCATGTGCTTACTGTAGTCAAGCTAGGATCATCAATGAACTACTATCTACCTTCAATTGGTATCTACTATATCCTTCCAATGATATCTCGGTAACAAGTATCATCATCTACTTCATGCACACATTTCTTGCATCAACCTTGTGTAGGTTGTATCATGGCATGCTATTCATTCTTTCTTGTGTTACTTGTTTCCTTTCTCAAAGCATCCCAACAACGATCTCTTGTTGCTAGTTGTGATGTCTTTGATGTTCGTGTGGTTGGAATTCATTTATATACAATAAGACCATATCTAGCCATGTGCTATGCTCTCAAGCAAATTTCTTATTGGTATATTTATGACTTCCTTGTGGATATCTTGTTCTTTCCTTTTTTGTAACTATTTCATGTGTATATCCTTCTTTGTGGATTGATATCATCATGATTTTCATCTACCTAGAATCTTATACACTTGAGACAAGGTACATCTCTAGTTGATATCCCTTTCTTTCATGTCCATCGTTTCTTTCTCATGTTATTTCTTTGGTGGCTCCGTGAAAGTGTGTGGCTTGAGTGCGGGTCCTATCTCGTTGCATCTTGTTGCACTCTTGTGTGGTGAAGATTATTTTCCTCTTGCTTATCTTTACGAGGCTTTTGCCATCTTTTTTTTGGTATCCCTCGTCTTGATGAGCCTCTCATCTTCTATCTTCACCGCGGGTTGTCACAAGCATAGGTTCTCTATATGCTTATTAGTAAGTTTGTGAACCCATTCGCTAGTTGTGTGTGGGAATGATAGGCCTTGCACCGTGTGCCTCATTCTTTGAAGACTTTATTGTTGCTTAATGCTCTTCTGTACATTAGTCTTCTCAAGTGCATTGCCTTGAGCCACACACATCTTTTTGGTTGAGCCCACTCTTAAGTTGCCTCTCTTACTTGTTGCTCAACCATGTGTTTGTTGCAAGTACTAGGCTTAGTTTCCTATATGCTCTCTTTGCACTTGTTGTAAGTTTCTATTGATTTTGGGGGAGCTATGATCCTATTTTGTGCACTTTGTATCCAAATACAAAAATTCTTGATGTGCACAAATCATGGGGAGCTTCTCTAGTTTCTTTAGAACACTGCTCCGCTCTTATCATAATATCCTTTATTCATGTGGCTCGTAGGATCATTGGCCTAGTTGGTTCAATTGGTATCTTTTGATAGCTTGCTTCAATTGGTATCTTTTGATTGCTTGATTGCGTGTTTCTCTCTTTGATTATGTCTTTGTGGCATATCTTCCTTTTGCAATCTTTGGGCCTCAATATAGTTTGTCTTCCTCCAAGTATTTACCGTTGGATATGTGTATTGCATTCCACTCTCTTGTTGAGAAATACACAATTTATGGAGGAACACATTTTATATTGGCCTTCTAAGCTTTTAGCCCATTTTGGCAATCGATGCCAATGGGGGAGAAGTTTCAGAGAGTTGTGTGGAGAAGTTTAGAGAGTTGTCTCCTCTTGCTTTGGTTTTGTTCCTTAGCATTTGCATCTCATTTGCATGCACTATTGGTTGTTGTATTGCATGGTGATGCATAATTCCTTATATAAACTCTCTTGAAAGTGATTGTCATCAATTACCAAAATGGGGGAGATTGAAAGAACATGCGATGCCCCCATGTTTGGTTTTGGTAATTGATGACAATCTCTATGGACTAATGGTTGCCTTGATTTATATTTGAAGGTTTTGTCCATAGGCTTTTCTTGAAGTCCATGTGTTGGTTTCAAGGAGTTTATGAGTTGACCAAGGTGCTATTAAGGAATTATCCAAAGATTGGTCATGTGAGTGTTGAGCTTATTGCAAGCATGTCTTGAAGAAGAAGATTATGTGATCATTCATGTTTACCTTCAAGACATCATCCAAATGAAGAGAGTTGGAAAGATTCAAGGTTGATCTAGCCTAAGTACAGAGAGTGATTCAAGTTGATCAACACACAAAGCGCACAAGTTGTACCGAGAGGGACCAAGTGTTCCCATGGTATGGTAAGCATTGTCCATTACGCTTTGTGTACTAACCAATGGTCTACATGAGAGTTCTTTGTGGGGTTAGGTATGTTTCCATGGTCTTGCGTCAAGAGGAAGATCCCATACAACCCATGGAGGATGACATCAAGTGGTGATCGTCATCAAAGTTTGCTGTGTGCAAGTTCAAGTGGAGCAACACGAAGAGTGGCTCACCCATAATGGAGTATGGGGAGCAATAAAGTTTGAATCTTGCCATCCATTGTGGTGACAATGGACTTGTGAAGATGTGCAGAAGAGTGGCTCACCCATAGTGGAGTATGGGGGAGCAATCAACTAGTCTTCTTCAAGCCAATGCAATCAAGAAAGGTGGTCCAACTCGAGGGAGTCAAGATCGTCATCATCTAGCTCAAGTGGACCATGTGCAAGGCAAAGGTTTGCCCTTGATAGGTTTTCTATTTTACCGGTCTCACGGTAGTTGTGGGAGACCGGGTTATAGGATTGATTGCCGTACTATCAAGGGGGGCTCTCGATGAGTTGCTTGATCATATCGTTCGTAGAGAGCTCAAACCATTGCATCCTTGCATCATCGTTTTGGTTCTTGTTTGGTTCTTCTCCTTGTGAGATTTGGAGCTTATGGTCATTTTTATGACAAGCTCGAGTTCATCGAAAACGGAGTTCGCATGCGTCTTCTATGATGTTTTCGGTGTTGGAGGTTTTACCGGTCTTATCCAAGGAAGGGTTCTCACCATTTTCTTATGGGCCTTTTCTCATTTGCTTCTTATTGATATTTCTATCAAGATTGTGTTAGCCCTTGTTGCTAGCTTTCCAACAAACTTGGTTTCATCGAATTCGGAGCTCGTATGCGAAAGTTGTGGCTGTTTTGATATTGCCTATTTTACATAGAGAGGTTGTACCGCCCCGTAGAGAGGTTGTACCGGTTGACCGGTGTTTGGAGCGGTTGTACCGCCCCAGAATTGGTCCGGAGGTTGTACTGGCCATGTACCGCTCTACCACCAGACTAGTTTCTGTTTTGGAGCGGTTCTTGGGCGGTTGTTGACCGGTTTAACCGGTACTACCGGCTCCCCAGGCTATTGTACCGCTTAGAGCTTTTCCCAGGTTGGTTTTTCCTCTGCTTTGGCCGGTTGTACCGGTTTGTGAACCGGTTGTACCGGTCCTACAGGTTTCTGCACATAACGGGCAGATTCGTGGGGACCTATTTAAGGGGGTCTTCTTCCCCAATGGTTCCCCAACTCTTGAGCTCGTTTTTGCCCCCCATTGTTGACCTTTTTGAGCTTGCTAACTCTCAATCCCTCCATGGATTATTGCTAGTTTTTGAGGGAAAAGAGAGAGGAGATCTAGATCCACACTTCCACCAATCACTTTCTCCTCTATGTGAGGGGAACCTCTTGGATCTAGATCTTGGAGTTCTTAGTGTTCTCCTTCTTGTTCTTCCTCTCATTTTCCTCCCTAGCATTAGTTGCTTTGGTGGGATTTGGGAGAGAAGGACTTGGGCACTCCAAGTGCCCTTGCCATTGCATTTGTGCATCGGTTTGAGTTCTCCACGGTGATACGTGGAAGTTACAAGTTGAGAAGCTTATTACTCTTGGGTGCTTGGTACCCTTGATCTTGTTCCTCTTGGGTGCTTGGGTGCCCTAGACGGTTGGTGGTGTTCGGAGCTCAATCATTGTGGTGTAAAGCTCCGGGCAAGCGTCGGGGTCTCCAATTAGGTTGTGGAGATCGCCCCGAGCAATTTGACGGGTACCGGTGACCGCCCCAAGGGTTGCCAAGTGTACGGATTCGGTGACCGCCCCCAAGGGTTGCCATTTGTACGGTTTCGGTGACCGCCCTCAAGGGTCCCTTTGTGGAATCACGGCATCTTGCATTGTGCGAGGGCGTGAGGAGATTACGGTGGCCCTAGTGGCTTCTTGGGGAGCATTGTGCCTCCACACCGCTCCAAACGGAGATTAGCATCCGCAAGGGTGTGAACTTCGGGATACATCATCGTCTTCGCGTGCCTCGGTTATCTCTTACCCGAGCCCTTTACTTATGCCCTTTACTTTGTGATAGCCATATTGTTCTTTGTCATATATCTTGCTATCACATAGTTTCTTATATTGCTTAGCATAAGTTGTTGGTGCACATAGATGAGCCTAGTTGTTTTAGGTTTTGTTCTTGACAAATTAACCGCTAGGTTTATTCCGCATTTGTTCAAGCCTAAACCGTAATTATTTTAAAAACGCCTTTTCAGCCCCCCTCTAGGCGACATCCACGATCTTTCACTAGTCCAAGTTTGAAGCATCAATGATGTTCAGTTCACCTCTTAACCTGCAAAACACTTTCTCATCAAGTGGTTTAGTGGATATATCCGCTAATTATTTATCGGTGCGAACATGCTTAATATTAATGTCCCCTTTGGCAACATGATCTCGAATGAAATGATGACGAACTTCAATATTCTTAGTTCGAGAATGTTGCACGGGATTGTGAGCAATCTTGATAGCACTTTCATTGTCACAAAGTAATGGAACATGTTTCACATATATCCCATAATCCTTAAGAGTTTGGGTCATCCAAAGTAATTGAGCACAACATGAACTAGCGGCAATGTATTCCGCTTCGGCGGTGGATAAGGATACCGAGTTTTTTTTCTTGGAAGACCAAGACACAAGAGATCTACCAAGAAATTGACAAGTACCCGAAGTGGACTTTCTATCAACCTTGTCACCGGCATAGTCCGAGTCGAAGTAGCCAACAAGATTGAAAGAGGCCCTCTTTGGATACCAAATGCCAAAATTTGGTGTATGAATTAAGTATCTCACTATCCTTTTTACGACCTTAAGATGACATTCTTTAGGAGCGGCTTGATATCGTGCACACATGAACACACTTAGCATAATATCGGGACGAGAGGCACATAGATATAACAATGATCCAATCATGGAGCGGTAAACCTTTTGATCAACCGCTTCACCATCTTTGGTCAAATCAAGATGTCCACTAGTAGGCATGGGTGTAGTCATACCTTTGCATTCTTTTATATTGAACTTCTTGAATAAGTCCTTGGTGTACTTAGTTTGAGAGACAAAGGTACCTTCCTTAGTTTGCTTAATTTGCAAACCGAGAAAGAATTTGAGTTCACTCATCATCGACATCTCAAACTTCTCCGACATTAGCTTTCCAAACTTCTCACTAAAGTGACGGTTAGTCGAACCAAATATAACATCATCAACATAGATTTGGCACACAAATAGTTCTCCATTAACCCTTTTAGTAAAAAGAGTAGAATCAATTTTTTCGATTTCAAAGCCTTTTTCAGTGAGGAACTTGGTCAAGCATTTATACCAAGCTCTAGGAGCTTGTTTAAGACCATAAAGAGCTTTGTGAAGTTTTTAAACATGATTAGGTTTCTTAGGATTGACAAATCCGGGAGGTTGCTTAACATAAACTTCCTCCTCTATTTCACCATTTAGAAAAGCACTTTTAATGTCCATTTGGTACAAGGTGATATCATGGTGATTAGCATAGGCAAGTAAGATGTGAATGGACTCAAGTCTAGCAACATGGGCATATGTCTCACCATAGTCCATACCTTCGACTTGAGTGTAGCCTTGGGCGACGAGACGTGTGCTTTGTTGCGAACTACTTGTCCATCTTCATCTTGCTTGTTGCGAAACACCCATTTGGTATCGATGATGTTGTGGTTGTTGTCAGGCTTCTCAACCAATGTCGAAACTTGATTTCTCTCAAATTTGTGTAGCTCTTCATGCATGGCGTTTATCCAATCTGGATCTTCCAATGCTTCTTCAACCTTCATGGGTTCAATGCTAGAGATGAATGAATAGTGTTCACAAAAGTTAGCTAAACGAGTTTTAGAGCGAGTGATTCTCCCGGTTTGGATATCATTGTAGATTTGCTCGACGGGATGGTCTTTAGCAACTCTTGCTCGAACTCGTGAAAGCTTTTGCTTGGATCTTGGTGGAACATCTTCTTCATCTTGTTCTTCTTCTTGGCCTTCTTTGTTGTTGACGTTGTCGTTCTCTTGTCGTGGTGGAGAAGGAGGTTGTTGATGTTCATCTTGGTGTACTTCCTCGTTTTCTTCGTCTTGGTGTGTTCCACTTGTGGATGCTTTCGTATCAACTCTTGGTTCACCTTGTCGTGAGGTAGAAGCTTCCACTTGGACGGACGAGGTACTCTCCTTCACCTCCGTTGGACGAATCTTGCCAATAGACAAGTCTTGGATTGCTTCTGAAGGGTCTTTGTCTCCTACATCAATTGGCAATTGCTCAACTTGCGAGCCGTTAGATTCATCAAACTTCACATCTACCGTCTCTTCAACCTTTCGGGTGAAATTATTGTAGACACGGTAAGTGTGAGAGTTTGAGTCATAACCAAGTAGGAAACCTTCATGAGACTTAGGAGCAAATGTAGAACGACGATGCTTATCAATAATGTAGCACTTTGAGCCGAATACTCAAAAGTATCCAACTTGGGGTTTGTTACTGGTGAGGAGATCGTATGCCGTCTTGCCGAGTAGCTTGTGAAGATACAAGCAATTTGTTGCATGACAAGCTGTCTCAAATGCTTCTGCCCAAAAGTGCTTCAGCGTCTTGTACTCATCAAGCATCATTCTCGCCATTTTGATGAGCGTCCGGTTCTTCCTCTCAACAACTCCATTTTGTTGAGGTGTGTACGTAGCCGAGAACTCATGTGAAATCCCTTATTTGTCAAGAAAGGTGTCCACATTTGCGTTCTTGAACTCCGTTCCATTGTCGTTGTGAACCTTCTTGATCTTCACTTCAAATTGATTTTGGGCCTTCCTAGCGAAGTTTTTGAAGATCTTTTGGACCTGTGATTTATCATCGAGAAAGAACACCCACGTAAATCTTGAAAAATCATCAACTATAACTAGACCAAAATAATTTCCACCGAGACTTTTGTAGGCGTTGGGACCAAAAAGATCCATGTGAAGTAGCTCGAGCGGCCTCCTTGTGGTCATGATGTTCTTCACGGGATGCCTTCCTCCAACCTGTTTACCTGCTTGACAAGCGCTGCAAAGTCTATCCTTATCAAATATGACATCATTAACGCCAATGATATGATTTCCTTTAATAAGCTTGTCAAGGTTTCGCGTGCCCACATGACCTAATCGTTTATGCCATAACCAACCTTTAGAGGATTTTGCAATAAAGCAAGTTCTAGGTTGAGCCTTTTTAGTGAAATCAACAATGTAAAGATCACCTCTTCGTATACCTGTAAAGACCGTTTTATGATTGTCTCTTCGAAACACTTGGCAATCTACTTCAGTAAATAGGACATGAAACCGAAATCAGCAAGTCTAGACACTGAAAGTAAATTGTATCCAAGAGATTCAACGAGCAAGACATTTTGTATGGAGCTATCATGTGAGATGGCCACCTTACCGAGGCCAACTACCTTACCCTTTGAGTTATCACCGAAAGTGACATACTTTCGAGGGTCGTCGTTTTCAGCAAGCTCACGAAACATATCTTTATCTCTAGTCATGTGATTGGTACATCCACTATCAAGAACCCATTCCTTTCCTCCTGAAGATTTGCCATAAGACAAAAGTGTCTCATTGCATCATCAAGATCAAAGTCACTATCATCATCCTCATCATAGTATCCATGTTCAACATCGTCATGTGGTGGATCAATTCCTAGAGAGGGTGATTCGTTAGAGTTAGTTTGAAAATGATCTTCTTTATGAATTCTAGTAGCTTCAGAAATAATATCGCTAATAATTCCAACATCTCCTTTGGCACGCATAAGATTTGTAAGCTCAAATAGACAATCACCAAACATAGGATCATTGGAATTCATCTTACTCAAGGCAATAGACTTATGGAGAATTTCATCTAGATTTTTCAAGGAATAATTTGGAAAACGTTCCTCAAGAAATTTCCATATGGTGTAGGCACACTTAAGAGTAGGCAAGCAAGCTATCAAGTTTCTAGACAAACCTCTAGTGATAAGATCAATAGTTCTAAGATTTCGAATCATGTCAATTGACTCATCAAGAGTAGGATGCATAGGATCAACATGAGGTGCACAAGGGCTAGCAATGTACTTGTTCAAATGATATTCATTGAAAATTACAAGCATCTCATTTTTCCACTCATAAAAGTACTCTCCATCAAGTATCGGCACTCTATGTCTAAGACTCCCCAAAGTAGACTCATCCATCTTCCTCCAATGGTGTTTAAACCAAAGCAATGGAGACCAACCCTCTGATACCAATTGAAAGGATCGAGAAGAGGTTTCTAGAGGGGGGTGATTAGATAGTAAGTGAGAAAAGTTGCAGTTTTTAATCTCTTTAAAATTAAGTGCTATTTTGGCACAAGTTTAACATTCACAATACATAACAAGCAAGCATGCAAACAGTATATGAGCAGCGGAAAGAAATGCATGCAACTTGCAATAATGTAAAGGGATGGTATTGGAGTGTGCAAACGCAATTGGAGACACGGATGTTTTTGTCGTGGTTCCGATAGGTGGTGCTATCGTACATCCACGTTGATGGAGACTTCAACCCACGAAGGGTAACGGCTGCGTGAGTCCACGGAGGGCTCCACCCACGAAGGGTCCACGAAGAAGCAACCTTGTCTATCCCACCATGGCCATCACCCACGAAGGACTTGCCTCACTAGGGTAGATCTTCATGAAGTAGGCGATCTCCTTGCCCTTACAAACTCCTTGGTTCAACTCCACAATCTTGTCGGAGGCTCCCAAGTGACACCTAGCCAATCTAGGAGACACCACTCTCCAAGAAGTAACAAATGGTGTGTTGATGATGAACTCCTTGCTCTTGTGCTTCAAATGATAGTATCCCCAACACTCAACTCTCTCTCACAGGATTTAGATTTGGTGGAAAGAAGATTTGAGTGGAAAGCAACTTGGGGAAGGCTAGAGATCAAGATTCATATGGTAGGAATGGAATATCTTGACCTCAACACAAGTGTAGGTGGTTCTCTCTCAGAAAATGTATATTGGAAGTGTAGGCATGTTTTGATGGCTCTCTCCACGAATGAAGAGTGGGTGGACGGGTATATATAGTCTCCACACAAAATCTAACTGTTACACACAACTTACCAATCTCGGTGGGACCGAATCATGAAACTCGGTCGGACCGATTTAGCAGATAATGTGACCGTTAGGATTTTTGGTGGGACCGACATGTCAACTCGGTGGGACCAATATGGTTAGGGTTAGGGCATAACGTAATCTTGATGAGACCGATTACACAAACTCGGTGGGACTGATTTTGGTAATAAGCTAACCAGAGAGTTGGTCAGGCAAACTCGGTGGGACCGATTCGCTCATATCGGTTGCACCAAAATGTTACGAAGAGGAACAGAGAGTTTGCATTGTAATCTAGGTAGGACCGATTACACAACCTTGGTGGGACCGATTTTGGTAATGGATACATACAGAGAGATTACAATCCCATCTCGATGAGACTGAGATCCCTATCGGTGACACCGATTTGATTAGGGTTTTGTGGCAGTGGCTATGATATCTGAACTCGGTGGCGCCGGATAGAAAGAATCGGTGGGCTGAGTTTGACTTTTGGTTTGGGACATATGTGGATGTGAGAAAGTGGTTGAGGGCTTTGGAGCATATCATTGAGCACTTTGAGCAAGCAAGCCATTAAGCAACACCTCATCCCCTCTTGATAGTATTGGCTTTTCCTATAGACTCAATGTGATCTTGGATCACTAAAATAGAAAATGTAGAGTCTTGTGCTTTGAGCTTGAGCAAATCCTTTGTCCTTAGCGTCTTGAAGGGGTTCCACATCCTCTAGTCCATGCCACTCCATTGTTGAACTTTATCTGAAACATACTAGGTAAAAGTATTAGTCCAACAAAGGATATATTGACATAAATTACCAAAATCACCCAGTGAGCACTTGTGCTTTCAGCTTCTTAGCCCAAGATGGCTCAGCAGAGGGAGGAGCGTACCCCTCAGAACTGTCCTCATCCACCTCCTCAAACTCATCCTCATCAACATCCATCTGTGCAGCCTCAGCCTCAGCCCGAGTCGTGGTGTTAGCCCACTGGTTCTTCTAGTGCAGTTTGATGGGATCATGGAGAATCCAGTTGGGAGCAAGGAACTCATCATCCGGAAGGAGCTTCTCCCAAGTCTTCGAGACCAAGAGGAACAAGTAGGGGCCATAGATAGGCACCTTCCAATGAAACACCGCAATCTGAAGCTCACTCCACATGATATGAGAGACATCAAGAGGCTCAGCCTGATGGTGACGCGCTTCCTCACACATGAGCATCATGTCCACGAGATAGGAGTGCACCTTGTCCTTGTCGCCTATGCGAGGACAAAGTGAGTTGCAGAAGATCCTGTGCATGATGTCAAGAAATGGATTCAGAACGAAGGACTTCTTGCCACTGGGGAGGGACTTCTCAACAAAGAAAGGTTGAAGCTTGTCCTTATTTACAGACCCTGGGTTGGCATGTGGGCGGGCACCAACAAGCACATCAAGCCCCTCATCACGAATGTTCAACATAGCCATGAACTACTTCCACTCAGCATACATCCTCTTGCCATTCGTCATCCAAGTCATGGTTCGCTTCTCATCCGTGTGGAAGTGGACAGAAGTAAAGAACTGAGCTACCAGCTCCGGGTCAAAGTCAAGATGGAAGGTGATGATGTCCTCAATGCAAAATTGCTCCACCAAATCCAGAGCCTCGCCAAAGAATCCATGGTTCTTCTTCAGATAATCCATGTCAATCAACTGAACTGGCACATAGATGTTCTTCTTTCCCTTGATCACATCTAAGAAGATGAGATTCTGTTGCTTGGTCCAAAACAAATCATTGCCCCTACTGAGTTCTCTAGGCTTGACATAGGGGTTGAGCTTTCTTCGAATCAGAAACTCCCCTTGAGGCATTTCATCCATGCCGACAGATGGCTCCTTGAGCTTGTTAGGTGTGTGCTTGACACGGTGTTGTAGGGCACTGGAGCCCTCAGGACCTTCTTGGTTGCGAAGCCGCTTGGAGCTTGTGTCACGACTGGGTATTGAGCGCCTTGCATTGGAACCGGATCCAGCACCTAAGACACACAAATCCAAACACATGAGAAGAGCGAGAACATTATTGAAAATATCAAGGCCAAAACCAAACAAAACAAGTAAAAATGAGATTGGGTGGACAAAACAAAGGAACTTTTAACTCAACGGTAGTATCGGGCTAGGATGCGGACGTAAAATTTTACATCCGCTCTAGCCGCGGTAGTACTGTGCCGGGTTGGCACAGTAGTACCACGCCTGGAGCGGAAGTAAAATTTTACTTATGCGCACCGAGTGGTAGTACCGCTCCAGCGGAGTGGTAGTACCACACAGGGCGGTTCTCGCACGAACAAGCGGTAGTACTGCTCCAGGAGGAGCGGTAGTACCGCAGGGAACAATACTCGCAAGAATAGGCAGGAACAGATCTAGCAAAATTCATAAAAGTAGATCGGTACTACCATTGATCAAAACTACACTGTTGCATCATACCAAATAGCATCTCTACCGTACTAGCACTCTCCAGCAATCTCCTCTTGCAACGATTTAGCCAAAAATCACAAGAACTACACATGCATCTCCCAAAACCTAGATTCATAACAACGGGGCAAAGAGAGAGGGACGAAGGGAGATACCAGGTTCCATGGCAAGAGGGCGAGGTGGGGATCGATCCCACCGGTCGGAATGCGAGGAAAGCAATCGGAGACGGAGATCCGGCGAGGTCTTCCGGCGCCGTTATTGGGCAGGAGAGAGAAAGACTAAGTGAGGGGAAGAGATGAATGGGTATGGGGGAGTTGGAACTCCCGTTTCCCGCTCTTAGCCCCCGCACGCTTTCGATAGCGCGGTAGTACCGCGGTTCATTGCTGTAGTACTGCCAAGGCGGAAGTACCGCACACAGGGCGGTAGTACCGCTCTTCCAGCGACAGTAAAAAATTACTGTCATGCTAGAAGTGGTAGTACCATGCTGGGGTTGCACCTGCACAAGCACTGATGTCACTTACCTCTTGTGGTAGTACCGTGGCTAGCTACGGTAGTACCGTATGCCCAAGAGAGTGCAAGTTTCGACAAAAATGAAAAAAACACGGCCTTTGCAATGCATACTTCGAGCAACCAGACACACACACGAGCACTCAGGTGGCAACTCAAACACAAACAGGGCTCAAAGGAAGGCAAAAGACAATGAGGACCAAATGCAAATCAAAGCCTCTCAAGGAGAGAGGGCGGTGGCCGGAGCCACCTATGTTTGAGTCAATTAGTATGGCACCGCGAAGAATTATCCTTGGGCCCATGACCGAAACTCGTCTTTGATGCACAAGTACCATAAAAAATGGCTAATGTGAAAGAGTTGATCAATTTATGCATAATGGGGGGAGGGAGAGTTCATTGAGAGAACAACATTCCCCCTATGTCCATCCCTATACCTAAACAAGATATCAAGATGAGTATGGTGGGGTGTGCAAAGGTTCAAGCCACATTGCTCAAATTAATGATATTTATCTCATGCCTTAACTCGCGGAATCTTGCTTCATCCAAGGGCTTCGTGAAAATATCTGCAAGGTTATCATGAGTGTTGACATATTTGAGCTCGATCTCCCCTCGCCTAATGTGATCCCGGATGAAGTGATACCGAATCTCAATATGCTTCGTCTTGAAGTGTTGCACCGGGTTGAGAGAAATCTTGATGGCACTTTCATTGTCACACCAAAGAGGAACTTTGTCACAAATGACACTGTAATCCTTTAGAGTTTGCCTCATCCATAGAAGTTGAGCACAACAACTTCCGGCGGTCACATACTCCGCTTCGGTGGACGAGAGAGAGACACAACTTTGCTTCTTAGAAGACCAACTCACCAAAGAGCAACCAAGAAATTGGCACCCTCCGGAAGTTGACTTCCTATCCACTTTGTCTCCCGCCCAACCCGAGTTCGAATAGCCCATAAGGCTGAAGTTAGCTCCTCTTGGGTACCATAAGCCAAAGTTTGGGGTATGGGCCAAATATAGAAAGATTTGCTTGACCGCCACATAGTGACTTTCCTTAGGTGCGGCTTGAAACCACACTCAACATGATATTCGGTCTAGATGCACAAAGGTAAAGCAAGGAGCCAATTATGGAGTGGTATACCTTTTGATCCACCACTTTACCATTGGGATCAATGTCAAGTTGGCATTTGACGGGCATTGGAGTGGAAGCCGGCTAGACATCACTTAGCTTGAATCTCTTGAGCATGTCTTGAGTGTATTTGGCTTGGTTGATGAAGGTTCCTTCTCTTCTTTGTTTGATTTCCAACCCGAGAAAGAACTTCAACTCTCCCATCATGGACATCTTGAACTTCGAGGTCATGAGAGCGGCAAACTCCTCATTGAAAGCTTTGTTAGGAGAACCAAAGATAATATCATCAACATATAGTTGGCATACAAACAACTCCCCTTTTACCTTCTTAGTAAAAAGTGTGGGGTCGATTTTACCAATTTCAAACCCACGATCTTGCAGCAACATGGTAAGGTGCTCATACCATGCATGTGGGGCTTGTTTAAGGCCATAGAGTGCCTTATCGATTCGGTACACATGATTGGGGAACTTGGGATCCTCAAACCCCGCGGGTTGTTTGACATACACCAACTCATTAATAGGAACATTAAGAAAAGCACTCTTCACATCCATTTGTTGCAACTTGAAGTTATGATGAGAAGCATAAGCGATCAACAAACAAATAGATTCAAGGCGAGCATTGGGAGAAAAGGTTTCACCATAGTCGATACCCTCGACTTGGGAGTAGCCTTGTGCTACCAAACGAGCCTTGTTGCGAATGATAATCCCATGAGAATCTTGCTTGTTCTTGAATATCCACTTGGTTCCAATGACATTATGGTTCCCCGTCGGCCTAGGCACCAATCTCCACACCTTGTTGTGCTCGAAGTTGTTGAGTTCTTCATGCATGGCATTGAGCCAATCCGGATCCTCGAGCGCCTCATAGACCTTTTGGGGTTTAACACAAGAAACAAACATGTGATGTTCACAATAGTTTACTAATTGTCTACGAGTTCTTACTGTTGGAAATATGCCCTAGAGTCCATAATAAAAATGGTTATTATTATATTTCCTTGTTCATGATAATTGTTTATTGTTCATGCTATAATTGTATTGACTGGAAACCGTAATACATGTGTGAATACATAGACCACAACATGTCTCTAGTGAGCCTCTAGTTGACTAGCTCGTTGATCAATAGATGGTTATGGTTTCCTGACCATGGACATTGGATGTCATTGATAACGAGATCACATCATTAGGAGAATGATGTGATGGAAAAGACCCAATCCTAAGCATAGCACAAGATCTTGTAGTTCGTTTACAAAGAGCTTTTCTAATGTCAAGTATCATTTCTTTAGACCATGAGATTGTGCAACTCCCAGATACCATAGGAATGCTTTGGGTGTACCAAACGTCACAACATAACTGGGTGGCTATAAAGGTGCACCACAGGTATCTCTGAAAGTGTCTGTTGGGTTGGCACGAATCAAGACTGGGATTTGTCACTTCATATGACGGAGAGGTATCTCTGGGCCCACTCGGTAATGCAACATCATAATGAGCTCAATGTGACTAAGGAGTTAGTCACAGGATCATGCATTACGGAACGAGTAAAGAGACTTGCCGGTAACGGGATTGAACGAGGTATTGGGATACCGACGATCGAATCTCGGGCAAGTAACATACCGGTGGACAAAGGGAATTGTATACATGATTGATTGAATCCTCGACATCGTGGTTCATCCGATGAGATCATCGTGGAACATGTGGGAGTCAACATGGGTATCCAGATCCCGCTGTTGGTTACTGGCCGGAGAACGTCTCGGTCATGTCTGCATGGTTCCTGAACCCGTAGGGTCTACACACTTAAGGTTCAGTGACGCTTGAGTTGTTATGGGAAATTGTATGTGGTTACCGAAGGTTGTTCGGAGTCCCGGATGAGATCCCGGACATCACGAGGAGTTCCGGAATGATCTGGAGGTGAATATTTATATATGGGAAGTCCAGTTTCAGTCGCTGGAATGGTTTCAGGGGTTATCGATATTGTACCGAGACCACCGAAAGGTGTGAGGTCCACCGGGTGGGGCCACCTGCCCCGGGGGACTTAATGGACTGAATATGGGAGGGAACCTTCCCCCTAGTGGGCTGGTGCTCTCCCCATGGGCCCAAGGCGCCTAGGGTTTGGAAACCCTAGGGGAGGGGGGCGCCTCCACCTTGCTTGGGGGGCAAGTCTCCCCTCCTGGCCGCCACCCCCCCCCTCTAGATGGGATCTAGAGGGGTCGGCCCCCTCTCCCCTTCACCCTATAAATTGAGGGAGGGTGGGAGGGCTACAACACCCCTTCCCTTGGCGTAGCCCCTTCCTTGCCAACACCTCCCCCTCCTCCGTAGAGCTTGGCGAAGCCCTGCAGAAATACCACAAGCTCCACCACCACGCCGTCGTGCTGCCGGAGCTCTCCCTCAACTTCTCATCTCCCCTTGGTAGATCAAGAAGGAGGAGACGTCCCCGGGCTGTACGTGTGTTGAACGCGGAGGCGCCGTCCGTTCGGCGCTAGATCGGATCTTCCGCGATTTGAATCGCCACGAGTACGACTCCATCATCCGCGTTCTTGTAACGCTTCCGCTTAGCGATCTTCAAAGGTATGAATATGCACTCCCTCTCTCTCTCTCGTTGCTAGAATCTTCTAGATTGATCTTGGTGATATGTAAGAAAATTTTGAATTATTGGTATGTTCCCCAACACTGGCATCATGAGCTAGGTCTATGCGTAGATTCTATGCACGAGTAGAACACAAGTATTTGTGGGCGATGGTTTGTTAAATTTGCTTACCATTACTAGTCCTATCTTGGTTCGGCGGCATTGTGGGACGAAGCGGCCCGGACCCACCTTACACGTACGCTTACGTGAGACAGGTTCCACCGACTGACATACACTTGTTGCATAAGGTGGCTAGCGGATGTCTGTCTCTCCCACTTTAGTCAGATCGGATTCGATGAAAAGGGTCCTTATGAAGGGTAATAGCAATTGGCATATCACCGTTGTGGCTTTTGCGTAGGTAAGAAACGTTCTTGCTAGAAACCCATATCAGCCATGTAAGACATGCAACAATAATTAGAGGACGTCTAACTTGTTTTTGCAGGGTATGCTATGTGATGTGATATGGCCAAAAGGATGTGATGAATGATATATGTGATGTATGAAATTGATCATGTTCTTGTAATAGGAATCACGACTTGCATGTCGATGAGTATGACAACCGGCAGGAGCCATAGGAGTTGTCTTAATTTATTGTATGACCTGCGTGTCAATGAAAATGCCATGTAATTACTTTACTTTATTGCTAACCGTTAGCCATAGTAGTAGAAGTAATAGTTGGCGAGACAACTTCATGAAGACACGATGATGGAGATCATGATGATGGAGATCAAGGTGTCATGCCGGTGACGATGGTGATCATGTCGTGCCTCAAAGATGAAGATCAAAGGCGCAAGATGATATTGGCCATATCATGTCACTTTATGATTTGCATGTGATGTTTGTCATGTTTACATCTTATTTTCTTAGAATGACGATAGCATAAATAAGATGATCCCTCACTAAAATTTCAAGAAAGTGTTCCCCCTAACTGTGCACCATTGCGAAAGTTCGTTGTTTCGAAGCACCACATGATGATCGGGTGTGATAGATTCTAACATTCGCATACAACGGGTGTAAGCCAGATTTACACACGAAAACACTTAGGTTGACTTGACGAGCCTAGCATGTACAGACATGGCCTCGGAACACGAGAGACTGAAAGGTCGAACATGAGTTGTATGGTAGATACGATCAACATGGAGATGTTCACCGATGATGACTAGTCCGTCTCACGTCATGATCGGACACGGCCTAGTTGACTCGGATCATGTATCACTTAGATGACTAGAGCGAGTTCTACCTAAGTGGGAGTTCACTAAATAATTGATTAGATGAACTTAATTATCATGAACATAGTCAAATGGTCTTTGCAAATTATGTTGTTGTCGGATTACGGGTTCCGGCAGACCCTTGAGGTTCGAACTCTGGGGTGCGCGCGAAGATCTCTCCTCTACCAACTCGCGTCTCGTCGCCTCGCAAAGGATCTAGGCTACACGATGAACAACACAAGAGACGCAGGGTTTATACTAGTTCGGGCCACCATTGTGGTGTAATACCCTACTCTAGTTTGTGGTGTAGTGGATTGCCTCTGGGCTGATGAAGAACAGTACAAAGGAAGAACAGCCTCGCGAGGGGTGTTCTTGTGGTGGTATTGTCCCTTTGGAGGGGTCGATTCCAGATGCCCCTATACTATGGTGGCTAGTCCTATATATAGAGTAAGAGGCCCTGGTCCTCTTCCCAAATATTGAGCGGGAAGGGCGCCAACAATTGGCCATTTTGAAGGGGAACATCTAGTACAGTTATCCTGACTAAAGTTGGTCCTCGCCTGTCAAAGACTCTGACAATGATGCTGTCCTGGGCTCCATGGTGACCTCCTTCCTGCCATTCCGCTGGTCTTAGTCTTGTTGCTTCGAAATGGTAGCCTTTGCCTGATGCCTTGGCCTGTGCTTGCTCCCTTTGCACCAAAGGGGAAACAAGGACACTGTGCAGGCTGGCGCCTGCCTAGCGCCCGCCTGGCCTCGATCATCATGGCTTGCGTCACGGACACCTCACGAGGTACCCCTGCCTTGATCTCTCCACCTCCTCGCGAGCCAGCCTGACGAGGCTACTCCTGAGGTAGCTTTCCTATCGTCCGCCCCGCGAGGCTTGGTCCCTCATGAGGGTCTTGAGCTTGAGTTGGTGAAGATGGGCCGCATTGGGCCTTTGCTTGAGCCACGCTGCAGGCCGTAGGCAGGCAAGTCTGGGGACCCCCGTTCCCAGAACACCGATAGTAGCCCCCGGGCCCAAGGCGCGCCCAGACTTGGCTTAGCAGAGAAGCGAAGGGGCAAGTGCGAAGCGCCGCGGGCCCCAACAGCCTGCAGCCTTGGGCGGTGCGTGGCGGTTGATTGGACGTGGGCGTCTCTGCTTCCCCATGATGCCTCAGCAACTGTCCGTCTTACAAAAACGCGGTCCCGGGCCAGGCTTACTTTTTTTGCCTTCATCAGTCATTGCTCTAGATCCCCTTTCTCGCTCTCCTCCTTCTTGCTTCCCAAACCCTCCAGATCTGCCTCAATCCCTCACCTTCAGCAAGCCATGGCGCCCCGCAAGACTTCGGGCGGGGCCTGGTACTCGCCGGCTTTGGATCCCCCAAACGTGTCGGAGAAGAACCTTGTCCTCACGCGCCAGATGATGGTGGCGCAGGGCAACGAGGGGGCGGTTGCGCTCAGGATCGGCTCCGCCCAGCCTGAAGACAAGGGGAGCACCTTCTATCCGCTCTTCGTGAGCACCATCATCGCCGGTCTGGTGCCTCCCTTTTCTGAGTTCTTCCTCGATGTTCTTCGCCAATACAACTTGCAAGCTCTTCACCTCCACCCCAACTCTGTTCTCCTTCTGGCGATTTTCGCCTACTACTATGAGACTCATGTTGGAGTGATGCCCTCAGTGCCTCTGCTGTGCCATTACTTTTCCCTCCGGGTTTCTGGTGCCCACATCACCGCCTGCGCGAGCTTCATCGCATACTCCAACTCCAATGCCATATCGAAGCCCGGGAAGCGGATCGAGGGCTTTCAGAGCAAGTGGGTCATGGTGGACGTTGGGCATGTCCACCCTCGACTGGTGCTGCCCACGGGTCAGCCAAGGCTATTGATGCGTGGTCTCGCACAGAGCTTGTCAACCCTCGTGCGAAGGCGGTGCTGAAGAGGATGAACGCGGACCTGAGGCCAGGCAACCTGGTGACGGTGAAGATGACCGGGGTGATGCTCCTGAGGGAGTTCCTGGAGCACCGGGTGGCTCTGCTTTGAGAACACTCGCTCCCATTGTGGAGGCTCGGGGAAGCAGATGCCGCCCTCCGCCTGACCTCCGCCGCCCTGGCCGATGAAGATCTGGTCGCGGCTCTCCAATCCTTGGTTGGAGGAGACGTGGTGAGACTGGAGGGTGCTCCCGTTCCCCTGTTCCTTCACAACGACTGGGAACAGGTGGTGAACTCCATGCCCACCTTCAACGGGGAGGGGCTGGTGCCCGCGGAAGCTCCCGAGGATCTGGCGGCGCTAGCGACGATAAATGTGTCCTCCAACGACTCCAGCAGGGAGGAGGAGGAAGAGGAGGAGGAGGAAGAGTCCGACTCTGAGGCGATGGACGGAGAGTCAGGGGAGTCCTTCCCTCGGCGCAGGTCCCGCGCCCTCCGCTCCATGCCGGATGACAACGAGGCTGGTGCCGGGCGAGGCGGGGAGAGCTCACCCTTAGTCCCGAGAAAGGACAGGACGGGGCTGGTTCACCGCGGGTCTGCTCTGGCTCCAAGGCGGCTTGAAGCCGGCTCCAATTCTTCTGACGCGCCCTCTACTTCCGGGCCTCCCGAGGCTGACCCCTGCAGTAGGCTCTCGGGCTTCAAGTTCGGGCAGAGGCTGCTTGAGTCCACGAACGATGACCAGTAAGTGTCTGATTCATGTTTAGCTTCTTGTTTCTGTTGCCAAGGCTTGACGTCTGCATCCCTTGGCTAGGCCGGTGCCTGCGGCGAAAAGATTAAAAGGGGGTTGAGTGGCCCCGCTTGGGGCAAGCTCACCTGCCGGGGTTGCGCCTTTATCTGCGGGAAGAGGAGGCAGCAAGGCTCGTGCCTCCCCTGCCCGGTCATCCTCGTGAGGCCAGGAGGTGCATACTGGCATGGATCCAGCCCCCGTGGCCCTGGCGACTCCAGAGGCGTTCGCACTTGACGCTGTCATCGAGGCCACTGAGGCTCAGAAGGCCCCAATGCCAGATGCTGTGATCACGTTGCCGTCTTCTCCTCCTACTCCACCGACTGTCGTTTCTCCGACTCCTTCCACCGTCTTGGATCGCGCCGCTACCGTGCTGGGCCGGCTATGAGAAGATCTCCAGGGCGCCGACCCCCGCCTGGTGGCCGGGCGCCTGGAGTTGGCCTCTAGCTGGGTCCGCTCTGGCACCTCCGTCCGAGCAACACTGAGCTAGGCCACGACGGCCTTCGATGAGGAGAAGCTAGCCACCTCCCAAGCCAAGGACGCTCACGACGCTGCCTTGGGTGACATTACTGATGCCCGGGGCCGCTGCAAGACGCTGGAGGATGAGCTGCAAGGCCTGCGCGATGAGTTCGCCAAGGAGGTCCGTAACCACGAAGGGAAGGAGAAGGAGATGAAAACTCGAGAAGTTGCCGTCAGGGACTGGGATGTCAAGCTTGATGAGCGTCGTGGCCGGTTGGAGACACTGGAGCAGGCGCGGAAGGTGGAGAGGATCGAGATGGACGACAAGGCAAAGGTTCTGGCTGAGGATCAGGTGGCCTTCACGAAGCTGGAGGAGAAGGCTCATGGCGCGCTGAAGACGCTTTATGATGGCGGCTTAGAGAAGCCGTTGGCTGGCGCACAGGACGGCCCCGCAGAGCTGCTTCCCTTCCTGGTCCGTGCGCTCAAAGATGTCGCAGACGGCCTTGGCCCCACGGCTGAAGCTGTTGCGTGTGTCCTTTCTTCTGCGGCGCTGACGCGTGTCCTCAGCCACGTCTACCTTCGCGACCCCAACATCGACCTCGATGGCCTGCTAGAACCTGTGAGCGACGAGCTTGCTACTACTGCTGCTGAGGCTGTGAAGGGCCGAGTCGAGGCCTTGCTGGCGAGGTTCCGCGCCTTTAGCGCCAGGCGTGGGCGAGATGTTGCCATCTCCGCAGCCTCAGGAGGTGGAACCGCCCAGCGCGACCCCGCCACAAGCAACGGCGCCGCCGAAGAGTGATCCCTGCGTGGCTTGGGTCTTGTTTTAATTCCTGCAACATGCATCATGCCTCGTGGAGGCGTTTAAACTTGCGTTTGGCATTGTGAAAACAATCTATGGCCTGTAATATTTTCTTTTGAATTCCTTAGGATTTGCGTTTCTCCTTCCTATTTGCTTGTGTTCTACGTCGGCAGATCCCGGCCCCGCGCATACCTCAGCCGCCGTTAGCCCCGACCGGAAACCAGGACGGGACCAAGGAGTGAGGGGCTACGTGACCAGTAAGGCTCCTGAGTCGCGATGCCCAGGAGTTCTTCTTGACGTGCGAACAACAAGTAGGAAAGGGATACATAGGAGTGGATTTATCGTTCTACGTCGGAGGGCCCGGCCCCGTGCATACCTCAGCCATCAGTAGCCCCGATCGGAAACCAGGACGGGACTAAGGAGTGAGGGGCCACGTGACCAGTTAGGCTCCTGAGTCGCGATGCTCAGGAGTCCCCCTTGATGCTCCAACGGCCTTCATACCTTGTCTCCGCTCGGGGAGTGGCGCGCGATGGACCAGGCCCGAGGGGCCTGGCTGGGTGGCATGCGCCTGGGCGTAGCCCGGACATAGCCCCCATGTCCAGCCCCCTCGCGTGGCGCTCCCGAGGGGAGGCGTTATGGTAGGGCCGGACACTGACCTCTGGGCTCCCTGAGGTTGATGCGGCTGTGGGCCGCCCTCAATAGTTTATCATCAGTGCGGAGCATAGTGCTTCCGTATGTGTACGGGCATAGCCGCTCCTCGGCAGTGTCATCAGCCAGCGCGGAGCATGGTGCTTCCACTAGTACGTGGGAGGGGGGGCCCTCCGGGAGGAGCCCCCGGGGCCTGTACATCCCCGCCCTGACACGTGGTTGGCATGGTAGGGCTTGACGAGGTGTATCTGGGCACCCGTGAGCCAGCGCGGGACTCACGGGGCCCTACCTTAAGGCAGGTTGCGCCTGGCTCTGGGCCTTGTTTGTAGTGTGCTCCTGCAAGATTGATTAGATGCCAACGCTCTATGTCCTCAGGTCCCGGCCGTCGAGCGAGCTCAGCCGTTGCTGGTATGCCAGGTCGCAATGCCGTGGACAAGGCCAGGAGGTGAGGGCTGGAGAGCCAGTAAGAGCCCGTGAGTCGCGATGCTCAGGTGCCCCCCTTTTAACGTGCAAGCGGATAGCGTGAAGGAAAAAAGGACGCCTCTGGAGGCATCAGGTAATAATCATGGCGGGCCAAATACACGACCTAGATAGATGCGAGAGCGATACACGCCACTAGGACAGTCCCGAGCAGCTTGGGGATAATGCAGCCCGAGGGGCGCCCCCAACAAGGTAACCTAAAGGCATGAACAAAAGAGATACATGCCACAGGGACGGACCCACGCGGCCTGGGAATGATGCAGCCCTGGAGGCGCTCCCAGTTGAAATGAAACTTGAAAGGCGTCACCTGATACCGTTGGAGATGAAGGAATGCTGGAGTAGCTGACGACGCATGTTGTGGAAGCCGATCCTCACGAGCCCCCAGGGCCCAGAGCCTCGAGAGGCTTCGGGGGCGCAGGCGGCTCTTCAAGGACCATCTCCATCTCCGCCAGGACTGCGCAATGCCTGACCTCCTAAGCCTCTAGGATGCTCCTCAGCAGGTGCTGATGAGCGGCGACCACGTTCGGCAGACCGAGAGGCATGCGAATGTAGCTGTGGGGTGGACCCTCTCAACATCCCACGCGCGAGGGCCAGAGGCGCTCCTGAGATGCGGCTCGGTTGAGTCCTGGTACGTCGATGCAGACGCGCAGCCCACCATCCTCGCCTGGATGGGGAGCTACGGCGGGTAAGCGGCGGCTGTCGCGCATGATTCTTGACTCCTGCAGCTCCTGAGTGTTTCTTGCGATGAACTCCTGAGGGTTTGGCCCTCCTTGCTTCACACCATCCTAAGGGAAACGTGCTTTGAAACACGCCTCCAAGTGCTTCCCGAGCGCCTCCCTCTTGACCTTGGCAAAGTCGGTGGCCCTCCGGGAGAGAGCCCCCGAGCCTTGCCCGAGGAGGGCACCGGGCGCGCTTCCTATGCGACAGAGGGAGGCGCCCCTTGGACGGGCGCGGATCCTGGTGCAGCGCCCCTGGATGTGCCTGCCTCTTGATGGTTCGGACCAGGTGATGTTTTCTTCTTCTTAGGGACTTCCTCGGGAAGGCCCCCGCTCCTGCGATCTGGGTCTTCGATTGTCGCGGCCTGGAAGGCACGTTCGAGAGAACACACTGCATCCTTCTCCTCGCAGGGCATTGTGATGACTCCACCGCTTCCTGGCATCTTGAGGACATTGTAGCCATGGTGATTCACCGCCATAAACTTGGCCAGGGCCGGATATCCAAGGATGGTGTTGTAGGGAAGGCGAATGTGGGCGACATCGAAGTCGATGAGCTCAGTGCGGTAGTTTTTGCGCTGTCCGAAGGTGACAGGGAGGCAGACCTACCCTATCAGGGTGGTAGAACCGTCAGTGACTCCTGAGAAGGGCTTGGTTGGCTGAAGCTGGTCATACGACACTTGGAGATTGTTGAAAGTTTCGACAGACAGAACGTTGAGTCCTGCTCCACCATCAATGAGGGTCCTGGTGACCTGCACGTTGCTGATGACTGGGGAGCAGAGCATCGGGAGGACACCAGTTGTTGCTGCACACTTGAGTTGATCCGCTGAATTGAACGTGATGGCACACGTGGACCACCTGAGAGGGCGCGAGGCTTCGGTTTTGGGGAGGACTGCATTCACCTCGCGAGCAAACTGCTTGAAGATGCGTTGAGAGGCCGGGGCTTGAGCTCCACCTAGGATGCAAGAAATTGCGCGCGGCTCCTGGAAGCCCCAGGCCCCCTCGTCCTGATGCTGGTCTTCATTCCTCCTTGGTGGTGGCAGCAGCGGAGGGAGGCCTGCATTGCCTTACGGGCGGTCCTCGCGAGGCTGATCCCTCCATCCTCCCTCGCGAGGCTGGTCTTGCCAGCGGTCCTCGCGAGGTCGGTCACGCCACCCTTGGCGAGGGCCATGGTCTTCCCATCGTTCTCCACCTCTTCCTCCTCCTCGGCCATAGCCCCGATCGTTGCGCTCGGGGCGTCGGCCGATACGTTCATCTCGCACAGCCCTGAGCTCCTGGCATTCATTGGTGTTGTGGGTGTGGAGGTCGTGGTACACGCAGTACCGGCTGCCCTTGGACGACTCCGGCTAATCCCTGCCTCGCTTGGTATCTGGCTCAGCTACGAGCACAACTGCTCCTTTGCGCTTCACGTCCTTGACCTTGGGCTTCTTCTCTTCTGGATCAGCAGCTGGAAGCTCGAGGAGGGAGAGGCGTCCTTCCTCGGCCCTGGCGCACTTGGTTACCAAGTTGAACAACTCCATAGAGGTGCACATGTCCTCGTGGATTGCTAGCTCTTCCTTCATCTTGATGTCTCGAACTCCATCGGAGAATGCTGAGATGGTGGCCTCCTCAGTCACCCTGGGGATCTTGAGGCGGGCGTTGTTGAAGCGTTGGATGTACTTTTGCAGGGTCTCCCCTGGCTGTTGCTTGATGCGGCGCAAGTCACTCATGGCCGGGGGCCGGTCACGAGTGCCCTGGAAGTTGGCGATGAAGCGAGTGCGCATTTCATCGCAAGAGGAGATCATGCTGGAAGGTAGGTTGAGGAGCCATGTACGGGCGCCATCCTTGAGCGCCATGGGAAACCAGTTCGCCATGACCTTTTCATCCCCATTGGCTGCCTCGATGCCCAACTTGTAGAGCTGGAGGAACTCCGCGGGGTCAGTAGTGTCGTCATAGCGTGGAGGCAGGTTTGGCTTGAACTTGCCTGGCCAGGCCACGCTGCGCCGCTCGGCGGTGAAGGCACGGCAGCCTGCAGTGGCCACAGGAGGCCTTTGGTGACGAAGGGCTTGGTCTTGGAGGTCTCCGCGCGCTGCCGCCAGGAGCAGCGCGGGGTCTTGGCGCGCTGGAGCAGGAGCGCGGTCATGACGTGCCGGTGTAGGGAGCACGCGAGCAGCTTCTTGAGGGCGAGGGATCTCTTGGCAGCTCTTTTCTTGCTGCGCGGGCGCTGGACGTGGTGGGTCCCGTCCAGAGGCCGCGTGCCTTAGGGCCAGGGCGCCTTCTTGAGGGGAGGCGGCGGAGGCGCCTCCGGAGCTGCGTTGCCTGCACAGGACGGAGGGTGATGCAGCGAGAGGGACGGTGCAGGGGAGCCCCTTGCGGCGCTGACGAGCTCGGTGATGCGGGCAAGCCTCTCGTCATAGAGATTGTCGACGGGGCGGTAGTGCAGGAGCTCACGTGCCAGGAGCAATGCGGCGTGCGTGTCCGCGGGGGCGCGGCGAGCGTGCGACAACGAGCCTGCTGGAGTTAACGACGGGGTAGCGGTGCGGCCTTCCCGCCGCACCAAGGGATGCAGCGACGACGCCTGCTGCTCGTTCCCCGTCGGGCCGGTGGCGGCATGGGTGGCAGGCGATGGGGAACGACGGGGAGGCCCGCCGATGGGGGCCGTCTGGGTGACATGGGCCGTGAGAGCAGCCCGCCGCTCGGCACGGGCTCGAGGAGCGTCAGACATGGATGCAACGGACGATGAAATGCAAGATGTCGGAAGACACGATTCTGGCGCACCCCTACCTGGTGCGCCAAATGTCGGATTACGGGTTCCGGTAGACCCTTGAGGTTCGAACTCTGGGGTGCACACGAAGATCTCTCCTCTACCAACTCGCGTCTCGTCGCCTCGCAAAGGATCTAGGCTACACGATGAACAACACAAGAGACGCATGGTTTATACTAGTTCGGGCCACCATTGTGGTGTAATACCCTACTCTAGTTTGTGGTGTGGTGGATTGCCTCTGGGGCTGATGAAGAACAGTACAAAGGAAGAACAGCCTCGCGAGGGATGTTCTTGTGGTGGTGTTGTCCCTTTGGAGGGGTCGATTCCAGATGCCCCTATACTATGGTGGCTAGTCCTATATATAGAGTAAGAGGCCCTGATCCTCTTCCCAAATATTGAGCGGGAAGGGCGCCAACAATTGGCCAATTTGAAGGGGAACATCTAGTACACTTATCTGACTAAAGTCGATCCTCGCCTATCAAAGACTCTGACGATGACACCGTCATGGGCTCCAGGGTGACCTCCTTCCTGCCATTCCGCTGGTCTTGGTCTTGTTGCACCCAAATGGTAGCCTTTGCCTGATGCCTTTGCCTGTGCTTGCTCCCTTTGCACCAAAGGAGAAACAAGGACACTACGCATGCCGGCGCTCGCCTGGCGCCCGCCTGGCCTCGATCGTCATGGCTTGCGTCACGGGCACCTTACGAGGTACCCCTGCCTTGATCTCTCCGCCTCCTCGCGAGCCAGCCTAACGAGGCTACTCCTAAGGAAGCTTTCATGTCGTCCGCCCCGCGAGGCTTGGTCCCTCGCGAGGGTCTTGAGCTTGAGTTGGTGAAGATGGGCCGCACTGGGCCATTGCTTAAACCACGCCGCAGGTCGCAGGCAGGCAAGTCTGGGGACCCCTGTTCCCAGAAAGCCGACAGTCGTAGCTTACACTTTAGTTCTACTATTTTGGATATGTTCCTAGAGAAAAATATAGTTGAAAGTTGGCAGTAGCAATTATGCGGGATGGGTCCGTAAACTGAGGATTGTCCTCACTGCTGCATAGAAGGATGATGTCCTTAATGTACCGCTCGGTGTGATGAACCTCGAGCGTCGTCTGTGGATTTTCTGAACATCTGAATACACGTTTTGATGAAGACGTGATAGTTCAGTGCGTAATGTTAAACGGTTTAGAACTTAGGCACCACAGACATTTTTGAAATGTTGCGGAACATATGAGATGTTCCAAGAGCTGAAATTGGGATTTCAGGCTCGTGCCCACGTCAAGAGGTGAGAGACCTCTGACAAGTTTATTAGCTTGCAAACTAAGGGAGAAAAGCTCAATTGTTGAGCATGTGCTTAGATTGTCTGAGTACTACAATCGCTTGAATCGAGTGGGAGTTAATCTTCCAGATGAGATAGTGATGGTTCTCCAAAGTCACTGCCACCAAACTACCAGAGCTTCATGATGAACTATAACATATCAGGGATAGATATGATGATCCTTGAGCTATTCGTGATGTTTGACACAGCGAAAGTAGAAATCAAGTAGGAGCATCAATTGTTGATGGTTTGTAAAACCACTAGTTTCAAGAAGGGCAAGGGCAAGAAGGGATACTTCATGAAACGTCAAATCAATTGTTGCTCTAGTGAAGAAACCCAAGGTTGAACCCAAACCCGAGACTAAGTGCTTCTGTAATGAGGAGAATGGTCACTGAAGTAGAACTACCCTAGATACTTTGTAGATGAGAAGGCTAGCAAGGTCGACAGAAGTATATTAGATATACATTAGATTAATGTGTACTTTACTAGTACTCCTAGTAGCACCAAGGTATTAGATACCGGTTCGGTTGCTAAGTGTTAGTAACTCGAAATAAAAAGCTACGGAATAAACAGAGACTAGCTAAAGGTGAGATGACGATATGTGTGGGAAGTGTTTCCAAGGTTGATGTGATCAAACAGTACATGCTCCCTCTGCCATCGGGATTGGTGTTAATCCTAAATAATTGTTATTTGGTGTTTGCTTCCAGCATAGACATGATTGGATTATGTTTATCGCAATACAGTTATTCATTTAAGGAGAATAATGGTTACTCTCTTTATTTGAATAATACCTTCAATGGTCTTGCACCTAAAATGAATGGTTTATTAAATCTCGATCGTAGTGATACACATGTTCATGCCAAAAGATATAAGATAGTAATGATAGTACCACATACTTGTGGCACTGCCATTTGAGTCATATTGGTATAAAACACATGAAGAAGCTCCATGTTGACGGATCTTTGGACTCACTCATTTTTTGAAAAGTTTGAGACATGTGAACCATGTCTATTGGTATATACGCATGAAGAAACTCCATGCAGATGGATCGTTTGGACTCACTTGATTTTGAATCACTTGAGACGTGCAAATCATACCACATGGGCAAGATGACTGAAAGGCCTCGTTTGCAGTGAGATGGAACAAGAAAGCAACTTGTTGGAAGTAATACATTTTGATGTGTGCAATCCAATGAGTGTTGGGCACGCATTCAATATCGTTATGCTCTTACTTCATAGATGATTTGAGTAGATTCTAAGTATATTTACTTGATGAAACACAAGTCTGAATTATTGAAAGGTTCAAGTAATTTTAGAGTGAAGTTGAAGTTCGTCGTGGCAATAGGATAAAATGTCTATGATATGATCATAGAGATGAATATCTGAGTTACGTGTTTGGTACACAATTAAGACATTGTGGAAATTGTTTCACAAGTAATACCGCCTAGAACACCATAGTGTGATGGTGTGTCCGAACATCATAGCTGCACCCTATTGGATGTGTTGCATACCATGATGCCTCTTGTCGAATTACCACTATCGTTTATGGGTTAGGCATTAGAGACAACCGCATTCACTTTAAATAGGGCACCACGTAATTCCGTTGAGATGACAGCGTATGAACTATGGTTTAGAGAAACCTAAGCTGTCGTTTCTTAAAAGTTAGGGGCTGCGATGCTTTTGTGAAAAAAACTTTTAGCCTGATAAGCTTGAACCCAAACCAGATAAATGCATCTTCATAGGACACCCAAAACAGTTGGGTATACCTCCTAATTCAGATCCGGAAGCAAAAGTGATTATTTCTAGAAACGAGACCTTTCTCGAGGAATAGTTTCTCTTGAAAGAATTGAGTGGGAGGATGGTGGAGACTTGATGAGGTTACTGAACGATCACTTCAACCAGTGTGTAGCAAGGCACAAGAAGTTGTTCATGTAGCGCCTACACCAATTGAAGTGGAAGCTTATGATAGTGATCACGAAACTTTGGATCAAGTCACTACCAATCCTCGCAGGTTGACAAGGATGCGTACTACTTAAGAGTGGTACGGTAATCCTGTCTTGGAGGTCATGTTGCTAGACAACAATGAACCTACGACCTATGGAGAAGCGATGGTGGGCCCGGATTCTGACAAATGGCTGAAGGCCATAAAATCTGAGAGAAGATCCATGTCTAAAAACCAAAGTGTAGACTTTGGAAGAACTACTTGATGGTCGTAAGGTTGTTGGGTACAGATGGATTTTAAAAAGAAGACGGACAATGATGGTAAGTGTCACCATTAAGAAAGCTCGACTTGTCGCTAAGATGTTTTCCCACAAGTTCAAAGAGTTGACTACAATGAGACTTTCTCACTCGTAGCGATGCTAAGAGTCTGTTGGAATTATATTAGCAGTTACTGCATTATTTATGAAATCTTGCAGATAGGATGTCAAAATATTGTTACCTTGACGATTTTCTCGAGGAAAGGTTGTATGTGATACAACCAGAAGGTTTTGTCAATCCTAAAAGATGCTAACAAGTATGCAAAGCTCCAGCATTCCTTCTAAGGACTGGAGTAACCATCTCGGAGTTGGAATATAAGCTTCGATGAGATGATCAAATATTTTGGGTTTATACAAAGTTTATGAGAAACTTGAATTTCCAAAGAAGTGAGTGGGAGCACTATAGAATTTCTGATGAGTATATGTTGTTGACATATTGTTGATCGAAAATGATGTAGAATTTCTTGAAAGCATATAGGGTTATTTGACAAGTGTTTTTCGACGGAAAACCTAGACTATGCTACTTGAACACTGAGCATCAAGATCTATAAGGATAGATCAAATTCGCTTGATATTACTTTCAGATGAATACATACCGTGACAAGGTTTTGAAGGAGTTCAAAATAGATCGGCAAAGAAGGAGTTCTTGGATGTGTTATAAGGTTTGATTGTTGAGTAAGACTCAAGACCTGACCATGGTAGAGGAGAGAGAAAGGACGAAGGTAGTCCCCTATGCCCTACAGCATGTTGTGTTGTGTACCGCACCTGAAGTGTGCCTTGCCATGAGTCAGTCAAGGGGTACAAGAGTGATCCAGGAATGGATCACTAGACTACGGTCAAAGTTATCCTTAGTGGAGTAAGGAATTTTCTTGATTATGGAGGTGGTAAAAGAGTTTGTCATAAAGGGTTACGTCAATGCAAACTTTGACACTAATCTGGATGACTCTGAGTAGTGAACCGGATTCATATAGTAGAAAAGTTATTTGGAATAGTTCCAAATAGCGCGTGCTAGCTGCATCTACAACATGACATAGAGATTTGTAAAGCACACACGGATCTGAAGGGTTCAGACCCGTTGACTAAGAACCTCTCTCACAAGCAAGATATGATCAAACCCCATGGGTGTTGGCTTCATTACAATCACATATTGATGTGAACTAGATTATTGACTCTAGTGCAAGTGGGAGACTATTGGAAATATGCCCTAGAGGCAATAATAAAAATGGTTATTATTATATTTTCTTGTTCATGATAATTGTCTTTTGTTCATGTTATAATTGTATTAAATGGAAACCATAATACATGATTGAATACATAGACCACAACATGTCCCTAGTGAGCCTCTAGTTGACTAGCTCGTTGATCAATAGATGGTTATGGTTTCCTGACCATGGACATTGGATGGCATTGCTAACGGGGTCACATCATTAGGAGAATGATGTGATGGACAAGACCCAATCCTAAGCATAGCACAAGATCGTGTAGTTCGTTTGCAAAGAGCTTTTCTAATGTCAAGTATCATTTCCTTAGACCATGAGATTGTGCAACTCCCGGATACCTTAGGAATGCTTTGGGTGTACCAAATTTCACAACATAACTGGGTGGCTATAAAGGTGCACTACAGGTATCTCCGAAAGTGTTTGTTGGGTTGGCACGAATCGAGACTGGGATTTGTCACTCCGTATGACGGAGAGGTATCTCTGGGCCCACTCGGTAATGCATTATCATAATGAGCTTAATGTGACTAAGGAGTTAGTCACGGCATCATGCGTTACGGAACGAGTAAAGAGACTTGCCGGTAATGGGATTGAACGAGGTATTGGGATACCGACGATCGAATCTCGGGCAAGTAACATATCGGTGGACAAAGGGAATTGTATACGGGATTGATTGAATCCCCAACATCGTGGTTCATCCGATGAGATCATCATGGAACATGTGGGAGTCAACATGGGTATCTAGATCCCGCTGTTGGTTATTGGCCGGAGAACGTCTCGGTCATGTATGCATGGTTCCCAAACACGTAGGGTCTACACACTTAAGGTTCAGTGACGCTAGAGGTGTTATGGGAAATTGTATGTGGTTACCAAAGGTTGTTCGGAGTTTCGGAAGAGATCCCAGACATCACGAGGAGTTCCGGAATGATCCGGAGGTGAAGATTTATATATGGGAAGTCCAGTTTTCAGTCGCCGGACTGGTTTTGGGGGTTATCGGTATTGTACCGGGACCACCGAAAGGTTTCCGGAGGTCCACCAGGTGGGGCCACCTGCCCCGGGGACTTAATGGGCTGAATATGGGAGGGAACCAGCCCCCTGGTGGGCTGGTGCACCCCCCCCCCCAAGGTCCCAAGGCGCCTAGGGTTTGGAAACCCTAGGGGAGGGGGTGCCTCAACCTTTCTTGGGGGGCAAGTCTCCCCTCCTGGCCGCCGCACCCCCTCTAGATGGGATCTAGAGGGGCCGTCCCCCTCTCCCCTTCAGCCTATAGATAGAGGGAGGGTGGGAGAGCTGCAGCACCCAATTCCCTTGGTGCAGCCCCTCCCTTGCCAACACCTCCTCCTCCTCCATAAATCTTGGCGAAGCCCTGCAGAAATACCACAAGCTCCACCACCACGCCGTCATGCTGCCGGAGCTCTCCCTCAACTTCTCCTCTCCCCCTGCTGGATCAAGAAGGAGGAGACGTCCCCGAGCTGTACATGTGTTGAACATGGAGGCGCCGTCCATTCGGTGCTAGATCGGATCTTCCGCGATTTGAATCGCCGCGAGTACGACTCCATCATCCGCGTTCTTGTAACCCTTCCGCTTAGCGATCTGCAAAGGTATGAAGATGCACTCCCTCTCTCTCTCGATGCTAGAATATCCTAGATTGGTCTTGGTGATACGTAAGAAAATTTTGAATTATTGCTGTGTTCCCCAACACTTACCCCCTTTCTTAAACTTACAAGCACATTCTTCATGAGATGATCTTTGGTAGTGAGCTTGGATGCAATATTGGCGGCACGACGCTCCAATTCCTTCTCAAGAGAGAGTTGGCGAGCGATAACTTGATCATCTTGAGCGTCATCTTGAGCTTGTTCTTGATCTTGAGCTTGCTCTTGATCTTGGACTTGCTCGGGAGGGAGAACTTGACCTTGGGCATCACTTGGTGGTTCACCACCATCTTGAGATTGATCTTGCCCTTGATCTTGTTCACTTGGTTGAGGGCCTTCACTTTTATCTTTGGAAGCGTGTGGGTCTTGGGTTGGTGATGGTTCCACTTGAGTGGAACATTGTCCTTCTCCTTCGGCCACAAGGGGTTCCTCAATGGGTAGGATATGACCAACACCCATTCTTCCCATGGCTTGGGGATAAATTTCATCACATACACCACAAGTACCACTTTGCTCCACTTGGGAGCCGTTATTCTTGTCAAACTCCACGTTACACGTCTCCACAGTGAGTCCCGTGGACTTGCTGAGGGCACGGTAAGCATGAGAGTTTGTAGCATAACCAACAAATATGCACTCGTGAGCTCTAGCCTCAAATTTAGACAAACAAACACCTTTCTTGAGAATGAAACACTTACAACCGAACACCCGGAAGTACTTGAGGTTGGGCTTGTTAAAGGTGAGTATATCGTAGGGAGTCTTGTTCAAGACTTTGCGGAGATAGAGCCAATTGGATGCATGACAGGCGGTGTTGATGGCTTCGTCCCAAAAGTTGTAGGGAGACCTGAACTCCGCCATTATGGTCCTTGCCGTGTCCATCAACATCAGGTTCTTCCTCTCCTCTACACCATTTTGTTGAGGGGTGCAAGGTGTGGAATATTGATGCTTGATCCCCTTATCACTAAGGAACTCATCCAAGGTGTAGTTCTTGAACTCGGTGTCGTTGTCACTTCTTATTGTCAAGATCTTTGCATTGTGTTCATGTTGAGCTTCATTTGCAAAGTCGATGACGGTTGGTTGAGTCTCACTCTTCCTCTTGAAGAAATATACCCAAGTGTATTTTGAATAATCATCCACAATCACCAAGCAATACTTTCTACCCCCAAGACTATCAAAGGATGGAGGCCCAAAGAGAGCCAAGTGAAGGAGGTCCAAGCGCATCTTCGAGTAGATGATAGTCATGGGAGGGTGAGCCTTCTCGTGTAACTTTCCTTTGATACAAGCACTGCAACCACGATCTTTGGCAAAACTAACATTTGTTAGTCCACGAACATGGTCCCCCTTGAGAAGACTTTGCAAAGATCTCATATTGACGTGGGCTAAGTGGCGATGCCAAAGCCATAGTAGTAGAAGTAATAGTTGGGGAGACAACTTCATGAAGACACGATGATGGAGATCATGGTGTCATGCCGGTGACGATGGTGATCATGTCGTGCCTCGAAGATGAAGATCAAAGGTGCAAGATGATATTGTCCATATCATGTCACTTTATGATTTGCATGTGATGTTTGTCATGTTTACATCTTATTTGCTTAGAACAACGGTAGCATAAATAAGATGATCCCTCACTAAAATTTCAAAAAAGTGTTCCCCCTAACTGTGCACCGTTGTGAAACTTTGTTGTTTCGAAGCACCACGTGATGATCGGGTGTGATAGATTCTAACGTTCTCATACAACGGGTGTAAGCCAGATTTACACACACAAAACACTTAGGTTGACTTGGGAGCCTAGCATGTACAGACATGGCCTCTGAAAGAGACCGAAAGGTCGAACATGAGTCGTATGGTAGATACGACCAAAATGGAGATGTTCACCGATGATGACTAGTCCTTCTCACGTGATGATCGGACACGGCCTAGTTGACTCGGATCATGTATCACTTAGATGACTTGAGGGATGTCTATCTAAGTGGGAGTTCACTAAATAATGGATTAGATGAACTTAATTATCATGAACATAGTCAAAATGTCTTTGTAAATTATGTCGTAGCTTACGCTTTAGTTCTACTGTTTTAGATATGTTCCTAGAGAAAAATTAAGTTGAAAGTTGGCAGTAGCAATTATGCGGACTGGGTCCGTAAACTGAGGATTGTCCTCATTGCTGCACAAAAGGATGATGTCCTTAATGTACCGCTCGGTGTGATGAACCTCGAGCGTTGTTTGTGGATTTTGTGAACATCTGAATACACGTTTTGATGACTACGTGATAGTTTAGTGTGTAATGTTAAACGATTTAGAATTTAGGCACCGAAGACATTTTTGAAATGTTGCGGAACATATGAGATGTTCCAAGAGCTGAAATTGGGATTTCAGGCTCGTGCCCACGTCAAGAGGTGAGAGACCTCCGACAAGTTTCTTAGCCTGCAAACTAAGGGAGAAAAGCTCAATTGTTGAGCATGTGCTCAGATTGTCTAAGTACTACAATCGCTTGAATCGAGTGGGAGTTAATCTTCCAGATGAGATAGTGATGGTTCTCAAAAGTCACTGCCACCAAGCTACTAGAGCTTCATGATGAACTATAACATATCAGGGATAGATATGATGATCCTTGACCTATTCACAATGTTTGACACCGTGAAAGTAGAAATCAAGTAGGAGCATTGATTGTTGATGGTTTGTAAAACTACTAGTTTCAAGAAGGGCAAGGGCAAGAAGGGATACTTCATGAAACGGCAAATCAATTGCTGCTCTAGTGAAGAAACCCAAGGTTGAACCCAAACCCGAGACTAAGTGCTTCTGTAATGAGGAGAACGGTCACTGAAACAGAACTACCCTAGATACTTGGTAGATGAGAAGGCTGGCAAGGTCGACAGAAGTATATTGGATATACATTAGATTAATGTGTACTTTACTAGTACTCCTAGTAGCACCAAGTTATTAGATACCGGTTCGGTTGCTAAGTGTTAGTAACTCGAAATAAAAAGCTACAGAATAAACGGAGACTAGCTAAAGGTGAGATGACGATATGTGTGGGAAGTGTTTCCAAGGTTGATGTGATCAAACATTACATGCTCCCTCTGCCATCGGGATTGGTGTTAAACCTAAATAATTGCTATTTGGTGTTTGCGTTGAGCATAGACATGATTGGATTATGTTTATCGCAATACGGTTATTCAATTAAGGAGAATAATGGTTACTCTCTTTATTTCAATAATACCTTCAATGGTCTTGCACCTAAAATGAATGGTTTATTGAATCTCGATCGTAGTGATACACATGTTCATGCCAAAAGATATAAGATAGTAATGATAGTACCACATACTTGTGGCACTACCATTTGAGTCATATTGGTATAAAATGCATGAAGAAGCTCCATGTTGACGGATCTTTGGACTCACTCATTTTTTTTGAAAAGTTTGAGACATGCGAACCATGTCTATTGGTATATACGCATGAAGAAACTCCATGCAGATGGATCGTTTGGACTCACTTGATTTTGAATCACTCGAGACATGCAAATTGTACCACATGGGCAAGATGACTGAAAGGCCTCATTTTCAGTGGGATGGAACAAGAAAGCAACTTGTTGGAAGTAATACATTTTGATGTGTGCAATCCAATTAGTGTTGCGGCACGCAGTGAATATCGTTATGCTCTTACTTCACAGATGATTTGAGTAGATTCTAAGTATATTTACTTGATGAAACACAAGTCTGAATTATTGAAAGGTTCAAGTAATTTAAGAGTGAAGTTGAAGATCGTCGTGACAAGAGGATAAAATGTCTATGATATGATCATAGAGATGAATATCTGAGTTACGTGTTTGGTACACAATTAAGACATTGTGGAAATTGTTTCACAAGTAATACCGCCTGGAACACCATAGCGTGATGGCGTGTCCGAACATCATAGCTACACCCTATTGGATGTGGTGCATACCATGATGTCTCTTGTCGAATTACCACTATCGTTTATGGGTTAGGCATTAGAGACAACCGCATTCACTTTAAATAGGGCACCATGTAATTCCATTGAGATGACAGTGTATGAACTATGGTTTAGAGAAACCTAAGCTGTCGTTTCTTAAATGTTTGGGGCTGCGATGCTTTTGTGGAAAAAAGTTTTAGCCTAATAAGCTTGAACCCAAAGAGGATAAATGTTTATTCATAGGACACCCAAAACAGTTGGGTATACCTCCTAATTCAGATCCGGAAGCAAAAGTGATTGTGTCTAGAAACGGGTCCTTTCTCGAGGAATAGTTTCTCTCAAAAGAATTGAGTGGGAGGATGCTGAAGACTTGATGAGATTACTGAACCATCACTTCAACCAGTGTGTAGCAGGGCACAGGAAGTCGTTCCTGTTGCGCCTACACCTATTGAAGTGGAAGCTGATGGTAGTGATCATGAAACTTCGGATCAAGTCACTACCAATCCTCATAGGTCGACAAGGATGCATACTACTTAAGAGTGGTACGGTAATCCTGTCTTGGAGGTCATGTTGCTAGACAACAATGAACCTACGAGCTATGGAGAAGCGATGGTGGGGCTGGATTCCGACAAATGGCTCAAGGCCATAAAATCCGAGAGAGGATCCATGTCTAAAAACCCAAGTGTAGACTTTGGAAGAACTACTTGATGGTCGTAAGGCTGTTGGGTACAGATGGATTTTAAAAGGAAGACGAACAATGATGGTGAGTGTCACCATTAAGAAAGCTCGACTTGTGTCGCTAAGATGTTTTCCGACAAGTTCAAAGAGTTGACTACGATGAGACTTTCTCACTCGTAGCAATGCTAAGAGTCTGTTGGAATTATATTAGTAGTTACCGCATTATTTATGAAATCTTGCAGATAGGATGTCAAAACATTGTTTCCTTGACGATTTCCTTGAGGAAAGGTTGTATGTGATTCAACCAGAAGGTTTTGTCAATCCTAAAAGATGCTAACAAGTATGCAAAGCTCCGGCAATCCTTCTAAGGATTGGAGTAAGCATCTCGGAGTTGGAATATAAGCTTTGATGTGATGATCAAAGGTTTTGGGTTTATACAAAGTTTATGAGAAACTTGTATTTCCAAAGAAGTGAGTGGGAGCACTATAGAATTTATGATGAGTATATGTTGTTGGCATATTGTTGATCGGAAATGATGTAGAATTTCTGGAAAGCATATAGGGTTATTTGAAAAGTGTTTTCAATGGAAAACATGGATTAAGCTACTTGAACATTGAGCATCAAGATCTATAAGGATAGATCAAAATCGCTTGATAGTAGTTTCAAATGAATACGTATCGTGACAAGATTTTGAAGAGTTCAAAATAGATTGGCAAGGAAGGAGTTCTTGGCTGTGTTATAAGGTGTGAGTGTTGAGTAAGACTCAGGACCTGACCAGGGAAGAGGAGAGAGAAAGGACGAAGGTTGTCCCCTATGCTCTACAGTATGTTGTGTTGTGTATGGCACCTGAAGTGTGCCTTGCCATGAGTCAGTCAAGGGGTACAAGAGTGATCCAGGAATGGATCACTAGTCAATGGTCAAAGTTATCCTTAGTGGACTAAGGAATTTTCTCGATTATGGAGGTGGTAAAAGAGTTCGTCGTAAAGGGTTACGTCGATGCAAACTTTGACACTAATCTGGATGACTCTGAGTAGTAAATTGGATTCATATAGTAGAATAGTTATTTGGAATAGTTCCAAATAGCGCGTGGTAGCTGCATCTACAACATGACGTAGAGATTTGCAAAGCACACATGGATCTGAAGGGTTCAGACCCGTTGAATAATAACCTCTGTCACAAGCAAGATATGGTCAAACCCCATGGGTGTTGGATTCATTACAATCACATAGTGATGTGAACTAGATTATTGACTCTAGTGCAAGTGGGAGACTGTTGGAAATATGCCCTAGAGGCAATAATATAAATGGTTATTATTATATTTCCTTGTTCATGATAATTATTGTCAGGACCCCGACTCAATGCCACATCGATCTAGCATGTAACACATCATATCACTTTGCGGCCTCACGCATGGTATCCCCACGGGTGTCGCCTTACCTTTGCTCGGGACCGTTTGCGCCTTTTGGCACACGTATATGATAGTGTCGCTAGCATCCATATGATAAGGAGCCCGGGCTGACATGGCTAGTCGTAAACCCAAAGTGGCACAAACTTACAGGGACAGGCATCCATGACCCAGCATCGAACGTGTCGGTCATCAGCGCGTGAATCCAGGCTGTAGCACTGGGCTAGCAGGACACCGGTGAACCGGGCTGTAGCGGGCTAACAGGACTCCGGTATTCATCGCGTGACATTTCCCCGAAGGGACGGAGACATGATCGAAGAAGGACACATGTCGGCCAGCCTAAGTGTTCCGGAGCAGTAGCAAGCTACTATGGCTGAGTGGAAACACTAGGAGACATTTCCCAATAAGAGAGGCTACTAAGGATAAACAACTAGATAGTCAGATCCCACACATACAAAGCATTTCAATAACATACACACAATATGCTCGATATGTGCAAATACAACATGGCATCACAACATGACTCTACAACTCAAGTATTTTATTCAATAGGCTCCGGGGAGCGAGATATTACAAACATGGGTCTCATGACCCAACATTCAGAGCATACAAGTCAAAGCACAAGCGGAAGCTTAACTTGTCTGAGTACAGACAACTATAAATGAAAAAGGCTGAAAAGCCTGACTATCTACCAGATCCTGCCGAGGGCACAAGATCGTAGTTGAGGTAACAAGCTAAACGTCGAAGTCCACGAGGAACTACTAATGATACTGAAGTCTCTCTCTACAAAAACATAAAATAGGCAAACGTGAGTACAAATGTACCCAGCAAGACTTACATCAGAACTATCTACATATGCATCATTATCAACAAAGGGATGGTGGGGTTTAACTGCAGCAAGCCAGCTTTGACTCAGTGGCTATCCTGAACTATGACTGCAATGTAACTCTTTGAGGTGGCGCACACAAGTCCACATATTCACCATATTAATACACCACTATGGATTTGCTCCCGTCTCCCTACGAGAACGCCATCCATAGCGCTCACGCTTATCTTGCGTATTTTAGAGTATCCACTTTCACTTGTCTATGAACTGTACAGGCAACCCAGAAGTCCTTTACCGCGGACACGGCTATTCGAATAGATCATATTAACCCTACAGGGGTGTACTTCTTCACACACACTCTCACCACTTACCGCCGTTTACACGACATGTACTCGACAACCTTCAAGCGGAAGCCCAGCGAGGGTGTCGGCCACGACCTGACTAACCACACAAGTCTCTCGTCCAGGTTTATCGCCTATTCGGGTTCCATCCGCAAGGAGATCCGACCGGGGTGTCGCTCACGGCCCCAAACGATGTGAGCAGGGTTCCTAAGCCCACCTTCCGGGTGCCACTTGGTACACCGTGCCACTGTGCCTAGTCTGTCCCAAGCCCACCTGTACTGGTTGCAACTCCTGGACAGAGATCAAGTTGATTAATAAGTTGAGAGAGCTTGGAGTGCCCGGAGCCCAATGTGTGGTAGTAACTGTTCATGGATCACAAACACAGAACTCAGTTCCTAAGGACGGCTTCAATGAGACAACCCACCATGTACTCCTACATGGCCTCTCACCGCTACCTTTACCAAATCGTGTTCACACACTTAGCTCACAACAGTAGGACATGTTTACACACCTCCAATTCATCCCCGATGAATCAGACCTGACACAACTCTAAGCAATAGCAGGCATGACAAACAAGCATGAATGAGTAGGCACATCAGGGCTCAAACAACTCCTACTCATGCTAGTGGGTTTCATCTATTTACTGTGGCAATGACATGTCATGCAGAGGATAAAGGGGTTCAACTACTGCAGCAAGTAACAGTTGTATCGTTGTTGTCCTAATGCAGTAAAATAGAGCAGGAGCGAGAGAGTGGGATTGTATCGGAATGAACAAGGGGGTTTTGCTTGCCTGGCACTTCTGAAGATAGTATAGCTCTTCATCGGTGTCATCGATCACATCGTCGGAACACGTCTACTGAGAGGGGATAAACACCGACAAACAAATAAGAAACACAATCAATGCAATGCGACAATATGATGCATGATCATGACATGGCAATATGCTGTTATTTGGGCTAATGCAACTAGCAAACAGATTAAATGAAGTTGGTTTGAATCCAAGGTTCAAATTCAAACTCCATATGTGGATATTAAAATGCCATTTATATGATTTGTGCTAAACAGCAGCTATAAGTTGTTCTAACATGCATGAAAATGGTACAGATGGATAGATTGGATTTTTTTGATCATTTTTCATATATAAATTATTTCATTCTGAGCTACGGTAATTTTCTATGATTTTTAGAAGTTTGGGGTATTTTCTGAAATTTATAAATCATTTCCTGATTTATTTTAATTCCAGAAATACTTTACTGCATCAGCATGACGCCCGCGTGACGTCAGCAAGTCAACAGGGTTGACCAGAGTCAAACCTGACGCATGGGACCCAGTCAATGTTGACGTGGCCAGGCAAACTGAACGGTGGGCCACGGCATTAGCTTAAACTAAGCAGGGAGATGATCCTGTGATTAATTAAGGGTGTGGGGCCCATTTGTCAGTGACCTAAGACTATTAGGTTAGCACCTAATCTGCAGTTAGGCCGGCGTTTAACCGGGGTTGACTCGCCAGCGAGGTGCCGCGGCGGCGAGGTGGCTCGGGAATCGCCCACAGGGCATGGCTTGCGACGCGGTTTGGTTCTACGGCGAGCTGGGGCTCGTGCACATCTAGCGGTGGCAGAGATAGGGCGCTAGGTGGTCTGTAGTAGCGGCAGCGGCGAGTTGGGCGGCGGCCGGAGCTCGGGTGTTAATGAAATCAATGACACGGCGCGCGGGAAGACCAGCGGTTTGCACCTACGTGATCTATGAGAGCTCCCGAACCCAATGGAGGCACGCCCGGGACCATTTGGTCACCGGAGCCTCGTCGGCGACGAGCTCGTGCGGCGGCGGCATACGGGACTCGCGGCCATTGGTGCTGCAGCGAGAAATCGACCAAGGGGAGAGGGGGAGATGAAGGCGGGGCTCACAGGGAGTTGGATGGGTGGCTCGTTTGGCTCGGGGAAGCGTCAGAGCGAGCGGGCGGCAAAGAGGATCTCCGGCGACCCGAGGAGGACGAAGGGGTCGGGGATGTCGTCACGGAGCTCCTGGCGGCGCCTAGCTTGGTGCAGAGGACGCGGGGGTCGAGGTGGAGCTCATGGCATATCCGGATGGGCGCGGGGAGGTCGGTGGTAGCGACGAGCGGTGACGGTGGCTTACGGGGGCGTGGGCCATAGCGGGAGAGGACGAGGGAGAGAGCCACGGGGGAGAATGGGGGGTCGGCGTGGTCGGGGCAGCGCCGAGGAGTGGCTTCGAGGCGTCGCCACGCTGTCCAAGCGGGGCAGGCGGCCAGGGAGCTGCGTGGCGAGCTCGGCGTGCGCGGGCACGCTCCTCTCTGCCTGCCTGGCGAGAGGAAGCAGGTGGCTGGCACGGGCCAGCATAGTGCTGGGCCGGCCAGTGGGCTGCCAGGTGGCCTGGGCCTTCTACAGGGTTGGGCTGCACAGGTAAGTTAGGTAGGCCTCTCCTCTTTTTTAATTTTTCTTCTGTTTTGTTTAATTTACTTCCTTTTGGCACTGTTTCTAATAAAAAAATCAAAAACAGTGACAAAATTCCCCTGAATATTTTTATGTTGCTTAATGGACTTTTCCAAAAGCACATAAAATGTTCCAGGGTATTTGGAAATATATTCTATACAAGTTATGGATATAATTCCAAATGAAAATAAAATAATGATTTAAATTCAGTGCCCAAAATATTCCTCAAAAATGCTCATTATTTTTGGTTTGGTGCAAAAACCTTTGCCAAATATAACCAACATTATTTAAGGCCATTTCGAGAACACTGAATGCAATTTCCAGGGTTCTTTCCCATGCTTTTAATTAAAGTTTTGAGGCTTCAACAATCCTCAATTCAAGTTTCAGAAATTTAAATATGATGCTCACATGAAGGGCTAGCCTAGTGCATACCAGAACTAGGGATGTGACAGCTCACCCCCACTAAATAAGAATCTCGTCCTGAGATTCAAGCGTAGGGTAAGATGACAGAAGGGACACAACTAACACAATCTTCACGATCGAGGTTGCACTTCAAATGAACGTTGATTCAAACACCATCTTTGTCTCGTCATCATGCTCTGAGAACTCCAGCCAACATGACAATGAGAGGAGAAGGAGACTCTAGAAGGACCGATCTTCTCAAAGATCGAACAACTCAAGATTAACTCACGGAATGAGACATAGCAACATCTCTCGAGCTGAGACACTAAGCACACATCTAGAGGGATGGAGTGGAACGGATGACGAGGGTTCACTAGGTAGACAACAATTCCACACTTAAGAAGGTGGTGAACGGTTGTCAACATAGCGAGGAGTTGAGTTGCCATGATACCATAACGGGGCACCTTAGGGAAGGTGACTCGTAGAGATATCCCCTTAAGTGGCAAAAAGAATTACCTTTGATTCAGAGATCATTGAAACTCTTCTTACCAGGCTAAGGCAATTTACAAATGATTGTTTCACGGAGTTGGAAGAAATTGCATACTCACATCGGAAAGGAAACTATGGTTATAGAACAACTCGGCAACAGAAGGCACATTCCAGTTGATACCGAGGATATAACCCAGTGACTGAGCGTGCTCTCAAGAACTTGAGCATTTCCATATTCATCAAGGTCTTACCAGCATCCGTGCCCAAGGATCCTGGCTGTTGGGGAACGTTGCAGAAAATAAAAAATTTCCTACGGTTTCACCAAGATCCATCTATGAGTTCATCTAAGCAATGAGTCATGGGAGAGAGATTGCATCTACATACCACTTGTAGATCGCATGCGGAAGCGCTCAAGAGAACGGTGATGATGGAGTCGTACTCGCCGTGATTCAAATCACCGATGACCAAGTGCCGAACGGACAGCACCTCCTTCTTGATCCATCAAGGGGGAAGGAGAGGTTGATGATGATCCAGCAGCACGACGGCGTGGTGGTGGATGCAGCAGAACTCCGGCAGGGCTTCGCCAAGCTGCTGCGGGAGGAGGACGAGGTGTAGCAGGGGGAGGGAGGCGCCAAGGCTTGGGGTGCGGCTGCCCTCCCCCTTGCCCTCCTTTATATAGGCCCCCAAGGGGGGCGCCGGCCCTGGGAGATGCAATCTCCCAAGGGGGGCGGCGGCCAGGGGGTGGAGTGCCCCCCAAGGCAAGTGGTGCGCCCCCCCCCCCACCTAGGGTTTCCAACCCTAGGCGCAGGGGGCCCAAGGGGGGGCGCACCAGCCCACTAGGGGCTGGTTCCCCTCCCACTTCAGCCCACGGGGCCCTCCGGGATAGGTGGCCCCACCCGGTGGACCCCCGGGACCCTTCCGGTGGTCCCAGTACAATACCGGGTGACCCCGAAACTTTCCCGATGGCCGAAACAGCACTTCCTATATATAATTCTTTACCTCCGGACCATTCCGAAACTCCTCGTGACGTCCGGGATCTCATTCGGGACTCCGAACAACTTTCGGTATGCTGCATACTCATATTCATACAACCCTAGCGTCACCGAACCTTAAGTGTGTAGACCCTACGGGTTCGGGAGACATGTAGACATGACCAAGACGGCTCTCCGGTCAATAACCAACAGCGGGATCTGGATACCCATGTTGGCTCCCACATACTCCTCGATGATCTCAACGGATGAACCACGATGTCGAGGATTCAAGCAACCCCGTATACTATTCCCTTTGTCAGACGGTATGTTACTTGCCCGAGACTCGATCGTCGGTATCCCAATACCTTGTTCAGTCTCGTTACCGGCAAGTCACTTTACTCGTACCGTAATGCATGATCCCGTGACCAGGCACTTGGTCACTTTGAGCTCATTATGATTATGCACTACCGAGTGGGCCCAATAATACCTCTCCGTTATACGGAGTGACAAATCCCAGTCTCGATCCGTGTCAACCCAACAGACACTTTCGGAGATACCTATAGTGCACCTTTATAGTCACCCAGTTACGTTGTGACGTTTGGTACACCCAAAGCACTCCTACGGTATCCGGGAGTTACACGATCTCATGGTCTAAGGAAGAGATACTTGACATAGGAAAAGCTCTTGCAAACGAACTACACGATCTTGTGCTATGCTTAGGATTGGGTCTTGTCCATCACATCATTCTCCTAATGATGTGATCCCATTTTCAACGACATCCAGTGTCCATAGTCAGGAAACCATGACTATCTGTTAACCAACGAGCTAGTCAACTAGAGGCTCACTACGGACGTATTGTGGTCTATGTATTCACACATGTATTACGATTTCCGGATAATAAAATTATAGCATGAATAAACACAATTATCATGAACAGAAATATAATAATAATCCTTTTATTATTGCCTCTAGGGCATATTTCCAACAGTCTCCCACTTGCCCTAGAGTCAATAATCTAGTTACATTGTGATGAATCGAACACCCATAGAGTTCTGGTGTTGATCATGTTTTGCTCGCGAGAGATGTTTAGTCAACGGATCTGCGACATTCAGATCCGTATGTACTTTGCAAATATCTATGTCTCCATCTTGAACATTTTCACGGATGGAGTTGAAGCGGCGCTTGATGTGCCTGGTCTTCTTGTGAATCCTAGGCTCCTTGGCAAGGGCAATAGCTCCAGTGTTGTCATAGAAGAGTTTGATCGGCCCCGACGCATTGGGTATGACTCCTAGGTCGGTGATGAACTCCTTCACCCATATTGCTTCATGCGCTGCCTCCGAGGCTGCCATGTACTCCGCTTCATATGTAGATCCCGCCACGACGCTCTGCTTGCAGCTGCACTAGCTTACTGCCCCACCATTCAACATATACACGTATCTGGTTTGTGACTTAGAGTCATCCAGATCTGTGTCGAAGCTAGCATCAACGTAACCCTTTACGACGAGCTCTTCGTCACCTCCATAAACGAGAAACATGTCCTTTGTCCTTTTCAGGTACTTCAGGATATTCTTGACCGTTGTCCAGTGTTCCTTGCCGGGATTACTTTGGTACCTTCCTACCAAACTTACGACAAGGTTTACATCAGGTCTGGTACACAGCATGGCATACATAATAGATCCTATGGCTGAGGCATAGGGGATGACACTCATCTTTTCTCTATCTTTTGCCGTGGTCGGACATTGAGCCGAGCTCAATCTCACACCTTGCAGTACAGGCAAGAACCCTTTCTTGGACTGATCCATTTTGAACTTCTTCAAAATCTTATCAAGGTATGTGCTTTGTGAAAGACCTATGAGGCGTCTCTATCTATCCCTATAGATCTTGATGCCTAATATGTAAGCAGCTTCTCCAAGGTCCTTCATTGAAAAACACTTATTCAAGTAGGCCTTAATGCTGTCCAAGAATTATATATCATTTCCCATCAAAAGTATGTCATCTACATATAATATGAGAAATGCTACAGAGCTCCCACTCACTTTCTTGTAAACATGGGCTTCTCCATAAGTCTGCATAAACCCAAACGCTTTGATCATCTCATCAAAGCGAATGTTCCAACTCCGAGATGCTTGCACCAGCCCATAAATGGATCGCTGGAGCTTGCATACTTTGTTAGCATTCTTAGGATCGACAAAACCCTCCGGCTGCATCATATACAGTTCTTCCTTAAGATGCCCGTTAAGGAATGTCGTTTTGACGTCCATCTGCCATATCTCATAATCATAGTATGCGGCAATTGCTAACATGATTCGGACGGACTTCAGCTTCGCTACGAGAGAGAATGTCTCATCGTAGTCAACCCCTTGAACTTGTCGATAACCCTTAGCGACAAGTCGAGCTTTATAGATGGTAATATTACCATCCACGTCCGTCTTCTTCTTAAAGATCCATTTGTTTTCTATCGCTCGCCGATCATCGGGCAAGTCAGTCAAAGTCCTTACTTTGTTTTTATACATGGATTCTATCTCGGATTGCATGGCTTCAAGCCATTTGTTGGAATCTGGGCCCGCCATCACTTCTTCATAGTTCAAAGGTTCACCGTTGTCTAACAACATGATTTCCAGGACAGGGTTGCCATACCACTCTTGTGTGGAACGTGTCCTTGTGGACCTACGAGGTTCTGTAGCAACTTGATCCGAAGTACCTTGATCATCATCATTAATTTCCTCTCCAGTTGGTGTAGGCACCACAGGAACATTTTCCTGAGCTGTACTACATTCCGGTTCAAGAGGTAGTACTTCATCGAGTTCTACTTTCCTCCCACTTACTTCTTTCGAGAGAAACTCTTTTTCCAGAAAGGATCCATTCTTGGCAACAAAGGTCTTGCCCTCGTATCTTAAGTAGAAGGTATACCCAATGGTTTCCTTAGGGTATCCTATGAAGACGCATTTTTCCGACTTGGATTCGAGCTTTCCAGGTTGTAATTTCTTGACATAAGCATCACATCCCCAAACTTTTAGAAACGACATCTTAGGTTTCTTCCCAAACCATAATCCATACAGTGTCGTCTCAACGGATTTATACGGTGCCCTATTTAAAGTGAATGTAGTTGTCTCTAGAGCGTATCCCCAAAATGATAGCGGTAAATCGGTAAGAGACATCATAGACCGCACCATATCCAATAGAGTGCGATTACGACGTTCGGACACACCGTTATGCTGAGGTGTTCCAGGCGGCGTGAGTTGTGAAACGATTCCACATTTCCTTAAGTGTGTACCAAATTCATGACTTAAGTATTCTCCTCCACGATCTGATCGTAGGAACTTTATCTTTCGGTCACGTTGATTCTCTACCTCATTCTGAAATTCCTTGAACCTTTCAAAGGTCTCAGACTTGTGTTTCATCAAGTAGACATACCCATATCTACTCAAGTCATCAGTGAGAGTGAGAACATAACGATATCCTCCGCGAGCCTCAACGCTCATTGGACCGCACACATCGGTATGTATGATTTCCAATAAGTTGGTTGCTCGCTCCATTGTTCCGGAGAACGGAGTCTTGGTCATTTTTCCCATGAGGCATGGTTCGCATGTGTCAAATGATTCATAATCGAGAGACTCTAAAAGTCCATCATCATGGAGCTTCTTCATGCGCTTGACACCAATGTGACCAAGGCGGCAGTGCCACAAGTATGTGGGACTATCGTTATCAACTTTACATCTTTTGGTATTCACGCTATGAATATGTGTAGCATTATGTTCGAGATTCATTAAGAATAAACCATTGACCATCGGGGCATGACCATAAAACATATCTCTCATATAAATAGAACAACCATTATTCTCGGATTTAAATGAGTAGCCATCTCGTATTAAACGAGATCCAGATACAATGTTCATGCTCAAACTTGGCACTAAATAACAATTATTGAGGTTCGCAACTAATCCTGTGGGTAAATGTAGAGATAGCGTGCCGACGGCGATCACATCGACCTTGGAACCATTCCCGACGCGCATCGTCACCTTGTCCTTCGCCAGTCTCCGCTTATTCCGCAGCTCCTGCTGTGAGTTACAAATATGAGCAACGGCACAGGTATCAAATACCCAGGAGTTACTACGAGTACTGGTAAGGTACACATCAATTACATGTATATCAAATATACCTTTCGTGTTGCCGGCCTTCTTGTCCGCTAAGTATTTGGGGCAGTTCCGCTTCTAGTGATCCTTCCCCTTGCAATAAAAGCACTCAGTCTCAGGCTTGGGTCCATTCTTTGACTTCTTCACGGCAACTGGCTTACCGGGCGTGGCAACATCTTTTCCGTCCTTCTTGAAGTTCTTCTTACCCTTGCCCTTCTTGAACTTAGTGGTCTTATTGACCATCAACACTTGATGTTCTTTCTTGATTTCAACCTCTACTGACTTCAGCATTGAAAATACTTCAGGAATGGTCTTCACCATCCCCTACATATTGTAGTTCAACACAAAGCTCTTGTAGCTCGGTGGGAGCGACTGAAGGATTCTGTCAATGACCGCCTCGTCCGGGAGGTTGATTTCCAACTGGGACGGGCGGTTGTGCAACCCAGACATTTTGAGTATGTGCTCACTGACAGAACTGTTTTCCTCCATCTTACAACTATAGAACTTGTCGGAGACTTCATATCTCTCGACCCGGGCATGAGCTTGAAAAACCATTTTCAGCTCCTCGAACATCTCATATGCTCCGTGTTTCTCAAAACGCTTTTGGAGCCCCGGTTCTAAGCTGTAAAGCATGCCGCACTGAACGAGGGAGTAATCATCAGCACGTGACTGCCAAGCGTTCATAACGTCTTGGTTCTCTGGGAAGGGTGCTTCACCTAGCGGTTCATCTAGGACATATGCTTTCTTGGCTGCTATGAGGATGATCCTCAGGTTCCGGACCCAGTCCGAATAGTTGCTGCCATCATCTTTCAGCTTGGTTTTCTCTAGGAACGCGTTGAAGTTCATGTTGACATGAGCGTTGGCCATTTGATCTACAAGACATATTTTGAAAAAGTTTTAGACTAAGTTCATGATAATTAAGTTCATCTAATCAAATTATTTAATGAACTCCCACTCAGATTGACATCCCTCTAGTCATCTAAGTGTTACACGATCCGAGTCGACTAGGCCGTGTCCGATCATCACGTGAGATGGACTAGTCATCATCGGTGAACATCTCCATGTTGATCGTATCTTCCATACGACTCATGTTCGACCTTTCGGTCTCTGTGTTCCGAGGCCATGTCTGTACATGCTAGGCTCGTCAAGTTAACCCTAAGTGTTCTGCATGTGTAAATCTGTCTTACACCCGTTGTATGTGAACGTAAGGATCTATCACACCCGATCATCACGTGGTGCTTCGAAACGACGAACTTTAGCAATGGTGCACAGTTAGGGGGAACACTTTCTTGAAATTATTATAAGGGATCATCTTATTTACTACCATCGTTCTAAGTAAACAAGATGCATAAACATAATAAACATCACATGCAATTATATAAAGTAGTGACATGATATGGCCAATATCATATAGCTCCTTCGATCTCCATCTTCGGGGCTCCATGATCATCTTCGTCACCGGCATGACACCGTGATCTCCATCATCATGATCTCCATCATTGTGTCTTCATGAAGTTGTCACGCCAACGACTACTTCTACTTCTATGGCTAACTCATTTAGCAATAAAGTAAAGTAATTTACATGGCGTTCTTCAATGACACGCAGGTCATACAAAAAATAAAGACAACTCCTATGGCTCCTGCCGGTTGTCATACTCATCGACATGCAAGTCGTGATTCCTATTACAAGAACATGATCTCATACATCACAATATATCATTCATCATTCATCACAACTTCTGGCCATATCACATCACATAACAGTTGCTGCAAAAACAAGTTAGACGTCCTCTAATTGTTGTTGCATCTTTTACGTGGCTGCAATTGGGTTCTAGCAAGAACGTTTTCTTACCTACGAATAACCATAACGTGATTTTGTCAACTTCTATTTACCCTTCATAAGGACCCTTTTCGTCGAATCCGCTCCAACTAAAGTAGGAGAGACAGACACCCGCTAGCCACCTTATGCAACTAGTGCATGTCAGTCGGTGGAACCTGTCTCACGTAAGCTTACGTGTAAGGTTGGTCCGGGCCGCTTCATCCCACAATACCGCTGAAGCAAGAAAAGACTAGTAGCAGCAAGCAAGTTGACAAGATCTACGCCCACAACAAAATTGTGTTCTACTCGTGCAATAGAGAACTACGCATAGACCTAGCTCATGATGCCACTGTTGGGGAACGTTGCAAAAAATAAAAAATTTCCTACGGTTTCACCAAGATCCATCTATGAGTTCATCTAAGCAACGAGTCATGGGAGAGAGATTGCATCTACATACCACTTGTAGATCGCGTGCGGAAGCGTTCAAGAGAACGGTGATGATGGAGTCGTACTCGCCGTGATTCAAATCACCGATGACCAAGTGCCGAACGGACAGCACCTTCGCGCTCAACACACGTACGGAGCGGATGACGTATCATCCTTCTTGATCCAGCAAGGGGGAAGGAGAGGTTGATGATGATCAAGCAGCACGACGGCGTGGTGGTGGATGCAGCAGAACTCCGGCAGGGCTTCGCCAAGATGCTGCGGGAGGAGGACGAGGTGTAGCAGGGGGAGGGAGGCGCCAAGGCTTGGGGTGCGGCTGCCCTCCCCCTTGCCCTCCTTTATATAGGCCCCCAGGGGGGCGCCGGCCCTGGGAGATGCAATCTCCCAAGGGGGGCGGCGGCCAGGGGGGTGGAGTGCCCCCCAAGGCAAGTGGTGCCCCCCCCCCCCCACCTAGGGTTTCCAACCCTAGGCGCAGGGGGGCCCAAGGGGGGCGCACCAGCCCACTAGGGGCTGGTTTCCCTCCCACTTCAGCCCACGGGGCCCTCCGGGATAGGTGGCCCCACCCGGTGGACCCCCGGGACCCTTCCGGTGGTCCCGGTACAATACCGGGTGACCCCGAAACTTTCCCGATGGCCGAAACAGCACTTCCTATATATAATTCTTTACCTCCGGACCATTCTGAAACTCCTCGTGACGTCCGGGATCTCATCCGGGACTCCGAACAACTTTCGGTATGCTACATACTCATATTCATACAACCCTAGCGTCATCCGAACCTTAAGTGTGTAGACCCTATGGGTTCGGGAGACATGTAGACATGACCGAGATGGCTCTCCGGTCAATAACCAACAGCGGGATCTGGATACCCATGTTGGCTCCCACATACTCCTCGATGATCTCATCGGATGAACCACGATGTCGAGGATTCAAGCAACCCCGTATACTATTCCCTTTGTCAGACGGTATGTTACTTGCCCGAGACTCGATCGTCGGTATCCCAATACCTCGTTCAGTCTCGTTACCGGCAAGTCACTTTACACTTGGTCACTTTGAGCTCATTATGATGATGCACTACCGAGTGGGCCCAGTGATACCTCTCCGTTATACAGAGTGACAAATCCCAGTCTCGATCTGTGTCAACCCAACAGACACTTTCGGAGATACCTGTAGTGCAACTTTATAGTCACCCAGTTACGTTGTGACTTCTGGTACACCCAAAGCACTCCTACGGTATCCGGGAGTTACACGATCTCATGGTCTAAGGAAGAGATACTTGACATAGGAAAAGCTCTAGCAAAACGAACTACACGATCTTGTGCTATGCTTAGGATTGGGTCTTGTCCATCACATTATTCTCCTAATGATGTGATCCCGTTGTCAACGACATCCAATGTCCATAGTCAGGAAACCATTACTATCTGTTGACCAACGAGCTAGTCAACTAGAGGCTCACTAGGGACGTATTGTGGTCTATGTATTCACACGTGTATTACGATTTTCGGATAATACAATTATAGCATGAATAAAGACAATTATCATGAACAAAGAAATATAATAATAATCCTTTTATTATTGCCTCTAGGGCATATTTCCAACACTGGCCACAACGTACTACCATGATGAATAACGACGGAGGATGCAGGTGCAAGGAAGGACAACACTTTCTCAGATTTTACCTTGACGACGCCAAGGAAACAAAATCTGGAGGATCGACCGAGAGACATTTAGCACTCCGCTTCTAATGTTCTCCTTGATGTGCTAGCGTATCCCATTCATTCAAATGGTTTGGTAACTAGACCATCAAGTAAAATGTCGGACTTCGGAAGGACAAGAATCCATAAGGAACAATTAGAGAGTAATTCCTACGAAGTCCTTATGGGGAGGTGGCCAACTTCTTCAATCAAGATATTACAATAATGGGTCTTTCGGCTGGGTGTGTTGGCCACGACATCCACTTTACCGGGTTACAGAGAGACCAATATTATAGTTCTTGGGAAACGTTCCAACCATCAAGTCTGCCTGAGATTCAGATCTGGTTGGTGTCAGAATATTCCAGACTCATCAAGTCCAGAAAAATGAAAGTTTGCAACATAAATCGACGAGATGGCGTTGCGAGATTCTCGGGAAATGGACTACGGTAGTAAGCTCCAAAACATGAGCTGGTTCTGCTACAAACATGTGAACACGTTGTCCCAGACAAGCATGGCCACGGAGTAGTCTTATAGTTAAACACTACCGAGTTCAGGTGGGGAACCATCTTCGAGGATATCGAAGTCCTTGATTAAGCCCGGGTTAGCTCTTAAAAAGAACTCCTTCTCCTAGAACAAATCAGATAGTGGCTTGGTGTGCTAGGGACACATATAGAATGGAGGTAGCGAGCCTATCAAACCATAGCATACTTCGCACATGCATGACTGACTTGAGATGGTTCCAGAGGAGGCAACATTGACTTTCTCGAATTCACGGCGGCAACTTGCATCAAATGCACATGAATTAGAGGAGGTCACTTCCTTCATCCGGACATATGCTCCATGAGCGGGTCATGAAGATAATGCTTATAAAAGTTTCCAATACTAGCTGGATGTTCAACACAATCACGGAGAAGATAAAAATGTTGTTGATGGGCTCAACAACAACTCATCCAGGTTTCCATGAAGATGGAATCCCATAATTGTGTGAACAAGTGATAGCATTGGTCAGACCCAAAAGATATAATGGTGTATGCTCGAAGAAACAACCATGAGTAAGACAACATTACGAATATCATTGGTTCTGATTTGATTTGAGGATAGCCCATACTCGAATCAAAGTTTGGATAAGATGATAGGTCCATTAACTGATCATGAGGGTCAATCAATGAAAATACAATCTTTCTTCAACACACACACACACACACACAAGATATCCCTTGGAGATGAACTAAGTCAGGTGAGCTTTTATCTTCCAACTCTCCAAGTTGTTGTTTAGCTTAACCAACTAGCTCAGGGGTATCCAACACAGATTCTTGGAGAAGGGAATGGTTTATAAGAAACCAACTTAATCACGAACTCAACATAGCGGTCAGGTGACAACCTGGTAATACTCCCGAGAAGATATTCGGAACATCACGAACCACCGATATGTTACTAAGCTCGGAGCAATCTTGCTTTTCAGGGCAAGACGATGTGATCACAAGAGTGAGGGATTGACTCAATCCTAACTCATTGATCGGAGAGTGCATCAGAAATAAGGACTAGGTAGCACGATTAATCTTAGAATCGTGATTCAAGAACCAACACACTAAGAATGAAGTTATTGTCCTTTAACTACCAAGCAACGGAGTTGCTAGGAGTATAGATTTCACACATCACGGTTCACTTGTCGGCATTCCGGTTGCAACAACATGGAAGTCGAGAAATGAATAATGAGGGCGGGAAGTATTACTGCGTCAAGAATTCATAAGAGATAGTGGAATTCTCATGATGATCCTGACATAAAGAGGGTAACACTTCAGGGTAGAAGGGATCAAAAGTTTGACGGACCACAAGAATAATAAGCATCGATAACACGAATGCACAATTACCCCTGACTATCAGTTGATAGACGAAGATCGGAATACGACTGAAGAGGGACAACTCAAAGGAACATATATCTTTCTGAGTTGTGGATGCATAGATTAGTATGTCGAGCAAAGCTCAACATTTCTTCCGGATAACCCATGCAGAAGGTAGAACTGGCAGATTCATGATATAGAATGGAGAACTCATCAAGAGCACTCTGGTTGTGATCTTTTGGTTCAAAAGAACTCCTGCCAAGAATGGTTCATGGTATTTGGAAGAACGATATACCACGGACCTCGAGGACTATCGCAAAGGTTACTAATGTACTAAAGGAACTAGCAAACACTATCAACACGAGGTAAGTAGGGTGAATCTCGGGTTCAAAACCCAAGGAGTAGAATACCTACTACTAAGTGGCATCACGGGATGCTTTCGAGAAATAAGGCCAGAATCATCACACTGGGAACACAAATCATGGCTAGCATACTAGGTGGTACTCTAAGACACCTAGGGTCATAATAATAACTCCAACATATATGTTGAGGCAATAGAGCACGTCAACTCACTAATTAGTGTGGTTAACCTGGCCCAAAGAACATCGGGAACGGAAAGAAGGGATTTGCAAATGCATCAGACTATTTAGAAATCTGGGATGACTCGGACAGCATAGCGGCTGTAAATGCTCAAAAGAATTTGAGACATGCTACAAAATGTTGGCATAACCACTCAGAAGCACAATATCAAGGTTTCGAGATCAACAGCTAACATACAGAGGTAGAAGCTGAACTGAAGCTTAAATCCAACAATCTTATGAGTCTACTGATTAGTAACACGTGATCCTGATAGAATGAAGAGAAGGCCTAGTTCCTTAACCGCGTAGGAAAGATATGATGACTTAGATCAGAAGGCATAAGGTAAAGGAGTAAAAAGAGCCTTACGTTCCATCCCACAATCAATTCCCCTACATATAACTAAAGCATTTCTAGACTCAATTTCGACCAGTTTGGCTTGGTAGTCCTACAGGCAGTCAGGCTCTGATACCAAAGCTGTCAGGACCCCGACTCAATGCCACATCGATCTAGCATGTAACACATCATATCACTTTGCGGCCTCACGCACGGTATCCCCACGGGTGTCGCCTTACCTTTCCCCGGGACCGTTTGCGCCTTTTGGCACGCGTACATGATAGTGTCGCTAGCATCCATATGATAAGGAGCCTGGGCTGACATGGCTAGTCGTAAACCCAAAGTGGCACAAACTTACAAGGACAGGCATCCATGACCCAACATCGAACGTGTCGGTCATCAGCGAGTGAATCCAGGCTCTAGCATTGGGTTAGCAGGACTCCGGTGAACCGGGCTGTAGCGGGCTAGCAGGACTCCGGTATTCATCGCGTGACATTTCCCCGAAGGGACAGACACAGGATCGAAGAAGGACACATGCCGGCCAGCCTAAGTGTTCCGGAGCAGTAGCAAGCTACCATGGCTCAGTGGAAGCACTAGGAGACATTTCCCAATAAGAGAGGCTACTAAGGATAAACAACTAGATAGTCAGATCCCACACATACCAAGCATTTCAATAACATACACACAATATGCTCGATATGTGCAAATACAACATGGCATCACAACATGACTCTAAAACTCAAGTATTTTATTCAATAGGATCCGGGGAGCGAGATATTACAAACATGGGTCTCATGACCCAATATTCAGAGCATACAAGTCAAAGCACATGCGGAAGCTTAACATGTCTGAGTACAGACAACTACAAATTCACACGAGTCCACATATTCACCATATCAATACACCACTATAGATCCGCTCCCGTCTCCCTACGAGAACGCCATCCATAGCACTCACGCTTATTTTGCGTATTTTAGAGTATCCACTTTCACTTGTCTATGAACTGTACAGGCAACCCAGAAGTCCTTTACCACGGACACGGCTATTCGAATAGATCATATTAACCCTACAGGGGTGTACTTCTTCACACACGCTCTCACCACTTACCGCCGTTTACACGACATGTACTCGACAACCTTCAAGCAGAAGCCCAGCGAGGGTGTCGGCCACGACCTGACTAACCACACAAGTCTCTTGTCCAGGTTTATCGCCTATTCGGGTTCCATCTGCAAGGAGATCTGGCCGGGGTGTCGCTCATGGCCCCAAACGATGTGAGCAGGGTTCCCAAGCCCACCATCTGGGTGCCACTTGGTACACCGTGCCACTGTGCCTAGTCTGTCCCAAGCCCACCTGTACCGGGTGTCACTTGGTAGACTGCTAACACTACCTACAAACACCAGAAACTAGTTGCAACTCCTGGACAGAGATCAAGTTGATTAATAAGTCGAGAGAGCTTGGAGTGCCCGGAGCCCAATGTGTGCTAGTAACTGTTCATGGATCACAAACACAGAACTCAGTTCCTAAGGACGGCTTCAATGAGACAACCCACCATGTACTCCTACATGGCCTCTCACCGCTACCTTTACCAAATCGTGTTCACACACTTAGCTCACAACAGTAGGACATGTTTACACACCTCCAATTCATCCCTGATGAATCAGACCTGACACAACTCTAAGCAATAGCAGGCATGACAAACAAGCATGAATGAGTAGGCACATCAGGGCTCAAACAACTCCTACTCATGCTAGTGGGTTTCATCTATTTACTGTGGCAATGATAGGTCATGCAGAGGCTAAAGGGGTTCAACTACCGCAGCAAGTAACAGTTGTATCGTTGTTGTCCTAATGCAGTAAAATAGAGCAGGAGCGAGAGAGTGGGATTGTATCGAAATGAACAAGGGGGTTTTGCTTGCCTGGCACTTCTGAAGATAGTATAGCTCTTCATCGGTGTCATCAATCACATCGTCGGAACACGTCTACTGAGAGGGGATAAACACCGACAAACAAAGAAGAAACACAATCAATGCAATGCGACAATATGATGCATGATCATGACATGGCAATATGTTGTTATTTGGGCTAATGCAACTAGCAAACAGATTAAATGAAGTTGGTTTGAATCCAAGGTTCAAATTCAAACTCCATATGTGGATATTAAAATGCCATTTATATGATTTGTGCTAAACAGCAGCTATAAGTTGTTCTCACATGCATGAAAATGGTACATATGGATAGGTTGGATTTTTCTGATCATTTTTCATATATAAATTATTTCATTCTGAGCTATGGTTATTTTCTATGATTTTTAGAAGTTTGGGGTATTTTCTGAAATTTATAAACCATTTCCTGATTTATTTTAATTCCAGAAATACTTTACTGCGTCAGCATGATGCCCGCGTGACGTCAGCAAGTCAACAGGGTTGACCAGAGTCAAACCTGACGCATGGGACCTGGTCAATGTTGACGTGGCCAGGCAAACTGACCGGTGGGCCACGGCATTAGCTTAAACTATGCAGGGAGATAATCCTGTGATTAATTAAGGGCGTGGGGCCCATTTGTCAGTGACCTAAGACTATTAGGTTAGCGCCTAATCTGCAGTTAGGCCGGCGTTTAACCGGGGTTGACTCGCCGGCGAGGTGCCGCGGCGGCGGGGTGGCTTGGGAATCGCCCACAGGGCATGGCTTGCGACGCGGTTTGGTTCTACGGCGAGCTGGGGCTCGTGCACATCTAGCGGTGGCAGAGATAGGGCGCTAGGTGGTCTGTAGTAGCGGCAGCGGCGAGTTGGGCGGCGGCTGGAGCTCGGGTGTTAATGAAATCAATGACATGGCGCGCGGGAAGACCAGCGGTTTGCACCTACGTGATCTACGAGAGCTCCCGAACCCAACGGAGGCACGCACGGGACCATTTGGTCACCGGAGCCTCGTTGGCGACGAGCTCGTGCGGCGGCGGCATACGGGACTCGCGGTCATCGGTGTTGCAGCAAGAAATTGACCAAGGGGAGAGGGGGAGATGACGGCGGGGCTCACAGGGAGTTGGATGGGCGGCTCGTTTGGCTCGGGGAAGCGTCGGAGCGAGCGGGCGGCAAAGGGGATCTCCGGCGACCCGAGGAGGAAGAAGGGGTCGGGGATGTCGTCACGGAGCTCCTGGCGGCGCCTGGCTTGGTGCAGAGGACGCGGGGGTCGAGGTGGAGCTCATGGCATATCCGGATGGGCGCGGGGAGGTCGGTGGTAGCAACGAGCGGTGACAGTGGCTTACGGGGGCGTGGGCCATAGCTGGAGAGGACGAGGAAGAGAGCCAGGGGGAGAATGGGGGGTCAGCATGGTCGGGGCAGCGCCAAGGAGTGGCTTTGAGGCGTCGCCACGCTGTCCAAGCGGGGCAGGCGGCCAGGGAGCTGCGTGGCGAGCTCGGCGTGCGCGGGCACGCTCCTCTCTGCCTGCCTAGCGAGAGGAAGCAGGTGGCTGGCACGGGCCATCACAGTGTTGGGCCGGCCAGTGGGCTGCTAGGTGGGCTGGGCCTTCTACAGGGTTGGGCTGCACAGGTAAGTTAGGTAGGCCTCTGCTCTTTTTTAATTTTTCTTCTGTTTTGTTTAATTTACTTCCTTTTGCCACTGTTCCTAATAAAAAAAAATCAAAAACAGCGACAAAATTCCCCTCAATATTTTTATGTTGCTTAATGGACTTTTCCCAAAGCACATAAAATGTTCCAGGGTATTTGGAAATATATTCTATACAAGTTATGGATATAATTCCAAATGCAAATAAAATAATGATTTAAATTCAGTACCCAAAATATTCCTCAAAAATGCTCATTACTTTTGGTTTGGTGCAAAAACCTTTGCCAAATATAACCAACATTATTTAAGGCCATTTTGGGAACACTGAATGCAATTTCCAGGGTTCTTTGCCCTGCTTTTAATTAAAGTTTTGAGGCTTCAACAATCCTCAATTCAAGTTTCAAAAATTTAAATATGATGCTCACATGAAGGGCTAGCCTAGTGCATACCAGAACTAGGGATGTGACAATTATCTATTGTTCATGATATAATTGTATTAACTAGAACCCGTAATACATGTGTGAATACATAGACCACAACATGTCCCTAGTGAGCCTCTAGTTGACTAGCTCATTGATCAATAGATGGTTATGGTTTCCTGACCATGGACATTGGATGTCATTGATAACGGGATCACATCATTAGGAGAATGATGTGATGGACAAGACCCAATCCTAAGCATAGCACAAGATTTTGTAGTTCGTTTGCTCAGAGCTTTTCTAATGTCAAGTATCATTTCCTTAGACCATGAGATTGTGCAACTCCCAGATATCGTAGGAATGCTTTGGGTGTACCAAACGTCACAACGTAACTGGGTGGCTATAAAGGTGCACTACAGGTATCTCCGAAAGTGTTTGTTGGGTTGGCACGAATCGAGACTGGGATTTGTCACTCCGTATGACGGAGAGGTGTCTCTGGGACCACTCGGTAATGCATCATAATAATGAGCTCAATGTGACTAAGGAGTTAGTCACGGGATCATGCGTTATGGAACGAGTAAAGAGACTTGTTGGTAACGGGATTGAACGAGGTATTGGGATACCGACGATCGAATCTCGGGCAAGTAACATACCGGTGGACAAAGGGAATTGTATACGGGATTCATTGAATCCCTGACATCGTGGTTCATGCGATGAGATCATCGTGGAACATGTGGGGGTCAACATGGGTATCCAGATCCCACTATTGGTTATTGGCCAGAGAATTTCTCGGTCATGTCTGCATGGTTCCCGAACTCGTAGGGTCTACACACTTAAGGTTAGGTGATGCTAGAGTTGTTATGGGAAATTGTATGTGGTTACTGAAGGTTGTTCGAAGTCCCGGATGAAATCCTGGATGTCACGAAAAGTTTCAGAATGATCTAGATGTGAACATTTATATATGGGAAGTCCAGTTTCAGTTGCTGGAATGGTTTCAGGGGTTATTGGTATTGTACCGGGACCACCGAAATGTGTCCGGAGGTCCACTGGGTGGGGCCACCTGCCTCGGGGGATTTAATGGGCTGAATATGGGAGGGAACCTTCCCCCTAGTGGGCTGATGCGCCCCCCGCCAAGGGCCCAAGGCGCCTAGGGTTTGGAAACCCTATGGGAGGGGGACACCTCCACCTTGCTTGGGGGGCAAGGCTCCCCTCCTGGCCGTCGCCCCCCTATAGATGGGATCTAGAGGGGACGGACCCCTCTCCCCTTCACCCTATAAATATAGGAGGGTGGGATGGCTGCAGCACCCCTTTCCTTGGCGCAGCCCCTCCCTTGGCAACACCTCCTCCTCCTCCGTAGAGCTTGGCGAAGCCCTGCAGAAATACCACAAGCTCCACCACCACGTCGTCATGCTGCCAGAGCTCTCCCTCAACTTCTCCTCTCCCCTTGCTAGATCAAGAAGGAGGAGACATCCCCGGGTTGTATGTGTGTTGAACGCGGAGGCACCGTCTGTTCTGTGCTAGATCGGATCTTCCGCGATTTGAATCGCGGCGAGTACGACTCCATCATCCACGTTCTTGTAACGCTTCCGCTTAGCAATCTTCAAAGGTATGAAGATGCACTCCCTCTCTCTCTCTCGTTGCTAGAATCTCCTAGATTGATCTTGGTGATACGTAAGAAAATTTTGAATTATTGCTACGTTCCCCAACACTTACCCCCTTTCTTAAACTTCCAAGCACATTCTTCATGAGATGATCTTTGGTAGTGAGCTTGGATGCAATATTGGCGACACGACGCTCCAATTACTCCTCATGAGAGAGTTGAGGAGCAATAACTTGATCATCTTGAGCGTCATCTTGAGCTTGTTCTTGATCCTGAGCTTGCTCTTGATCTTGAACTTGCTCGAGAGGGGGAACTTGACCTTGGGCATCACTTGGTGGTTCACCACCATCTTGAGATTGATCTTGCCCTTGATCTTGTTCACTTGATTGAGGGCCTTCACTTTGTTCTTCAGAAGCGTGTGGGTCTTGGGTTGGTGATGGTTCCACTTGAGTGGAACATTGTCCTTCTCCTTCGGCCACAAGGGGTTCCTCAATGGGTAGGATATGACCAACACCCATTCTTCTTATGGCTTGGGGAGGAATTTCATCACCTACACCACAAGTACCAATTTGCTCCACTTGGGAGCCGTTATTCTTGTCAAACTCCACGTTACACGTCTCCTCAGTGAGTCCCATGGACTTGTTGAGGACACGGTAAGCATGAGAGTTTGTAGCATAACCAACAAATATGCACTCATGAGCTCTAGCCTCAAATTTAGACAAATAAACACCTTTCTTGAGAATGGAACACTTACAACTGAACACCTGGAAGTACTTGAGGTTGGGCTTGTTACCGGTGAGTATCTCATATGGAGTCTTGTTCAAGACTTTGTATAGATAGAGCCGATTGGGTGCATGACACGCGGCGTTAATGGCTTTGGTCCAAAAGTTGTAGGGAGACTTGAACTCCGCCATCATGGTCCTTGTCGCATCCATCAACATCCGGTTCTTCCGCTCCTCTACACCATTTTGTTGAGGGGTGTAAGGTGCGGAATATTGATGCTTGATCCCTTCATCACTAAGGAACTCATCCAAGGTGTAGTTCTTGAACTCGGTGCCGTTGTCACTTCTTATTGTCAAGATCTTTTCATTGTGTTGACGTTGAGCTTCATTGTGTTGACGTTGAGCTTCATTTGCAAAGTCGATGACGGTTTGTTGAGTCTCACTCTTCCTCTTGAAGAAATATACCCAAGTGTATCTTGAATAATCATCCACAATCACCAAGCAATACTTTCTACCCCCAAGACTATCAAAGGATGGAGGCCCAAAGAGATCCAAGTGAAGTATGTCCAAGGGCCTCTTCAATTAGATGATAGTCATGGGAGGGTGAGCCTTCTCATGTAGCTTTCCTTTGATACAAGCACTGCAAGCATGATCTTTGGCAAAACTAACATTTGTTAGTCCACGAACATGGTCCCCCTTGAGAAGACTTTGCAAAGATCTCATATTGACGTGGGCTAAGCGGTGATGCCAAAGCCATCCCACATCAACTTTAGCCATTAGACATGTCGTAGTCTTAGTGGGTCGCTCCAAAAAGTTAATCACATCAAGACTGTTCTCAACATGCCCAACAAAGGCTACTTTAAGAGTCTTGCTCCACAAGAGGGCCACGGTATCAATATCAAAGAAAGTGGGAAAGCCCATGAGTGCAAGTTGACGAACGGAAAGTAAGTTGTATGCAAGGGACTCAACAAGCATGACTTTCTTGATCGTGAGATCATGAGAAATGACAACCTTGCCAAGACCCAATACCTTAGAATATGAAGCATCACCCCATTCGACATTGGTGGGCATAGATGAAACTTTATGCACGTCCACCACCAATTCCTTGCTTCCGGTCATATGATTTGTGGCTCCACTATTGAGCAACCATGATACCCCACCGGAAGCAAACACCTACAAGAGATCAATGCTTGGTTTTAGGTACCCATTTTGTAATGGGTCCTTTGATGTTAGCAACAAGGATCTGAGGAACCTAAATAGACCATTCAATGTACTCATAAGAAGAACCAACAAATTTGGCATAAACATGCCCATCACTAGCACGCATAACACATAAGAAGGGTTAAAATCGCTTGTTTTATTGGAAGGAGTGGCATTGACCTTCTTGACACCGCCACCATTCGTGTTGTTCTTCTTCTCCTTAGGAGTACCCTCTCCCTCCTTCAAAAAGGTTTGGTTGAGAGGAGGAGGTTGTGTGGTCTTGTCGTTCTTCTTCTTCTTCTTTGACTTGGGTGCAAACCCAATCCCCTCCTTGGCCACAACTTCCTTTTGATTGCTCAAAAGGTCATTGAGGTTCTTATCTCCTTGTATGCATGACACAAGGCCTTTCTCAAGTTGCTCCTTCAACTTGGCATTCTCCTCCACAAGATGCACATGCTTACAACACTGGTTAGTAGCATTTGCATTATCAATTAAAACCATATGAGGAAACGTGGCTTTCTCCTTGGTTAGCTTCACTTGGAGTTGATCATGAGACTCTTTGAGGCTTGCATGAGCACTCTTCAAGGCCTTGTGAGACTTGTCAAGTATGTCAAACTCCTCCTTGATTCTAGCATGGTCAACCCCAAGTTTAGCCTTCTCGGAATTGAGCACACGAGATACGAAAAGAGCATGATCAAGATCTTTCTTTAATTTAGCATGATCATCCTTGTGTGACTCCTCAAGAGAGAAACAATGACCACGCTCTTCCTCAAGAGCATTAGAGAGATCAGACATCTCATCGGCATAGTCACGACTATGCTCTTCCATCTTAGAGATGGTTTCTTCGTGAGCCTCGATCATGTAATTGGCTTCACCAAGTTGTTCCAAGAGAGAAACCAAGTGCTTCTTGGATTAACCCTTGAGCTTACTCATAAAAGACTCAAATTCATTTTATTCATCCTTCGACCCCTCACTTTCATCAATGCAATCCGTCAAGGAAGGACTAGTAGTGATGGTGGTTTTGATGTTGGGGGTTACCTTGTTGGTGGCTTTAGCCATGAGGCACTTGGCGGTGATGTTCTCATTGGGTGAGTCAAAGAGGGACACCCGTGGAGTTGTTGCAATGGCAACGGAGGCCATGGAAACCGTCTCACGTCTTCATCATCATCATCCTCATTGTACTCTTGTTGTGCCAATAACCCCTTGGGAGGAGTCTTCTTGGTGAAGTTGTTCTTGTTGGGGAAGGACTTGGCCTTGTCTTTTTGGATAAGCTTGCATCCATTGTCTTCCCTCTTCTCGTACGGGCATTCCGCAACAAAGTGGATCACATTGCCACAGTTATAGCATGTCCTCACACGTTGCTTTCCCTTGGTGCCACTTGAGTTGTTCTTGTTGAAGTTGGGCCTTGTGTTCTTCTTGCTCCAAAATTTCTGTGACGCGAGAGCGATGTGCTCATGATAAGCATACTTGGTATCTTCGGGGTAACATTCCTCTTCACTCTCTTCTTCCACACTAGCCTTGGCGTTCAAAGCAAGGTTTGGCTTCTTTGATCATTGAGAACGCAACACTGCATTGTCTATGGTATTGTCCAAGATACTCATAGCAACAAACTCATCCAACACTTCACTTGAGGACAAGGCGTGAAAGTCCGGCCTTTGACGAATGACGGATGACATGTCCTTGTGGTAGGGAATCACGGCCTTGAGAAACTTGCGCTTGATCCAATTGTCATACGTATCCTTGCTCCCATGATCTCGGAGTGAGACCGCGAGAGTGTTTAATCTCCATAAAGCTCACGAGGTTCTTCATCTTCATTCATAGCAAACTCGTCGGCTTCATCTTGTACCACTTCAAAGTTGGAGCTTTGAATGCTAGCACTTCCCTTGTAAATGGGAACAACATGTTGCCATGCTTCCTTGGCCACGGTGAAAGGTCGCAGGTGTGCAATATCATCGGGAGGAATTGCTTCTTGGAGAATGAAAAGAGTGGACTCGTTGAATTTATGGTCCGCGACTTCTCTAGGAGTGAAGTTGCTTGGATCGTGCGGGTAGAAACCTTGCTCAATAATTCTCCAAATATTAGTAGAACTATGATTTAAATGACGTTTAAAGCAATACACCCAAGAAGCAAAATCCTCATTTTTCACAAGCTTAGGAGGAGGACCAACATGATTCATATGAGTGGAGGGAACCGGTTCTCCATAAGTAAGTGGAGGTTCTACATGGGCAAAGATGCCACTCCCACTTCTACCACTAGGCATAGGAGCATGCTCACTACTAGCTTCCCCCTTTTTGGAGTTAGCATACGTCACCTTGTTAGCGGGATCAACCACTTCCAACGGTTTGGTGGATAATTTAAGCCCGTCAAGAAACTCCTTAAACATGCCTTTAACCTCGGCTGTCATGGAGGTTTTCAATGTGTCCATAGCCACATTGAACTCCTCACGAGAGACCGAGGATCCTGCATCGGCCGCGGAAAAAGTGGGATTCGCACCGGGGTGGTCCTCCACCTAGTCCATGGTGTCAACCATACTCTTCGGATGGCAAAGTCCTTAATAAAGAGACGAGGCTCTGATACTAATTGAAAGGATTGATATGGTTGACTAGATGGGGGGTGAATAGGCAACTAACAATTTTTAGCTTTTCCTGACCAAATTAAGCTTAGCATCAAAGTAGGTTATCTAGATGTGCAACTAGGTGAACAACCTATATGGTGCAACAACAACAGGCACACAAGCAAGCAAAGGATACAACAAAATATAAGCTTGCAGAAGTAAAGGTGAGAGATAACCAAGAGTGGAGTCAGTGGAGACGAGGATGTGTTACTAAAGTTCCTTCCCTTTGAGAGGAAGTGCGTCTCTGTTGGAGCGATGTGGAGGCACAATGCTCCCCAAGAAGCCACTAGGGCCACCATATTATCCTCACGCCCTCACACAATGCAAGATGTCGTGATTCCACTATTGGTGCCCTTGCAGGCGGCGACCGAACCTTTACAAACAAGGTTGGGGCTATCTCCATAACTTAATTGGAGGCTCCCAACAACACCGCGAAGCTTCACCACAATGGATATGGCTCTACGGTGACCTCAACCATCTAGGGTGCTCAAACACCCAAGAGTAACAAGATCCGCAAGGGATTAGTGAGGAAATCAAATTTCTCTTGGTGGAAGTGTAGATCGAGGCCTTCTCAACCAATCCCTAGAAAATCAACAAGTTTGATTGGCTAGGGAGAGAGATCGGGGGAAAATGGAGATTTGAGCAACAATGGAGCTTAGGGAGGGAAGAGGTAGTCAACTTTGGGAAGAAGACCCCCTTTATATAGTGGGATGAAAGATCCAACCGTTACCCACTTATTCAGCCCACGACATGCGGTACTACCGCACAGACTCGCGGTACTACCACAAGAGCTTGTGGTACTACCGCTAGACCGTGTGGTACTACCACTCGCACGGCAGAGACCAGATGAGTCCCTGTTGCGTATAGCAACGAGCAGTAGAACTGCTGGAGCGGTACTACTGCGTGCCCTTGTGGTACTACCGCAAGGCATGGTTCAACTAGGCTGGGAAGGCACGGACTAATAAAATTACATACGTGGCCACTTCTGCTGAGTTCTGGTCTGTGCAAAAATCCGGCACGATACTACCGTTCCTAGGGAGTGCTACTACCGCGTAGGGCGCGGAAGTAAAAACTTACTTCCGCTCCTACTTCTGTGCATGCCAGTGTTCTGGGCTAGAGGCCACGGTACTACCGCTCAGGAGGAGCGGTACTACCGCACAACACGATACTACCGCTTACCTTGGCGGTACTACCGTGGACAGTTGCGGTACTACTGCTCCCTTGAGCAGTACTACCGCACGCCACAGAAACTATAGCACTTTGGAGGCCTTCATCTTCGCATAGACAAGGGTAAACGACCAATGCTCAATGAAGCAAAGGAAAGGTGGTGCAAAGGAACATATGTGTACGTGTTGATTCCACCCTAACCTTTCCGAAGCGGACCCCCTGTTAATAGTACGACTTTCCTATGACTCAAATCCACCGAAAAGAAATGTCGAAAACCACCGTCTTTGATAGGCTCCGAGGGGCACCGAATCGTCTTGTGCCTAGACATGAGATCTCTGAAAAGCTCAATGCACATGATCAGTCTGCAAATGCATTGTCATCAATCACCAAAACCACATAGAGAGAAATATGCCCTTACACATCCCCTGTGAGTGATTGAACAAATTATTTATGAACTAACCTCAAGGGGGTTAGGTAAAGTTTGAGTGACTATGGGGCTACGCATAGAAGCCCTTACACATCCACTATGTAAGAGTGCCAACAACTTGAACTTTGAGATACATCTCTATTGTCTCCGACTTAGCTATTTAATTAGTAGTCCCTTATACATGGTCTTGTTTAGTGTTAGATCTAGCAAGATTGCTTGTCGGTTCGCTCTTATTTGCCTCACTCTTACATAGTATGCAAGATATTTTGTTCAAAATAGATAAACTCCAGTTACCCCCCCCCCCCCCGTGCCAACCCATCTAGGATGAGACTCTCTGTACTTATAATCTCTAGCTTCGTTACCGGGATCTAAGCACAAAGACGAAGAATGCTATTCTTGAATGTTTGCCACTGGTAAAATTTAGAATGAAAATCAAATTGGCATTATATGTGGTGAAACAGCAATGAATGGTCTCTTCTAAACAGGTGGGTGTACACGCACACCCGTATCATCCCTAAGGGTTTGGAAGATAGGAGGCTATTAGGAGGCGGCCAACTTTCCCCCTCAACCCGTCGGTGCATCGCGAGACACTATGCCAACATAACCTGGATCAGTGTGTCTGCTCCGTGTTCCGTAGGGTTCTCGAGTTCCTTCTCATCCGTGAAGATGGGGCAAAGACGTCAATGGCCTCCATGGGAGGGGTCTCGGCGAGTCAAAGGATAGTGTAGTCCTTGAAAAATTGGTCTCGTGCGGTTACTGTTTGTCCATCAGAGCACCGTCTTATGGAGACGATTGATACGTGCCCAACGTATCTATAATTTTTGATTGTTCCATGCAATTATATTACCCGTTTTGGATGTTTATGGGCTTTACTTTACACTTTTATATCATTTTTTGGACTAACCTACTAATCGGAGGCCCAGCCCGTATTGCTGTTTTTTTTGCCTATTTCAGTGTTTTGAAGAAAAGGAATATCAAACGAAGTCCAAACGGAATGAAACCTTCGGGAGCATGATTTTTGGAACAAACGTGATCCAGAGGACTTGGAGTGCAAGTCAAGAAGCTGTCAAGGCAGCCACGAGGGTGGAGGGCGCCCCCCCCCCTACTGGGCATGCCCCCCTATCTCGTGGGCCCCTCGGGCATCCACCGACGTACTTCTTCCTCCTATATATACCTACGTACCCCGAAAACATCAGGGGAGACGACGAAAAGCTATTTCCATCACCGTAACCTTCTGTATCCGCGAGATCCCATCTTGGAGCCTTCGTCGGCACTCCGCCGGAGGGGGAATCGACCATGGAGGGCTTCTACATCAACACCATAGCCCATCCGATGAGTTGTGAGTAGTTTACCACAGACCTTCGGGTCCATAGTTATTAGCTAGATGGCTTCTTCTCTCTCTTTGAATCTCAATACAATGTTCTCCTTGATCTTCTTGGAGATCTATTCGAGGTAACTCTTTTTGCGGTGTGTTTGTCGAGATCCGATGAATTGTGGGTTTATGATCAAGTTTATCTACGAGAAATATTTGAATCTCCTCTGAATTCTTTTATGTATGATTGAGTTATCTTTGCAAGTCTCTTCGAATAATCAGTTTGGTTTGGCCTACTAGATTGATCTTTCTTGCAATGGGAGAAGTGCTTAGCTTTGGGTTCAATCTTGCGGTGTCCTTTCCCAGTGACAGCAGGGGCAGCAAGGCACGTATTGTATTGTTGCCATCGAGGATAAAAAGATGGAGTTTATATCATATTGCATGAGTTTATCCCTCTACATCATGTCATCTTTCTTAATGCGTTACTATGTTCTTATGAACTTAATACTCTAGATGCATGCTGGATAGCGGTCGATGTGTGGAGTAATAGTAGTAGATGCAGGCAGGAGTCGGTCTACTTGTCACGGACGTGATGCCTATATACATGATCATGCCTAGATAATCTCATAATTATTCGCTTTTTTATCAATTGCTCGACAGTAATTTGTTCACCCACCGTAATACTTATGCTATCTCGAGAGAAGCCACTAGTGAAACCTATGGCCTCCGGGTCTATCTTTTATCATATAAGCTTTCAATTTACTTTTATTTGCATCTTTTCCAATCTATATTATAAAATACCAAAAAGATATTTATCTTATCATACTAGCTCTATCAGATCTCACTTTTGCAAGTGGCCGTGAAGGGATTGACAACCCCTTTATTGCGTTGGTTGTGAGTTCTTTGTTTGTTTGTGTAGGTGCGTAGGACTTGTGAGGAGCCTCCTACTGGATTGATACCTTGGTTCTCAAAAACTGAGGGAAATACTTACGCTACTGTGCTGCATCACCCTTTCCTCTTCAAGGAAAACCAATGCAAGCTCAAGACGTAGCAAGAAGGATTTTTGGCGCCGTTGCCGAGGAGGTCTTCTCTCAAGTCAAGGCATACCAAGTACCCATCACAAACTCATCTCCCTCGCATTTACATTATTTGCCATTTGCCTCTTGTTTTCCTCTCCCACACTTCACCCTTGCCGTTTTATTCGCCCTCTCTTTCCCAATCTCCTTCTCTCTCTCTTTTTCGCTTGCCTTTTTTTGTTTGCTTGTGTGTTGGATTACTTGTCACCATGGCGCAAGATATTACCAAATTGTGTGATTTCTCCAATACCAATAATAAGGATTTCCTTAGTACTCCGATTTCTCCTCTTAATGATGTTGAGTCTTGTGAAATCAATGCTGCTTTGCTGAATCTTGTTATGAAAGATCAATTCTCCGGCCTTCCTAGTGAAGATGCCGCTATGTACCCATCTAAACAACTTTGTTGATTTGTATGAGATGCAAAAGAAAAAAGATATGGATAATGATATAGTTAAATTGAAGTTATTTCCATTTTCACTTAGAGATCGTGCTAAAGTTTAGTTTTCGTCTTTGCCTAAAAATAGTATTGATTCATGGAACAAGTGCAAAGATGCTTTTGTCTCTAAGTATTTTCCTCCCGCTAAGATCATCACTCTTAGGAACGATATTATGAATTTTAAACAACTTGATCATGAGCATGTTTCCCAATCTTGGGAAAGAATGAAATTGATGATTCGCAATTGCCCTACTCATGGTTTGAATTTATGGATGATCATACAAAAAATTTATGCAGGATTGAATTTTGCTTCTAGAAATCGTTTAGATTCGGCCACGGGAGGCACATTTATGGAAATCACCTTAGGAGAAGCTACAAAACTCCTTGATAATATCATGGCTAATTATTCTCAATGGCACACCGAACGATCTACTAGTAAAAAAGTGCATGCTATAGAAGAAATTAATGTTTTGAGTGGAAAGATGGATGAACTTATGAGATTGTTTGCTACTAAGAGTGCTTCTATTGATCCCAATGATATGCCTTTATCTACCTTGATTGAGAATAATAATGAATCTATGGATGTAAATTTTGTTGGTAGGAATAGTTTTGGAAACAATGCTTATAGAGGAAACTTTAATCCTAGACCGTTCCCTAGTAATTCCTCTAATAATTATGGAAATTCCTACAATAATTCTTATGCTAATTTTAATAAATTGCCCTCTGATTTTGAGAATAGCGTGAAAGAATTTATGATCTCTCAAAAGAATTTTAATGCCTTGCTTGAAGAAAAATTGCTCAAAGTTGATGATTTGGCTAGGAACGTTGATAGTCTTTCGCTTGATGTTGATTCTCTGGAACTTAGATCCACTCCTCCAAAGCATGATATCAATGAGTCTCTCAAAGATATGAGAGGTTCCATTGACGAGTGCAAAGAAAGAACCGCTAGATTGCGTGCTAAGAAAGATTGCTTTATAAAGGTGTGTTCTTCTAGTTTCCATGAAAATAATGATGAAGATCTTAAAGTTATCGATGTATCCATATTAGATCTTTGTTTTGCAATATGAATATTAATAATGATGGGACTGGAGATGAGTCAACTTTAGTTATACGATGTCCCAATAATTCGGAGTTTTTAGATCTTGATGCTAAATTTGGTAAAAGTGGGATTGGAGATGTCATGACTTTAAATAGCGTTGAACCCACTATCTTGGATTTCAAGGAATTTTATTATGATAATTGTTCTTTAGAAGGTTGTATTTCCTTGTTGTAATCCGTTGTAAAATCTCCTCATGCTTATAGTCAAAATAAAGCTTTTACCAAACATATTGTTGATGCCTTAATACAATCTTTTGATGAAAAACTTAATTTGGAAGTTTCTATACCTAGAAAACTTAATGATGAGTGGGAACCTACTATAAAGATTAAAATTAAAGATCATGAGTGTTATGCTTTATGTGATTTGGGTGCTAGTGTTTCCACGATTCCGAAAACTTTATGTGATATTCTAAGTTTCCATGATCTTGATGATTGCTCTTTAAATTTGCACCTTGCGGATTCCACCATTAAAAAGCCAATGGGAAGGATCAATGATGTTCTCATTGTTGCAAACAGAAATTTTGTGCCCGTAGATTTTATCGTTCTTGATATAGATTGCAATCTTTCTTGTCCTATTATTCTTGGTAGACCTTTCCTTAAAACGATTGGCGCGATTATTGATATGAAGGAAGGGAATATTAGATTCCAGTTTCCATTGAGGAAAAGCATGGAGCACTTTCCAAGAAAGAAAATTAAATTACCTTATGAATATATCATGCGAGCTGCTTATGAATTGAGTGCCAAAGATGGCACTACTTAGATCTATCCTCGCTTTTATGCCTAGCTAGGGGCGTTAAACGATAGCGCTAGTTGGAAGGCAACCCAATTTTATTTTTGTTTTTTTGTTTTTGTTCCTGTTTAGTAATAAATTTTGCATCTACCTTCTGTTTAGATGTGTTTTCATGTTTTATTTAGTGTTTGTGCCAAGTAGAACCTATAGGATAACCTATGGTGATAGTTAATTTGATTCTGCTGAAAAATAGAAACTTTGTGCTCACGAGAAAAAAATTCAATAAATCACAGAAACGTGATTTTGCATTGATTCCTTTTGCTGTAGATCAATAGATAAATTTTCCAGGACTTCCTATTTTGGTAGGATTTTTAGAGTTCCAGAAGTATTCGAAAGTTACAGATTGCTACAGACTGTTCTGTTTTTGATAGATTCTATCTTTCGTGTGTTGTTTGCTTATTTTGATGCATCTATGGCTAGTATGTAAGGGTATGAACCATAGAGAACTTGGAATACAGTAGATCTAACACCAATATAAGTAAAGGATGGGTTCATTACAGTACCTTATGTGGTGGTTTTTCTTTCTTTCACTAACGGAGCTTATGAGATTTCCTGTTGAGTTTTGTGTTGTGAAGTTCTCAAGTTTTGAGTAAAGATTTGATGGACTATGGAATAAGGAGTGGCAAGAGCCTAAGCTTGGGGATGCACATGGCACCCCAAGATTTTCAATAATATCCAAAAGCCTAAGTTTGGGGATGCCCCAGGAAGGCATCCCCTCTTTCGTCTTCGTTCATTGGTAACTTTACTTGGAGCTATATTTTTATTCGCCACATGATATGTGTTTTGCTTGGAGCGTCTTGTATGATATTAGTCTTTGCTTTTTAGTTTAGCACAATCATCCTTGCTGTACACACCTTTTGGGAGAAGCCTACTTGATTGGAATTTATTAGAATTCTCTATGTGCTTTACTTATATCTTTTGAGCTAGATAGTTTTTGCTCTAGTGCTTCACTTATATCTTTTAGAGCACGGTGGTGGCTTAATTTTGAAGAAATTGTTGATCTCTCATGCTTCACTTATATTATTTTGAGAGTCTCTTAGAACAGCATGGTATTTTCTATGGTTATAAAATTGGTCCTAGAAGGCATCCAAGTTGGGTATAATAAAAACTATCATATGAAGTGAATTGGATGCTATGATCAATCTGATACTTGATAATTGTTTTGAGATATGGAGGTAGTAATATTAGAGTCATGCTAGTTGGGTGATTATGAATTTAAAGAATGCTTGTGTTGAAGTTAGCAAGTCCCATAGCATGCACGTATGGTTAAAGTTGTGTAACAAATTTGAAACATGAGGTGTTCTTAGATTGTGCATCCTTATGAGTGGCGATCGGGGACGAGCGATGGTCTTTTCCTACCAATCTATCCCCCTAGGAGCATGTGTGTAGTGTTTGGTTTTGATGACTTGTAGATTTTTGCAATAAGTATATGAGTTCTTTTGACTAATGTTGAGTCCATGAATTATACGCACTTTTAACTTTCCATCATTGCTAGCCTCTTCGGCACTGTGCATTGCCCTTTCTCACCTCGAGAGTTGGTGCAAACTTCGCCGATGCATCCAAACCCCGTGATATAATACGCTCTATCACACATAAACCTCCTTATATCTTCCTCAAAACGGCCGCCATACCTACCTATTATGGCATGTCCATAGCCATTCCGAGATATATTGCCATGCAACTTTCCACTATTCCGTTTATCATCATGACACACATCATTATTGTCATATTTGCCTTGCATGATCATGTAGTTGACATCGTATTTGTGGCAAAGCCACCATGTATAAATTTTCATACATGTCACTCGATTCATTGCCCATCCCGGTACACCGCCGGAGGCATTCATATAGAGTCATATCTTGTTCTAGTTTTGAGTTGTAATTCATGAGTTGTAAATATATAGAAGTGTGATGATCATCATTATTAGAGCATTGTCCCTAAAAAAAGAAAAAAAGAAAGGCCAAAAAGAAAAAAAAGGCCAAAGAAAAAAAGGAAAAATAAAGGACAAAAAGAAAGAAAAAGAAAGGCCCAAAAAGGAAAAGGAAAAAAAGATAAAAATAAAAAAGGGGGCAATGTTACTATCTCTTTTTCCACACTTGTGCTTCAAAGTAGCACCATGTTCTTCATATAGCGAGTCTCATATGTTGTCACTTTCATATATTAGTGGGAATTTTTTTCATTATAGAACTTGGTTTGTATATTCCTATGATGGGCTTCCTCAAATGCCTAGGTCTTCGTGAGTAAGCAGGTTGGATGCACACCCACTAGTTTCTTTTGTTGAGCTTTCATACATTTATAGCTCTAGTGCATCCGTTGCATGGCAATCCCTACTCCTCATGTTGACATCAATTGATGGGCATCTCCATAGCCCGTTGATTATCCTCATCAATGTGAGACTTTCTTTTTTTTGTCTTCTCCACACAATCCCCATCATCATATTCTATTCCACCCATAGTGTTATATCCATGGCTCACGCTCATGTATTGCGTGAAAGTTGGAAAAGTTTGAGATTATTTAACTACGAAACAATTGCTTGGCTTGTCATCGGGGGTGTATAAGATGGGAGCATTTTTGCGTGATGAAAATGAAGCATAGCCTAACTATATGATTTTGTAGGGATGAACTTTCTTTAGCCATGTTATTTTGAGAAAGAGATGATTGCTTTGATTAGTATGCTTGAAGTATTACTATTTCTTATGTCAATATGAACTTTTATTTTGAATCATTTGGATCTGAACATTCGTGCCACAATAAAGAAAATTACATTGAGAAAGATGCTAGGTAGCATTCCACATCAAAAATTCTGTTTTTATCATTTACCTACTCGAGGACGAGCAGGAATTAAGCTTGGGGATGCTTGATGCGTCTCCAACGTATCTATAATTTTTGATTGTTCCATGCTATTATATTACCCGTTGTGGATGTTTATTGGCTTTACTTTACACTTTTATATCATTTTTTGGACTAACCTACTAACCGAAGGCCCAACCCGTATTGTTATTTTTTTGCCTATTTCAGTGTTTCGAAGAAAAGGAATATCAAACAAAGTCCAAACAGAATGAAACCTTCGAGAGCGTGATTTTTGGAACGAACGTGATCCAGAGGACTTGGAGTGCAAGTCAAGAAGCTGTCGAGGCGACCACGAGGGTGGAGGGCGCCCCCCCTACTGGGCGCGCCCCCTATCTCGTGGGCCCCTCGGGCGTCCACCGACGTACTTCTTCCTCCTATATATACCTATGTACCCCGAAAACATCAAGGGAGGCGACGAAAAGCTATATCCACCACCGTAACCTTCTGTATCCGTGAGATCCCATCTTGGAGCCTTTGCCGGCGCTCCGCCGGAGGGGGAATCGGCCACGGAGGGCTTCTACATCAACACTATAACCCCTTTGATGAGTTGTGAGTAGTTTACCACAGACCTTCGGGTCCATAGTTATTAGCTAGATGGCTTCTTCTCTCTCTTTGAATCTCAATACAATGTTCTCCTTGATCTTCTTGGAGATCTATTCGAGGTAACTCTTTTTGCGGTGTGTTTGTCAAGATCCGATGAATTGTGGGTTTATGATCAAGTTTATCTATGAGAAATATTTGAATCTCCTCTGAATTCTTTTATGTGTGATTAAGTTATCTCTGCAAGTCTCTTTGAATAATCAGTTTGGTTTGGCCTACTAGATTGATCTTTCTTGCAATGGGAGAAGTGCTTAGCTTTGGGTTCAATCTTGCGGTCTCCTTTCTCAGTGACAGCAGGGGCAGCAAGGCACGTATAGTATTGTTGCCATCGAGGATAAAAAGATGGGGTTTATATCATATTGCATGAGTTTATCCCTCTACATCATGTCATCTTTCTTAATGCGTTACTATGTTCTTATGAACTTAATACTCTAGATGCATGCTGGATAGCGGTCGATGTGTGGAGTAATAGTACTAGATGCAGGCAGGAGTCGGTCGACTTGTCATAGACGTGATGCCTATATACATGATCATGCCTAGATAATCTCATAATTATTCGCTTTTCTATCAATTGCTCGATAGTAATTTGTTCACCCATCATAATACTTATGCTATCTCGAGAGAAGCCACTAGTGAAACCTATGGCCTCCGGGTCTATCTTTTATTATAAGCTTTCAATTTACTTTTATTTGCATCTTTACTTTTCCAATCTATATTATAAAATACCAAAAATATATTTATCTTATCATACTATCTCTATCAGATCTCACTTTCGCAAGTGGCCGTGAAGAGATTGACAACCCCTTTATTGCGTTGGTTGCGAGTTCTTTGTTTGTTTGTGTAGGTGCGTGGGACTTGTGAGGAGCCTCCTACTGGATTGATACCTTGTTTCTCAAAAACTGAGGGAAATACTTGCGCTACTGTGCTGCATCACCCTTTCCTTTCAAGGAAAACCAACGCAATCTCAAGACGTAGCAACGATGCGTTGGGGTGAGTTTTTGTTCTCTAGTTCCATCTTCATCCGATGAAGCTCACACATATATGGACCCGTCGGAGAACCTGTGAGCTATATGTCCCCTTTTTCTGTTTGGGCGGAGTAAGGACTAACTCTACGAATATCCATTTCGGCTCCTGAGCTCATCTGATCTCGGTGAACAGTAAAATCAAAATAAATATAAAATAATTCAAAAAAATTCCCATTTTTTGCATGAAGATATTTTAGTGTGTAAGGTCCGCTCCAAATTTCAGTGCACATGGACATCCGAGCAGCTCTCAGCAAAACAAATGGTCCCAAACAATGCACAAACAGTAAACTTTTCACATGCCCCAATTTTTTTTCTGAGAGCAGCTCGGATCTCCAAATGAGCTGAAATATGGCACGAACCTCACGCACTAACACATCTTCCTTGCAAAAAAATTGGATTTTTTTAATTTTTTCTAGTACTTCTTTTCATTTTATTGTTCATGAACAGGAGCAGATGAGATCGGGAGCCATTTAGCTACTCTCCTAACTCTGGACCTTCTTAGCACCAACATGTCCTGGACGACGATCGCACTCCCTAACGTATTCTGGCCTAGATCGATGACTTTTGGCCGCTGCTTCTATAATCTCAGGTGTTTTTACAAGGAATATCCGACTAGACAAGGGCGAAGAGACAACAATGAGTTGCTCATGGCGCAATGTCGAGGATTGTGGAAGGAAGATGTTAATGTTTCTTCAAGGACTTGTCTATAATTTTTTATTAATATAAGGGACTTCTTGTAAGGGCAAATTTTCATATGCATACTTTGAATCGCTATGTGAAAAAGTTGTTCAAAGAATAAAAGAAGAAGAATAACATAAATCAAGAAAATTGTTAAGAAACCAAAAATAGCTGAAATGTTAAAAAATAAAAAGAAATAAAAAGAAAAAATGATAAATATATAAATAAAGGAAAAACAATTCAAATCTTGTATGGGCTAGCCCTATACTCCCTTAGCCTCAAAATTTCTTATTCCGACATCAACAAATTATTTTAATCGCATATGGGCTTTTCCTAGTGTTTTACTCTTAAGTATAGCTATGGTATTCTCAATTCAACTATCTATTCAAAAAATAAATGGAAGTTTGATCTATCAATATCTATGGTCTTGGACCGTCAATAATGAATTTTCTTTAGAATTTGCATATTTGATTGACCCACTTACTTCTATTATGTTAATACTAATTACCATTGTAGGAATACTGGTTCTTATTTATTGTGATGATTATATGTCTCACGATTATACCTGGCCATCCCTCGGGCGGGGCCGGTCTTCGGCCGAGGTTAGACAAGCCCGACACAAAAAACTCAGGCCCGGGTCCAGCCTGGCCCGAGCATTGGGCCTAGAAAATCAGGCCCAAGCCCGGCCCGCATGTCTAAAAGCCTGTCGGACCTCGGGTCGGGCCCCTTCAGTAAATCACAAAAATGACAGGCCCGGGCCCAGCCCGGGAGCAGCGTCGGGCTGGTCCGGGTCGGGCTGCCCATGGCCAGGGCTACTCACGATGAAGGATATTTGAGATTTTTTGTTTATATAAGTTTTTTCAATACTTCCATGTTGGGATTGGTTACTAGCTCCAATTTGATACAATTTTTTTTTGGGGGGGGGGGGGACTCGTAGGAATGTGTTATTATTTATTGATAGGCTTTTGGTTTACACGACCAATCGTAGCGAGTGCTTGTCAAAAAGCTTTAATACTGGAGAGCGGATATATCTCGCACTTAGCGAGACAGAATAAAGCTCGTCTGCAAACCAACTAGATGGGCCAGGCACGGCGTGTGACAGGAAACTTTCCCTTTTATCGAACCTAGCACACGCACAAATAGGCTTTTTAGGGTTTTTTTCTAATTTTTTTGTTTTTTTATTAACTTTATTAAGACTTTCCAAACAAGAAAAATATTAATTTAAGATAAACGTCCATTGTGAGTTCAAAAAATGTCAAATGGTATTAAAAAATGTCCGCACACCTTTTAAAAGATATTGATAACATTTACAAACTTCTTGTAATGTTCAAAAAATATTTACACATTTCAATAAAATGTTTGAAATTTTTATAAAATCTTTGTACAATATTTGTGACAATTCAATATAACTTTTTTTATAAATGTACGTAACATTCAAAAAATGTATAAAATCTTCACACATTTCAATACAAAAATGTTTCATAACATTCAAAAAATGTAAGTTGCATCTAAAAAATCTATTTGTGACATTATAAAAAAATATACAATTCAGAAAATGCTCACATCATTGAAATAAATTATATCATTCAAAAAAACCAACGTGTATTTTAATTGTTTAACACATATTTAAAAAATATTTGAAAACATGCATTTAAACAAAAAAATCATGTATTTGTAAAATATTAAACATGTATAATGATGATTTAGATGTATATAAAAAATGTACAATGTATATTAAAAATAGACATCAAAACATATGTTAGAAAAAATGTTAATCATGTATTTGAAAATATTAAATGTGTATATGAAAAATGTAGAAATGTTTTGAAAAAAACACAAAACAAAAAAACTGAAGCAAAAAAAAATCTGGAAAACCGAAGACTAGAAAAAAAGATGAAAACAATGAGAAAACCACATAAGCATTGAAACATAAAAAATGAAAATGTTTTATGTATGTAAAAATTTATGATGTGTATTAAACATAGACATCAAAACATGTGTTTGAAAAAACAATTGCCATGTATTTAAAAAATATTGAACGTGTATAAAAGTGTTCTGATTATACAAAAAATGTATAAAATGTTTTAAAAACTGAAGCGAATAAAAAACAAAACCGAAGAGAGAGAAAAAGATGAAAACAGTGAAAAACAATGAGAAAACCACAGAGAAAAAACTCATGTGTAGCTACAGTAGTGGGCTGGCCCGGTAGGGCCAGCACCAGAGGCGAGCAGGAACTATGTCTTGCAGTAAGAAAGACATTTCTCTCAAAAAGTAAGAAAGACATTTCTCTCCTGTTTAAAAAAAAGACATTTCTCTCTCAAAAAAATAATAAGAAAGACATAGCTCCCGAGACAATATTGGTCCTTGAACAAATGTCTTGTGTAAACAAGAACATTAGTAATTTGTAGTTAAATTCAATTTAATTTTGGTAAGAAAAAGGCCATGGGTATAAGCACCTCGAATGTCAAGGTTCATAATCTTCCAAAGCATGCTCTGACTTTTAGAGTTGGCTGACATTGTTGGCGGTGATCTTCTTTTTGTCCCTGTAAACGTTGTGGTGGCTTAATAAAGCTTTGTTGATTGTCTAAGAAGATACAGTTCAATTCAATTCAAATTTTGGTAAGAAAAAGGAAGTTGTCAATATTGCCCGGAAGAAATCAATGATGGGCTTTTTTTATTGCAACTGATTTCTTCACTCATATTTTTGGAGAGAGCTCACCTTCAGTACCAGTCCTAGACCCCTCCAACCTTTACGAACCAGCTGACTTATCTGCTCTGGAGGTGCCTTTCTCCTGGGCCGAAATTGCAACTGTCATCAACAATGCACCGAACAAAAGAATCCCGGGGCCGGATGGTTTCACAAATGAGTTCTAGAAAAACTTCCAAGGGCTGTTGAGAGAGGATCTGTTGAGGTTTTTCCAGGAGTTTTATGAGCATGGCAGCAACCTACTTGGCATTAACACTGCTAACATCGTGCTGCTCCCAAAGAAAGAAGATCCAACAGATATCAAGGATTTCAGGCCCATTTCGCTAGTCCATAGTATACCGAAGCTTGTCACCAAGGTGATGACCGTGCCTTTACAGCGGCTGATCCACAGCCTCATCCACCCTCTCCAGTCTGGCTTTCTACGAGGGCGTTGCATCATTGAAAACTTTGCGCTGGCAGCCGAGTTAGTACAATAAGCCAGGAAGCGGAATGTCCCAATGATAGTGCTAAAGATTGATTTTCAAAAAGCTTTTGATAGTGTCAGCTGGGAGGCCCTGAAAAAAATCCTCGCGGCAAGGGGTTTCGGGGAGAGATGGATCAAGTGGGTGGATGATATTCTGACAACTAGCTCCTCTAGAATCTTTGTCAATGGAAGCCCAGGCGAACAGATCCTATCCAAGTGTGGGCTACGACAGGGAGACGCCCTGTCCCCGTACCTTTTTATTCTGGTAGCGGATGTTCTCCAACAGCTCTGTAAAAGGGAGCATCACCAGGGGAACCTTGTGCACCCCTTGGAAGTAGACGGGCCTTTTCCCATTCTGCAATACGCAGATGACACGATGATCTTGTTAAGAGGAGACACCCAACAAGCGGCAGTTATCAAGCAGATTCTAGATGACTTCAGCAACTTCTCTGGTCTGAAAATAAACTATCACAAGAGCACCTTTGTTCCCATTGGTATAGACCAGCAAACTTCCCAAGATATCGCTTCTGTGCTCAACTGCCAGATTGCAGCCTTCCCTTGCACTTACCTGGGGTTACCACTTTCCCTTGGCAAGATACACCATGGTTTGTTGATACCCGTGATCCAAAAGGTGGACAAGCGATTGTCTGGTTGGTTTGCAACCTTCCTGTCCTGGGGAAGGCGCCTCACCTTGATCAATGCTGTTCTCGCGGCGATCCCCAGCTACTACATGGGCTGCTTCTTATGGCCAAGTCGGTCTTTGGAGAAAGTAGACCAAATTTTGAGGGGCTTTCTTTAGCAAGGCAAAAATACGGCAAAAGGGGGGCAGTGTCTGGTAGCCTGGGAAGTGGTCACGATGCCAAAGGAGAATGGAGGGCTAGGGGTTCGTAACCTAGCAGCTCACAACAAAGCCTTGATATGTAAGTTTATGGCAAAAGTACTACAGCATGGAGAGATACCGTGTTACAGTCGGTTTGCGCAGACCTATTGTCAAAAGGAGCTGTCATGGAGGCCTCACAATAGAGACACAGCTATGTGGAAAGGTTTTCGAGCTACCATGCAGCTGGTTATGGAAGCCTCCAGATGCATTCTTGGGAGCGGCCAATACATTGCTTTCTGGTACAATCACTGGTTGGATTGTGGTCGGCTTATGACTGTTTTCCCGACGCTCTTTACTTTCTCTATCGCCAAGTTTTGCACGGTGGCTTCTCAATTCAAAGATGGTCAGTGGAGCCTCCAGCTTCATCCAAATTTATCCATCACGGCCGCGCAAGAGTTGGAAGCCCTTGATGTCATTTTGAGCAACGTGCAGCCCCAAGTTAATGCAGTCGATTCCAGAATGCCCCTGCTTGCTGACAAAAGTTTGAGCACTGCCTATTTCTACAGGCTGCTTGTTTTTCGAGGTAAGCTATACTCGCCAGCCAGCCTCATCTGGGACAGAACTATACCGCACAAGTATCATATCTTCCTATGGCTTGCCCTACGTGACAAGCATAACACCAAGGATAACATGGTAAGGAAACACTGGGATAAGATTACTTCACACAACGGCTGCGATCTTTGCCCAGCTGCGGAGACAATGAACCATATTCTGCTGAGATGCAAGCTTGCACAACCGTTATGGTCCAAATTAGGATTGCAAGAGTTGGCCACTTCCACTGTACAACTGGAATCCTTTTTGTCAGGGGCGGATCTACGTTGGTCCAGCCGGTGTCACTGGACACCGGGTAGAAATCCAGCTTAAGTTATGTATAGTACGTATTTTGTGCCTGGACACCGTTAAAAATTAAAGTTGGACACCGGCTGAAACGAGACAAAGACATAGAGAGAAATACCCGGCGAGTATTCGCGCAGCCGCATGCACACCCGTCTAGTAGGCGTGGCGCTATCGATGGATCAGGTCGTCTGTTTTGGTCTTATATACTCTGTACGTACGTGCCTAACATGAGATGGCTCTAATGTCTAACATGCTCTGTATGTACGTGCCTAACTTGCGCCGATTCTGCTGCAGCATGCTCGCCTCCACTGGGTCGCACCGTCGCCAGTCACCAGCCCGCGGGCGGCTGGAGAATGACACCATCAACCTGCCCCTGCCCTCGCCTGTTGGCCGACGCAGACCACTAAATAATCGATGGAAATATGTATGGCTCAATCAAGAATGTGTTCATATCTCAAATTCTTGTTGCCTAAATATATGGTTAGAGTTTTCAAATTTAAGGGTGTGACAAGTGATAATGAGACCGCTATCTGATATTTTTGTCTTGGTGATTCACATCTATTTGCAATTCTGGACTTTTCGACCGTATGTGACACCAGTAAGACACATTTTTAGGGGAGATTTGTGATAAATATAATGAGACAAATAATGTAACTCAATTGTGCAGTTGTGATAATATAATAAGCGGCAAACTATTAGGGGAATTCATGTTGCCCTCGTTGAACTTTTTTTTTGAGTTGGTCATTCATCATATTTGTTTTTATTATTTGGGTTTCTTGTGTTTTATATTTCAACTATACATAATCAACTAAAATTTCAAATGAAACGCTTCATTTTGGCAAAGATTTTTTGTCATCGAATATTTTAGATTGTTGAGTTTGGTGTACACGTGGACACCGGATGATTTTTGTTCTGGGTCCGTCCCTGCTTTTTGTGAGGGTGAGGCCGCACGAGCGACGGAATTACTGCCGGCACCGTACCCAGCGGCGAGACGGCGCAGACAGCCGGACTGCCGGAAGGTGGCCTTTCGCGGCCGCCCCGCGCCAAACCATTTCCCAAAACTCATATTTTGATCGGCCGGCAGGCCGGCAGCATGTGGTCAACATCCTCGTGGAGGCATCATACCCACCTATCTTCGCAGACGAGTCGCTGTACCATGAATCCATGATGATGTTGCCTCCTCCCGGATGCGTTCCTCAAAATTAGGGGCGATTTCCAAACTTTGGTGCCTTGACGGAACAGGGAAACCATCACCTCCTACTCCTAGCGACCATGTGTCTGCATCTAATGTACTACTGTACTAGTGCATGGATGGGGTCCCCTGCACTTACGCTGGGTCCCGCTGAAGTGGCTACAGGACGCCGTAAAGCCATGCCGGCCGGGCCGGGCCTCTCCACCGTCCCCTGCTCCCGTTCGACAAATGGAAGCGCATTCGTAATGCCATTGTACTGCTGTACTTCGGAGAGGTGGTTAGGATTTTAATCTGTATGCCAGTTACTACTTCTAAATAGTACTATACTCCCGTTGCGCATCGCGCTAATTAATATGAGAATTTAGAGCAGGTCGTGCACTTCTTTACCTGTAGTATGTGTTCGCTTTGCATCAATGGCGCATTGCTGGAGCAGGGAGACAAAGTCAACCGGCGGGAACATGATAGTTTCGAATCTGTATGCGGCCGTTATAAACCAATAACTCATGCGGCCGTTATAAACCAATAACTCGGACTTGGACAAGCTCAGGGGATCCCCGTGCATGCAGTAATGTGACGAGTACGGGTACATCCCCGTGCAAATGCAAGAAGATATAACCACATGGGCGTCTAATGTTTGGCAGGCTCACCGCTCACGGCGAGCCCAAGTGCCAACAGTATTTTAGTGCAATGTTTGCCAGGCTCATGACGACATGGGTGTCTAATGTTCACGCAATAGATCCATGCAAAAATATGACTAGTTCTTAAACAATAAATTTATTTTTGTTCTAAAACACCATGCTTATTTTCCCTGCACAAAAACACTATGCTTATTTTTAGACTGCGATACTTATTGGACACATGCTCCTCAAATGAGCATGGATGCTTAAGGGGGAATTAGTTTATTTTACTAGGCACTTGTCTAAGCACCTACTCACATTTCGTAGTAACATTGTACATAGTCTGGAAACATCTCCAACAGCTCATTTATAGTGGCATGTTATTCGTAAAAACTGTCAAGGTGACCTAGAAACGGCTCCGACATATTCTGCTTTGATATCTCTTGTTTTTGAGTATTTAACCAAAATACCACATTTGACGGAAACGTGACAGAAAACTACCACTCTACGTTTTTGTGCGAAAAACTACCAGTTTTTGCCTAATCCGTTGCAAAAAACTACTAAGTCTCGAAAGCGGCCGCTTTGCCCGCGCTAAGCAGGAAACTGACCGGTTGGTCCCACTTTTCAGGTGCCACGCTGGCCAACCGACAGCCGCCGCGCGTTAACGGCGCGTCCGCGGTCGAAAACGACGTTGTCGGTCAGCCCGATGATAGCATCAGATCCAATCCATTCCCCTCTCACGCTTCATTCTCTCCCTCCTCTGCCTCTGTTCTCTATCTGACCTAGGTTGCGGCCGCCATGGCGTCGGTGATTCCGAACGGGGGCGGCGATGATATGGGTGGCGGCGCGGGAGACGGCGGCGGTGGCACAAGTTTGGACGTTGTTGGCTCATTCTCTAAAGTGGATAACTGGTTGGGGAGCAGCAGCTACGCGACACAGGCAGGGTTGCAGCAGCCGGAGGCAGCGGTCGCCCAGTCATCGCCAGCGCTTGGATGTTCTGTGGGTGGCAGGTATGGAGAGACTTTTGCTTAAAAGTGGTAGTTTTCTTCAATCTGTTGCCTTAGTGAGTGTATGTTTCTGTTAGTTGAACATGTACAACAAACTTTGTTCCACCTCTAGTTGTGTCAATTTCAATTCAATTGATGATCACATATTTGTGCAGTTTCGCTAAGCAGAAGTGGGAGATATGGTTTCATTTAGAAGGAAGAAACCCTGTGAAAAGGGTTATATATGAGACATACATTTCTTTTCTTACTCTACAATCACTCATTGCTAGTAAAGGTTATGGGGAGAGTGATTACATGTACTATGTGAAGGAGGAGGAAATTGGATCTGAAAGAGTAAACTATTTAGGTAATGAAGCTAGTGTTCATGAAATGTGGAAGTTTTTTCATCATGTCAAGGTTGTGAACATAAGGGTTGTGAGAGATGTTGAACCTGGAATTAGTACACATGCTAATCAGAATAACATGAACACTCAAGAGAGTTGTTGTGTGAAAAAGGATGCAGAGCAATCTGAGCTTCAGAATCAGATAGATGATAGAAAGGCTCAGCTTGAGAGGAGCAGGATTCAAAGAGAGGCAGATTTGAACCACTTTGAAGGAGACACTGAAGTGTCTGAATTTTGTTCTGATGATTCAGTGAATTCAGATGGGAGTGCTGAAGCGGTTCAACAAAAGGAAATAGAGTGTCACTACTAGGGAAAACCTTATACACAGAATCTTACCAGTAGTGCGTGTTAAAATGAATCTTCCAAAACCGCGCTGTTGTTACCCCCTTAGCAGTAGCGCGCCAGGAACTGAACGCGCTACTACTATAATTGCCACACAGTTCCCGACGTGCTAGGTATAGTAGTAGCGCCCTTCTAGAAAAGGCGCTACTACTACCGATTTTAGCAGCAACGCGTTTTCCCCTCCCACGCTACTGTTAAATCTATTCTCACCTAACCCCCCACGCGGCCTGATTCCCTCCTGAGATCTTCCTCCCCCAATTCACCACTCTCTTCTCCCCCTCGCCGCCGTCTCGCTGCCGTCTCCCCCGACCCCGCCTCGCGACCGTCTCCCCCGACCCCGCCTCGCCGCCGTCTCCCCTGGCCCCGCCTCGCCGCCGTCTCCCTCGACCCGCCTCGCCGCCGTCTCCCCCGACCCCGCTTTGCCGCCGTCTCCCCCGACCTCGCCTCGCCGCCATCTCCCCCGACCCCGCCTCGCCGCCGTCTCCCCAGACCCCATCTCTCTCCCCGCCCTCTGTAAGCACTCTCCCCTTCCGATCCCTCTTGTTAATTTGCTTAGTATGAACCTGTGACACTCCAAAAAAAAATTTGGTGTTTTGTTTTTCAAAAGAGCCTTGCTTGGTTTGAAAGGAGGTCATTTAAACCCTTTCCTAAAAACCATCTTCTAAGTTTGCCCTCTCAAAAAATCCTTTTCTTGGATTTGGTTTCTTTTAAAATGAAAACCCTTTTAGTTTTGGGCTTTTATTTGGTTTTGATCCCTTCAAAATTTTACCATGCCACCTATGGTGAAATTTTCCCAAAACCTCTCCTCCCACTTTAGTTCAACCCAAACATTCTGTCCAAACTAATAAAATCCATTTTTGGACTTTATTCCAACTATTTCTCCTCCCAAAATAATTCTGTCTTTTCTTTTGAGCCTAGGTGGATTGCAAAGCAAGTACCCCAATGCTTTGACTTTTGACCTCAACTCAACACCCCTGGATAGTCCTTTGTACCCACAACCCAGAACCATCTTGATCCACTCTTCTCCTGTTCAAATATTTCAAAATTCACTCACTGCAAGTTTGGACCAGATTTGCCAAATTTGGTGAAAACCATATCTACACCTCTCCAAAAATTCTACAAATATTCAGGCAGCCTCTAGGTGCAATGAGAGGCCCCTCCACCAAAAACCAGCTCAAGGGAGATCTCTACACACTAGAATCATTCTGTCGAATACCTTGCATGCGCTAGTACTGTTCACTTTCAGAAATTCAGAAGTTCAGTGTCGATCTTCGTCAGTAACTTCAGTCACGAGCTCACAGTGTGCTTGGAACGTAGCTCACGGCCAGGCTTGCTTGTCCGGAGTCTCACACGCGCGCTTGGCGCCTTTCTGGCGTCGGTGGCGCCCTGGCCCGCCTGCGCCGGCGTGTCTTGCGGCGGCCGTAGCGCCGTAGCGGCCGACAGGAAGCAGAACGGCGGCACAACGCCGTTCGGCGCCGCCCAAGCGTCCTGGTAGCTCCGCGTGGCCACCTCCTTGCCAGCGCACGCATGCAGCACCATCACCGTGGCGCGGCACGCGCAGAGCGCGCTCTTTGCTGCCGACGGGCCCCGCGCCGCCCCGTTCCGTCGAACTCCCCCTAAGCGACCAAATTCCAGCGCGGTTAGCATCTAAACGGAACCAGGGGACATCCACGACGACGCTCAACCTCTGACCCCCCCCCCTCGTGCAACCACTGCGTTGCCGTAATCACCTCGCCGGAGAACCCCGTTCTCGGCAACCGCCTCGGGGCGGCTATATATAGCACCCCGAGCTTGCGCTCGCCTCCGCACGACTCCACCACCACACCAGACCCCGCCCGGCCACTGAACGAGCCTCGAGGGGCCTTTCCTCCTCGACTCCGGCCACCTCCGTCTGCCTCGGGCTCCGGTTTCATTCTCTCCGGTGAGAACCCCTCCGCCGCCCTAGTTTCGGCCGTAGCCTCGTACCACCTCTAGTAAGATAAACCCCAGCTCAATTTTGGCCTCGCAGATCTCTTCGGCGAGATCCATGACCACCCGAACCGCCATCCGCCGGAGCAAGCGTCGCCGCTGACGTGGTACTCGCCGGCGACCACCACCACCTCCCACAGACGCGGAATGGCACCCTGAACACAGAGATACCGAAGGAGGTGACGGAGCTACAAACCTCGCACAGTTAGGCTCCGACTACTCCGAACCAGGCAAGCATGTTTGAACTCTTGATATGATGAGTGTTGTTGCGTGTTTGCATTTTTGTGTGTTCATGGCATGTTTATGAACAACTATTAAATGTTATATTTCATATATATAATCGGAAAGTAAGTTTCGGTAAGCATTGTGTTGTTGGATACATATTTGCATAGCCATGTGTTGGCGTGAGGATGGATGAGATGGCAGTGTTGTGACATGCCAGGCTTAGGCCAGTCCTTTGACAGCAGTGTCAACATGATCAAATCATATTCCTTTCACTTCCTTCCTGTGCTACCACTTGTTTTCCGCAAGGGATATGGCATAGTAAGTTGCAACCGTTTTCCTGGTACACACCAAGTGGAGAAGCCGGGATGAGGGTTCCATGGCCTTGGATTAAAGCCCGTCATCCAGTCAGGGGGCATGGGTGTTTCCAGTTGGGACCGAGAGGGGGGCACCCCTTAGAGCGCGTGTATAGAAATTTGATCCCATGCTATTCGAGGTTGTGGCCTCCCCGTCTCAAAGTTTTCTTGGACGTTGACCGGGTGATTCCTATCATCGTGAGGTGAAATGGGTGTGTACTAGTTAAATGTGTTTGTACTGAAATACCATAAACGGAACTAGTCCTTCGTGACTATGGAAATCCGTTGGCGTCAGTTCATCCAAACTCTGCAGAGTCTCAAATCCTTCAATTATCTTGTGCTTTGTTCAAGTACTATATTCATCTTATCTTGTCAGGTATCAACCTCAGTGACAAAAACCCGGTGGGATTTATGTGTGATAAATCCGGTTAAAAGATTATTCTTGTGGATGGACTAATCTTGTTATTTACATTTATTATAAGCCCTGTCTGCGATGTCGCTCAGACGTCCGACGGTGGCATACCTGTTATTTATTTTTGTTATAGGCCCTGTCTGCGATGTCGCTCAGACGTTCGACGGTGGCATACCTGTTATTTATCTTGTTATAAGCCCTGTCTGTGATGTCGCTCAGACGTCCAACTATGGCATTTGTTTTAAAGCCCTGTCTGTGATGTCGCTCAGACGTCTGACGGTGGTATTTCTTTTTAAGCCATGTCTGTGATGTCGCTCAGACGTCCGACGGTGGCATTTCTTTTAAGCCCTGTCTGTGATGTCGCTCAGACGTCCAACGGTGGCATTTCTTTTAAAGCCCTGTCTGTGATGTCGCTCAGACGTCCAACGGTGGCATTTCTTTTAAAGCCCTGTCTATGATGTCGCTCATACGTCCGACGGTGGCATTTCTTTTAAGCCCTATCTATGATGTCGCGCAGACGTCCGACTGTGGTATTTCTTTTAAGCCCTTTATGTGGTGTCGCTTAGATGCCCAACTGCGGCATGCATTTTATTTATTTACCTTTCGAGGCGTCGCTTCAGACACCCGATCGGTTTTCAGTTATTTATTTTATTCTTCACGTACTGCAATAAATCATTATTTTATGAGCATCATCCTAGATCATGACGCATTCATGCATTCATTGATTATATCTTTTGTCCGAACTGTCTTGCGAGTACTTTCGAGTACTCACCTGGCTTGTTGATTTGGCCAGATGTTGATGAAGGCGATTTCATGGATGAAGAGTTTGATAGCGAGTCCGACGCCTAGAGGAGTCCCAGTCAGTCCCGTGCGATCCTGTTTTGGTCATTGTATTATCCGCTTCCGCAACCCCGAATAAATTCATCGAGCCTCATCTCGACGCTCGATGTACTGCCAGTAGAAGTCAAGTTATCCACCACCGTTTTTCCTCGAGCTAGTAGCATGCCAATCCACCCCTGTGACTTAACCGCCCTTATGTAAGATATTGGCGAGTTTGTAATAAACTGTTGAGCAGCCTCAGCTCAATCCTGTAATATATTTGATGCTACTGGTTCTCTGTTTATCAAGCTTTGTCTACCAGAAAGGATGACTTTTCCTATACTGGGATTAAAAGATCGGTTTTATCAATAATCATTTTATTGAAAAGCCGGTCGTGACAGACTTGGTAACCAGAGCCAGGCTGACTGTAGGAAGCCACTAGGTGCGATCGCTAATTGGTTATTAGCATGATAGAGTTATTCATATCTTTACAAATGTAGTCATTTTTCTGACAGTCAGCATAAAATTTATGATCTGATCACTCAGAATTTTTGCCTACTTTTGTAGATGGCCGGCAACGACTGTGAGTCCCAAATGTTCGCCAACGTGCCTGAGGGGTTCATCAAACTCCTCTCCTTCATCGTTCAGGTCGCGATGGGGCCATCCGTGCGCCTAGTCTTCACGCTTTATCCACACAAGATCAACGACAATCTGACTATGCACCAGGCTGCGGTGCAATTCAGGGGAGGCCATGCTGAAGTACGCCGTCTCCGGTTCGTGGGGAGAGCCATGCCTACAGAAAGGCATGCTATGTAGATGGCTGCCCGCGAGGCGATAGCCCGTCTTCGGGATGTTCTTCCTGCAATGAAGACCCGTCGCTACCGCTACCTTCCATGCCATGTGCCTTACACCTGTCACTACTCTTTCTCTTGCCCCAGAGGAGAGCGAGACGAAGCCTTTGAGATGCTTGTCGAGTACCTCCGAGCCCTGGAGGCAGCATTCGACTGCATGGTGGATGACCTCGTAGCTGCACGCATGGACTCAGTTCATGGCTGTGCTGCTAACAGGAGGGAACTCCTGCACACCGCTCCACCATTGACTTTCGTGTCATCCGCAGCCTCTCACTCACCTTCCATACTCGCCACTGCTCGTCGCCTGCCTACCACAGAGGAATTTAACCAGGCTATTACACCCACTCCCGTCCGCTCTGCACCACTTGTTGCACCCACTCCCATATGTGCTACCCCACCTTTTCCACCCACTCGTATTCGTGTTGTTCCACCTACGGCACCTACTCCATCAGCTCAGCACACCGTTTCTCGTTTGGAACCTATTAGCGAGGAGGAGGTTGATTCCCCAGCGTCTCTGCGTCTTATCCTCGGCAGGCCAAGGGAGATCCTCACCATCTCCGACTGAGTACGCGTAGACGCCATGCGATGTATCGGCTTGTGTAATGTGTTTTATGTACATAGGTTGTGAGTAGTAGCCTGTTTGCGCATCATGTAGAATCTGGAGGAGTGCACTAGTTTAAATAACATGTCAGGATTATGTACGCATATTCTGAGTGATGTAATGTATAATTATGCCCGCGTGTAAGATATGCGCTAGTCCTTCTCCGTGCGAAATCATGTGTTTCCAAAAATATCCTGGAGTTTAAAAATGTTCTTTGTGTGTGATTTTGTTGACTTTTACGTCTCTCTTGCTTATCTTACGAGTTCTCACAATATATCCCCAGAGTGAAAAATGTCTCGTCCTTGGACGCGCTCCATGCTAACTCAGCCAGAAGAGAATTATGGCACGCCACAGAACCAAAATTTCACTCAGGGACAGACAAGTCAACAGGGCAGTGAAACGGCTTTCACACAAGTTTGTCGTTTGTACGAACAGAGTCAATAGCAACACCAGGAAATGATGAACCAATTCATCAATATGGGAAGTAACCGTGGTCAGTATCAACCGCAATCCAAATTATCCGAGTTACAAAAGACGCGTCCTCCAACATTTTCTCATACTGACAATCCTCTTGAGGCCGAGGACTGGCTTCGAGACATGGAGAGAAAATTAATTATCGCACAGTGTTCGGACCGTGAAAAAGTACTATATGCACCACATTATCTCACAGGTGCAGCTGCATCGTGGTGGGAAAACTTCCTGCACATGCACCACAACGAAAATGAAATCACCTGGGAAAATTTCAAAGAAGGTTTTCGTGGGGCACATACTCCGAAGAGCGTCATGAAAATCAAGAAGAAAGAATTTGATGAACTCAAGCAAAGAGCCATGACAGTGTCAGAATACAACAGCCAATTCACATTGCTGTCTCGCTACGCCAATGAAGAACGCATGACCGAGAGCCAGAAGATGGAAAAATTCTTGGAAGGCCTGGCACCCGCCCTTAAGTGCCAGCTAGTTGTGCATACCTTTCATGACTTTAAAACACTGGTGGATAAGGCCATTACCCTGGAAAATGAGCGACGTAGCCTGGAAGATTTCCGCAAACGGAAAAGGGACCAGACTACTTTTTCTCGCAATCAAAGAAGCAAGAAGGAATTTCAGAAGGGGGATTCACACAAAACCCCGACGAATAATTCACGTCCAACCAAGAATTTCCATGCAAGAGACAAAGAATTCACCTATCGCCCAGGCGTTACCTGTTATGCTTGTGGAGAAGAAGGGCACTATGCCAAGCAGTGTCCCAAGCCAAGGAACTCAACCCTGAAGCTCAATAATGGTGGCAATAATTCAGCACCAAAGCAAAGCAATTTCAACCCCAACAACAACCACCAGAAAGGTCACTTGAACCACGTGACCCGAGAGGAAGCACAGAACGCCCCAGATATCGTACTCGGTACGTACCCCGTCAACACAATTCCTGCCATGGTTTTGTTTGATTCTGGAGCTTCTCACTCATTCGTTTCGAAAAGTTTTGCTTTGCAAAATAATTTTTCGATGCTTCCCTTGGAAAAATCAATGATCGTCAAGTCCCCTGGAATTAAGCAAGTGACCCAGAGTTACTGTCAAGGTGTGATTATTGAATTTGAAGGATTGAAGTTTTACGCCAACCTTATTGTACTGGAAAGCAAGGGACTGGATGTCATCCTGGGAATGGATTGGTTAACCACCAACAAAGGTTTTATTGACTGCTTCAACCGTACCGTGATTCTCACACACCATCATGGGAAGAAAATAAAAGTTTCAGCCAGAGAGAGACAAATACCTCGACAACCTAGATTAAACAAGGTGGACGTTTCTGAGCTGAACAAGGTTCCCGTAATATGTGAATTTCCAGACGTATTTCCAGAAGAACTACCGGGCATGCCGCCAGACCGAGAAATAGAATTCAGCATTGAGCTAGCACCCGGAACCACTCCTATTTATAAGAAACCTTACAGAATGGCACCATCCGAATTGGTAGAGTTGAAGAAGCAAATAAAAGAATTATTGGAGAAAGGATACATACGAGCCAGCTCCTCACCTTGGGGTTCACCAATTTTATTTGCCAAGAAGAAGGATGGAACAATGAGGTTGTGTATTGATTATCGAGCTCTCAACATGGTCACAATCAAGAACAAATACCCAATGCCCCGAATAAATGATTTATTCGATCAGCTCGCACAGGCCAAAGTCTTCTCAAAAATTGACTTGAGATCAGGGTACCACCAATTAAAAGTACGAACAGAAGATATTCCCAAGACCGCCTTCACCTCCAGATATGGGCTGTATGAGTTCACAGTGATGCCATTCGGGCTAACCAACGCCCCCGCATATTTCGTTCACCTCATGAACAAAGTATTTATGAAGTATATGGACAAGTTTGTTGTGGTATTCATCGATGATATTCTGATATACTCCAAAACACCAGAAGAGCACGCCGAACATCTCAGGATTGTACTCGGAGAACTCAGGAAACATCAACTGTACGCCAAATTCAGCAAATGTGAATTTTGGCTAAAACAGGTGGGTTTTCTGGGCCACGTGCTAACCCAAGAAGGTATTGCAGTAGACCCGGAAAAAGGTCAAGGCCTGTACTTGGCTGGAAACCACCAGCTAACGTAACGGACGTACGAAGTTTCTTGGGAATGGCAGGATATTATCGGAGATTTATTAAAGGATTCTCCACTATAGCAAAGCCCATGACACAATTGCTCAAGAAAGGCAAGAAATTTGAATGGACAGAAGCATGTGAGAAAAGCTTCCAAGAGCTAAAAAGCAAATTAACAACGGCACCAGTGCTAATTGTGCCAGATATACACAAAAATTTGAGGTATATTGTGACGCATCCCGGAAAGGCCTCGGATGCGTATTGATGCAAGAAGGCAAGGTAGTTGCGTATGTCTCTAGACAACTACGCAAGCATGAGGAAAATTATCCCACCCATGACCTGGAATTAGCAGCAGTCATCCATGCACTCAAGGAATGGAGACACTTTCTGCTTGGGAATCGTTGTGAGATATACACAGACCATAAGAGTCTTAAGTATATTTCACACAGCCAGAGTTAAATCTACGGCAACGACGCTGGTTAGAATTGGTGAAGGATTATGATGTTGGAATCCACTATCATCCTGGAAAAGCAAATGTTGTGGCAGATGCACTTAGTCGCAATCCCAGCACGGAAGACGACAGTATGCCAAAATTGAGGCCAGAATTTCAACAGGAATTTGCCCGACTCAATCTCATAATGGTCACCGAAGGAAGTGTATCAAATATCGAAATACAGCCTACCCTGATGGAAAGTATCAAGGAAGCCCAGCACGGACACCCCAGCATTGAGGGCATAAAAAGAAAAGTGAGTTTGGGAAGAGCCTCAGAATTCAACATGGATGAGCAAGGAATATTGTGGTATGGAGAAAGGCTATGCGTACCAAATGTCAAGGACCGCAAACAACAGATATTGACTGAAAGTCGCACCGCTCCGTATTCAATCCATCCTGGAGGGACAAAAATGTACAAAGATCTTCAGGAAAATTTCCGGTGGCACGGTATGAAAAGAGATATAGCCGCGTTCATCGCCTGCTGTGACTCTTGTCAACGTATCAAGGCCGAGCACCAGAAACCAGTCGGACTGTTGCAACCAAATAAGATACCCGAGTGGAAATGGGACGAGATTGAAATGGACTTCATCGTTGGACTGCCACGGTCCCGACACGGGAACGATGCCATTTGGGTCATAACCGACAGATTAACCAAGGTGGCACATTTTATTCCGGTAAAAACAACTTACACCACTCAGAGACTAGCCAGACTCTATCTTGCCCGTATCGTCTGCTTACATGGAGTCCCTAAGACTATCATCTCCGATAGAGGCACGCAGTTCGTCTCTGCATTCTGGGATCACCTACAACAGGCACTGGGAACCCAACTAGCCTTCAGTACCACATACCATCCCCAGACTGATGGGCAGACGGAACGCGTAAACCAAATCCTAGAAGACATGCTAAGAGCCTGTGTCCTCACCTACGGGAACAGTTGGGAAGAAAGTTTGCCATATGCAGAGTTTGCATACAACAACAGCTATCAAGCCAGCTTGAAAATGGCACCCTTTGAAGCTCTATATGGGAGAAGATGTCGTACCCCGCTAAATTGGTCAGAGACCGGAGACAGCCATATCTTTGGCCCAGATATGCTCAAGGAGGCCGAGGAGAAAGTTAAGACAATTAGAGAACGGCTCAAAACAGCTCAAAGTCGGCAAAAGAGTTATTACGACCGTAAGCATCGGGAAATCAGTTTTGAACCCGGAGAATTGGTATAGCTGAGAGTTTCTCCTATGAAGGGTCTGCAACGGTTCAAGATTAAAGGGAAACTAGCACCAAGATTCATCAGACCATTTCATATAGTGGCCCAACGAGGCAAGGTAGCCTACCAACTGGACCTACCCGAAGACTTATCCGGTATACACAACGTGTTTCACATCTCGCAGTAGAGAAAATACATGAGCAACCCAGAGAAGCAAGTTTCACATGAGTATATTGACGTGCAACCGGACCTCACTTACCGGGAGCACCCAATAAAAATATTAGGAGAGTCCGAGAGGAGGACCCGACAGAAAACCATTAAGTTTTTCAGAGTTCAATGGAGTAATCACACCAAGAATGAAGCAACTTGGGAGAGCGAAGATTTTCTTCGGACAGAGCACCCACACCTGTTTAAGGATCAGCTGAAATCTCGGGGACGAGATTTTTCCTAAGGGGGTAGGTACTGTGACACTCCAAAAAAAAATTTGGTGTTTTGTTTTTCAAAAGAGCCTTGCTTGGTTTGAAAGGAGGTCATTTAAACCCTTCCTAAAAACCATCTTCTAAGTTTGCCCTCTCAAAATCCTTTTCTTGGATTTGGTTTCTTTTAAAATGAAAACCCTTTTAGTTTTGGGCTTTTATTTGGTTTTGATCCCTTAAAATTTTTACCATGCTTCCTATGGTGAAATTTTCCCAAAACCTCTCCTCCCACTGTAGTTCAACCCAAACATTCTGTCCAAACAAATAAAATCCATTTTTGGACTTTATTCCAACTATTTCTCCTCCCAAAATAATTCTGTCTTTTCTTTTGAGCCTAGGTGGATTGCAAAGCAAGTACCCCAATGCTTATGACTTTTGACCTCAACTCAACACCCCTGGATAGTCCTTTCTACCCACAACCCAGAACCATCTTGATCCACTCTTCTCCTGTTCAAATATTTCAAAATTCCCTCACTGCATGTTTGGACCAGATTTGCCAAATTTGGTGAAAACCATATCTACACCTCTCCAAAAATTCTACAAATATTCAGGCAGCCTCCAGGTGCAATGAGAGGCCCCTCCACCAAAAACCAGCTCAAGGGGAGATCTCTACACACTAGAATCATTCTGTTGAACACCTTGCATGCGCTAGTACTGTTCACTTTCAGAAATTCAGAAGTTCAGTGTCGATCTTCGTCAGTAACTTCAGTCACGAGCTCACAGTGCGCTTGGCACGTAGCTCACGGCCAGGCTTGCTTGTCCGGAGCCTCACACGCGCGCTTGGCGCCTTCCTGGCATCGGTGGCGCCCTGGCCCGCCTGCGCCGGCGTGTCTTGCGGCGGCCGTAGCGCCGTAGCGGCCGACAGGAAGCAGAACGGCGGCACAACGCCGTTCGGCGCCGCCCAAGCGTCCTGGTGGCTCCGCGTGGCCACCTCCTTGCTAGCGCACGCATGCAGCACCGTCGCCATGGCGCGGCACGCGCAGAGCGCGCTCTCTGCCGCCGACGGGCCCGCGCCGCCCCGTTCCATCAAACTCCCCCTAAGCGACCAAATTACAGCGCAGTCAACATCTAAACGGAACCAGGGGACATCCACGACGAAGCTCAACCTCTGAACCCCCCCCCCCCCCGTGCAACCTCTGCGCCGCCGTAATCACCTCGCCGGAGAACCCCGTTCTCGGCAACCGCCTCGGGGCGGCTATATATAGCACCCCGAGCTTGCGCTCGCCTCCGCACGACTCCACCACCACACCAGACCCTGCCCAGCCACTGAACGAGTCTCGAGGGGCCTTTCCTCCTCGACTCCGGCCACCTCCGTCCGCCTCGGGCTTCGGCTTCGTTCTCTTCGCTCTCTCCGGTGAGATCCATGGCCACCCGAACCGCCGTCCGCCGGAGCAAGCGTCACCACCGACGTGGTACTCGCCGGCGACCACCACCACCTCCCACAGACGCGGAATGGCACCCTGAACACAGAGATACAGAAGGAGGTGACGGAGCTACAAACCTCGCACAGTTAGGCTCCGACTACTCCGAACCAGGCAAGCATGTTTGAACTCTTGATATGATGAGTGTTGTTGCGTGTTTGCATTTTTGTATGTTCATGGCATGTTTATGAACAACTATTAAATGTTATATTTCATATATATAATCGGAAAGTAAGTTTCGGTAAGCATTGTGTTGTTGGATACATATTTTCATAGCCATGTGTTGGCGTGAGGATGGATAAGATGGCAGTGTTGTGACATGCCAGGCTTAGGCCAGTCCTTTGACAGCAGTGTCAACATGATCAAATCATATTCCTTTCACTTCCTTCCTGTGCTGCCACTTGTTTTCTGCAAGGGATATGGCATAGTAAGTTGCAACCGTTTTCCTGGTACACACCAAGTGGAGAGGCCGGGATGAGGGTTCCATGGCCCTGGATTAAAGCCCGTCATCCGGTCAGGGGGCATGGGTATTTCCGGTTGGGACCGAGAGGGGGGCACCCCTTAGAGCGCGCGTATAGAAATTTGATCCCATGCTATTCGAGGTTGTGGCCTCCCCGTCTCAAAGTTTTTCTTGGACGTTGTCCAGGGTGATTCCTGGCATCGTGAGGTGAAATGGGTGTGTACTAGTTAAATGTGTTTCTACTGAAATACCGTAAACGGAACTAGTCCTTCGTGACTACAAAAATCCGTTGGTTGTGGTCAGTTCATCCAAACTCTGTAGAGTCTCAAATCCTTCAATTATCTTGTGCTTTGTTCAAGTACTATATTCATCTTATCTTGTCAGGTATCAACCTCAGTGACAAAAACCTGGTGGGATTTATGTGTGATAAATCCAGTTAAAAGATTATTCTTGTGGATGGACTAATCTTGTTATTTACATTTATTATAGGCCCTGTCTGTGATGTCGCTCAGACGTCCGACGGTGGCATTTCTTTTTAAAGCCCTGTATGTGATGTCGCTCAGACGTCCGACGGTGGCATTTCTTTTAAAGCCCTATTTGTGATGTCACTCAGACGTCCGACAGTGGTATTTCTTTTTAAGCCCTGTCTGTGATGTCGCTCAGACGTCCGATGGTGGCATTTCTTTTAAGCCCTGTTTGTGATGTCGCTCAGACGCCCGGACGGTGGCATTTCTTTTAAAGCCCTGTCTGTGATGTCGCTCAGACGTCCGACGGTGGCATTTCTTTTAAAGCCCTGTCTGTGATGTCGCTCAGACGTCCGACGGTGGCATTTCTTTTAAGCTCTGTCTGTGATGTCGTGCAGACGTCCGACTGTGGTATTTCTTTTAAGCCCTTTATGTGGTGTCGCTTAGACGCCCGACTGCGGCATGCATTTTATTTATTTACCTTTCGAGGCGTCGCTTCAGACACCCGATCAGTTTTCAGTTATTTATTTTATTCTTCATGTACTACAATAAATCGTTATTTTATGAGCATCATCCTGGATCATGACGCATTCATGCATTCATTGATTATATTTTTGTCCGAACTGTCTTGCGAGTACTTTGGAGTACTCACCTGGCTTGTTGATTTGGCCAGATGTTGATGAAGGCGATCTCATGGATGAAGAGTTTGATAGCGAGTCCGACGCCTAGAGGAGTCCCAGTCAGTCCCATGTGATCCTGTTTTGGTCATTGTATTATCCGCTTCCGCAACCCCGAATAAATTCATCGAGCCTCATCTCGACGCTCGATGTACTGCCAGTAGAAGTCAAGTTATCCACCACCGTTTTTCCTCGAGCTAGTAGCATGCCAATCCACCCCCGTGACTTAACCGCTCTTATGTAAGATATTGGCGGGTTTGTAATAAACTGTTGAGCAGCCTCAGCTCAATCCTATAATATATTTGATGCTACTGGTTCTCTGTTTATCAAGCTTTGTCTTCCAGAAAGGATGACTTTTCCTATACTGGGTTTAAAAGATCGGTTTTATCAATAATCATTTTATTGAAAAGCCGGTCGTGATAGAACCCTAGCTATTTAGTGCTAGTTAGTATGAACCCTAGGCTATTTTTAGTGTTAGTTAGTTAATTTAGTGTTAGTTAGTTAGTTAGTATGAACCCTTAGCAGTAGTTCCTAGGTACTAATTAGTTAGTAAGAACTAGGTACTAATTAGCTAGGTACTAGTTTATTTTTATTTATAGTAAGTTTATTTTTAGTAAGAACTAATTGAATTAATAGAACATGTTAGTAAGAACTTGTTGCTATTTTTTTAGTTAAAGCATTTTTTCCCGTATCGACGTGGACGATGCCTATCCCGCATCCTCGTCGTCGAGTCGGTGGAGGACGACACCTGCTTGACCAGATGGGCCATGTCCGGGACTGGGCTCCGCCGGGGTGGTACTGGGAGGCTCTACCTACCGAGGGGCGCAGGTTGGTGAGGAGCCAGCCTGTCGTTGACCCGAACCTTCTTTGGTGGCGGTCGTGTGGGCCAGTGACGATCCAAAGGCTCGAGGACTCCGCGGAGGTGGTGCGTCACCGTGTCAGTGAGGAGGACGCACACGTCCGTCGCTACTTGTTTGCGTTGGAGCACAAGCCGTTCTCCAATACCTGGCAGGTTCTCCGGGGATCTCACTGGAGCTATGATCCCATGATGGTTCCTTCTCTATGGGTGTCCACCGCCCGCGCCGATACCCGTCGTGTGCTAGGGTTTTAGTTGTATTAGTGATGTTATATGTATGACACTATTCGTGATGTATTAGTGATAATATTCGACGATGTACGGACGTATGAGATGATTTACTTTTGCTTATTGAATGCATGCTAATTTGAGTCCTACAAGATATTTTAAAATATATATCTTGTGTTGCTCAATATCCAAGTGGCCGGTCATGTTTGCAGGTTACACCTCCGAGTAGCCTATGTTTTGCCAGAGTGTTGATTCATTTCTGTTCCGGCAAATTTCAGGCACTCGATATGTCCTATTTTAGCAAAGGTCATGCCGGATTTTTTCATGAATTTTGGCATGACTTGTGCCAGAATATGTAGGAAATATTGAGTGCCCCGGATTTGTGTGTTGAGTATCTTGGTATTTGTCTTTGATCAATTTTCAATTAATGTTTTAACTATGAACATAGGAAATGTCTAATGACGAAAAGGATTTCGGTATTTGCAAATATTGCGAAGACGAGTGCGGCATGTGCGACGGAATCTTCCTAGATGATGATAGGCGCTTCAGCATCAAGCTGGACAAGAACTTCGAAGTGGATACAGTAAGTCACAACAACAAGTCTTTTTTCAACTTATATTTGCTTCATTTGCTTCAACTTATATTTTTTTTACTATTCTACTAGCGTATCCCTGTCATGCAAGAGTTTTTGTATTGGATAAGATAGGTTTCAGTCATAGTATGGAGGAAAAGAAAGTTTACTTGAAGACCGAGCATGGTTATATTTTCCATGCAAAATTGTACAATTCAGACGACTACACCTATTTTGGATGCAAAACATGGCGAGCACTATGCAAGACTTATGCATTTGAGCCTGATATGGTTATCACCTTTGATATTCGTCCGGAAGATGATATTGAAGGTAATACCGACATCTGGGTCGATGTGCAGACGCCTCCAGTTATACCATTATGTAAGTTTCTCAACCATATTTATGTCTTTGATATTGTTTATTCAATAATAGTTGACAACTAATTTGTATTGTCAGCTTATTTCGGTGCAAGCAAACATGTCCAGCGCTTGGTAGACAGGACCCTATACTGTCCTGGGGCTGAACTCAACTGCGAGGAGCTCAGTCATTATGTTTCATGGCTTGAGGATCTTGATACTGTCAAGACAAATTTTCTTCCTGCATTTAGAAATGTTAGTACTGAAAATGTGCGACCAATAGTGCTCGTAATGAACTACGGTCACATCTATTTAGGAAGGATGGTAAGATTTTTACTATTTGTCATCAATGCATCTTTTCCATACATTATTTTTGAAACTAAACTTCATTGCTAAGTATGTTACCATACGATGTTCTTCAATGGGGACTCCCGATGAATGTTGTGCCTTATGGGATTGAGACTAAAGGTACCATGAGTATTATCAGCTTACGGCCAAGATATCCTACAGATTACTTTAGTGCATTCAAGATTAGCAACGGATGCTTAATAGTGCAAGACTGGACCAAATATGTGATGGGGGAGCGCAGAGAAGTACTAGGGGGCAGCAAACAGATGTGCTACCCACAATTAGGAGACAGGTTCATCTGCATGCTCCAGCTTGATCAAGGAGGAGAGCTATACATGTTTTATGTTATTTTACCTAAGAGAGAGCATCAGGAGTGATTAGCTAGCTAGAAATGAGTTTGAGGATGATGATGTGCTACACTATATTACTATGATGATAAAATAGCTAGTGTTGGTGGTAATGACTATGATGATTATTATTAGCTAGTGTTAGTGGTGATTAAATAAATATTGTTGCTGGTAATGACTATGATGATGATTAAATAGTTTGTGCTGGCGGATTAGATTCAAGTGGAGGCAACATGTGGTGCACATTGAAAGTACTACTAGTCCAAACTAGATCAAGTTTGGATTAGTAGTATACTTTTGACATGCACCACATATTGCCTCCACTTGAACCTAATCCACCTTCATTTGACACACTGTTATGGACATAATGATGTAAACCTCATAACTGGTATTCTACCAATATTTGTACGATGGTGCATAAATACACTAAAAATAATAAAAAATAAAAAAGTACTAGTAGCGATGGACAGAAAACACACTGCAAGTAGTTACCTTAGCAGTAGCGTGGTACTGAACAAGCGCTGCAGCTATTTGTCCTAGCAGTAGCGCGGGCGGGCACGCGTTACTGCTAAGCAATAGCTGTAGCGCCTTATTAGTAGCGTGCCTACCCGCGCTACTAGTGAGCACAAAACCAGCGCTACTGCTAGGGTTTTCCCTAGTAGTGTGTGCCTCTGAAGAGGATATAGCATTGCAAACTACTGCTATTGTGAAACATGTGAAGAATCCTGGTCCAACTAGCAGATGCCACAATGAGGTAGAGAAAAAACGTTTTGAAGATTGATTTCCTAAAGCAGATGAGTTTTGTTTTGCTGGTGATGTAGGCATAAGTGATGAGGAAGAAGAAGATGAAGTTGAACTACCCTACCTCATGAAGAAGCCAAAGACAAAGAGCAGTAAGAAAAAGATGAAGGAAAGGGTATATTTTGACCCCTCAATTCCCAATTCACATTTACTCTTGTGCAAGAGCTTGTGTTTTGATAGTGTTTACCAGTTCAGAGAAGCATTAAGAGATTTTCATATAAGGACTTTGAGGTCTTTTCACTACCACAGGAACACTCCAACAAGAATTATTGTTTGGTGTTCACAGAGAGAGCATGAATGTGAATCTTACATGTGTGCCTCCAGGATAGCTCATGAAAGAATATTTTGTATTAAGAAGTGTAACATGGAGCACACTTGTCCAACATCAGCAGAGAACAAAAATGTTACTACTAAGTGGTTTTCCAAAGTAGTTGAGCCTTCTCTTAGAGCAGATCCTAGAGCACCTGTGGATGCACTTATTAAAAACAGCAAAGTCAAGTTTTCAGTTGATGTATCAAAGAGGCCTATAGGGCAAGGAGGAAGGCTATTAAGGTTGTACAAGGTGACCAGAAGGAGCAGTACTATAGACTGAGGGACTACGTGCAAGCAGTTATTGATACAAACCCTGGTAGCAGGTGTATAGTTACAACATTTGAGGACCCAGAAAACCCTGCACCAACTCCTAGATTTAAGTACATGTTCTATTGCTTGCATGCATCAAAGCAAGGATTTTTTAATGGTTGCAGGCCCTTTATAGGTAAATCTATAACTGCATTTTGTTCAAAATATCTTGTTGATAAATTTATGGTAGCTAATTTGGGTATGGATGCAGGGCTTGATGGTTGCTTCATCAAACTAACCACTGGACAGCAAATTCTTGCAGCCACAGGAAGAGATGCCAACAATAACATCTACCCCATAGCCTTTGGTGTGGTTGATAAGGAAGATTCAGAGAGTTGGACATGGTTCCTAACCCAGCTAAGATGTTGCATTGGAAGTGGAAGCAAATTTGGAACCTACACCATTATTTCTGACAGGCAAAAGGTATGCACCCTATCTTAGCCAGTAGTTCAGATATATATTGTTATTACTAGCTTTATTTCTTTTTGTTCATGACCATGGTTATTAATTTACAATCAGGGTCTTCTTAAGGCTATAAATGAGGTGTTCCCTAATTCCCCTCAGAGATACTGCCTCAGGCACATATATGCAAATTTTCAGTCAGCTGGTTTCAGAGGAGCAGAACTAAAGAAGATAGTAGATCAGGCTAGCTACTCATTCACCAAACATGGCCATGAATTAGCAATGGCAGAGCTTAAAGCAGAGTGTGAGGATGCCTGGAAGTGGCTTAAGAAAATTCCAAATGAGACTTGGTGTAGATCTGCAATGGATTACAATTGCAAAATTGATCTTGTTGTGAACAACCTTAGTGAGGTTTTCAACAAAATGATCCTTGATGTTAGGGCCAAACCAATTAGGACTATGTTTGAAGGAATTAGGACTAAGTAGATGATCAAAAGGCAGAAGACTAGGGAAAAGACAGAGACCAGCAGGTGGATGACCACACCCAACTATTCAGAGAAACTAGAGGAGAATAAGAAGTATGCCAAATTTTGTGAGGCACATAGGGCCGGTCCTGACATCTGGCAAGTGTCTAGTGGTGAAAATCAGTACTGTGTGAACATAGCTACTAACTCATGTGACTGCAGGAGGTGGGACATGACAGGTGTGACATGCAGTCATGCAATAGCAGCAATGAGCAAACTTCACATGCACCCAGAGGACTATGTGCAAGAATTTTTCAAAAAACCACTATATATTGAAGCATACAAAGACATAGTGTACCCTGTCCCTGGTCCTGAATTCTGGCCTGACACCCATACTCAGGATATTGAGCCCCCAGTGTTCAAAGAAAAACCAGGCAAGAAACAGACAGCCAGGAGAAAGGGCCAGTTTGAGGTGCCTGCACCAAAGGACACTAGTAGAATGGGAACAATTACATGCAACAATTGTGGTCTACAGGGCCATAGATATACAAACTATGGGAAAGCTCTGAAACCAAGTCTTGAGATGAGGAAGAACTTACACCAGGTCATTAAAAAATGTTGCATTCTTTGTTTAATTATTTTAGTTCTGGTCTATTTACTAACTGATTTAATTCTGTCATGCAGGAGAATAGAGAAATTTTTAGGGGTTCCTCTAGTGCTACACATCCACCTCCACAACCACCACCTCAAAACCAAACTTCACATATGCCAGCCTCATCTGCTCCACCTCCTAAAGCAATGTGGAACACAGAAACAGCAGCAAATAATATAGGTTCAACATCAACAGTTTCAGCAGGAGCAGTCAGGTCTTCACCAGCACCTTTGACAGGATCAGCATCAATAAGAGCTCCAAGAGGATCATCATCAACAAGAACATTCAATGCACCAAGAACATCCACCGGAGAACCAGGGATATTAGCAGGCAAGAGGAAGAGGAAACCTCCTAGCAAGTTTGCATCCTATATAAATGCTAGTGGAAACTATTGAAACTCTGTTACTAAGTTTGTGTTCTGCTACTTAGTTTGATTGTATGTTACTGCTACGTCTTGAGCTTGCGTTGGTTTTCCTTGAAGAGGAAAGTGTGATGCAGCAAAGTAGCGTAAGTATTTCCCTCGGTTTTTGAGAACCAAGGTATCAATCCAGTAGGAGGCTCCTCAACAAGTCCCACGAACCTACACAAACAAACAAAGAACTCACAACCAATGCGATAAAGGGGTTGTCAATCCCTTCACGGCCACTTGCGAAAGTGAGATCTGATAGAGATAGAGTGATAAGATAAATATATTTTTGGTATTTTATAATATAGATGCAGAAAGTAAAGATGCAAACAAAAGTAGATTGGAAGCAAATATGATAAGAGATAGACCCGGGGGCCATAGGTTTCACTAGAGGCTTCTCTCGAGATAGCATAAGTATTACGGTGGGTGAACAAATTACTGTCGAGCAATTGATAGAAAAGCGAATAATTATGAGATTATCTAGGCATGATCATGTATATAGGCATCACGTCCGCAACAAGTAGACCGACTCCTGCCTGCATCTACTACTATTACTCCACACATCGACCGCTATCCAGCATGCATCTAGAGTATTAAGTTCACAAAGAACAGAGTAACGCATTAAGCAAGATGACATGATGTAGAGGGATAAACTCAAGCAATATGATATAAACCCCATCTTTTTATCCTCGATGGCAACAATACAATACGTGTCTTGCAACCCTTTCTGTCACTGGGTAAGAACACCGCAAGATTGAACCCAAAGCTAAGCACTTCTCCCATGGCAAGAAAGATCAATCTAGTAGGCCAAACCAAACTGATAATTCGAAGAGACTTGCAAAGATAACTCAATCATACATAAAGGAATTCAGAGAAGGTTCAAATATTATTCATAGATAAACTTGATCATAAACCCACAATTCATCGGATCTTGACAAACACACCGCAAAAAGAGATTACATCAAATAGATCTCCACAAGAGAGGGGGAGAACATTGTATTGAGATCCAAAAAGAGAGAAGAAGCCATCTAGCTAATAACTATGGACCCGTAGGTCTGTGGTAAACTACTCACAACTCATCGGAAGGGCTATGGTGTTGATGTAGAAGCCCTCCATGGTCGATTCCCCCTCCGGCAGAGTGCCGGCGAAGGCTCCAAGATGGGATCTCGCGGATACAGAAGGTTACGGTGGTGGAAATTGTGTTTCGTCTGCTCCCTGGATGTTTTCGAGGTACGTAGGCTTATATAGGAGGAAGAAGTACGCCAGTGGACGCCCGAGGGGCCCACGAGACAGCGGGGCGTGCCCTATAGGGGGGGGCGTCCTCCTATCTCGTGGAGGCCTCAGCTAATTCTTGACTTGCACTCCAAGTCCTCTGGATCACGTTCGTTCCAAAAATCACGCTCCCGAAGGTTTCATTCCGTTTGGACTCCGTTTGATATTTCTTTTCTTCGAAATACTGAAATAGGCAAAAAAAAACAGCAATACGGGTTGGGCCTTCGGTTAGTAGGTTAGTCCCAAAAATGATATAAAAGTGTAAAATAAAGCCCATAGACATCCAAAACAGGTAATATAATAGCATGGAACAATCAAAAATTATAGATACGTTGGAGACGTATCAAGCATCCCCAAGCTTAATTCCTGCTCGTCCTCGAGTAGGTAAATGATAAAAAAGAAATTTTTGATGTGGAATGCTACCTAGCATAATTCTCAATGTAATTTTCTTTATTGTGGCTTGAATGTTCAGATCCAAATGATTCAAGATAAAAGCTTATAAAACATAAAAATAATAATGCTTCAAAGCATACTAACAAATAATCATGTCCTATCAAAATAGCATAGCCAAAGAAAGTTTATCCCTACAAAATCATATAGTTAGGCCATGCTTCATTTCTATTACACAAATACTCCCATCATGTACAACCCCGATGACGAGCCGGGAAATTGGTTCATACTTTTTAACGCGCTTCAGCTTTTTTTCAACTCTTACGCAATACATGAGGGCAATCCATGGACATAGCACTATGGTGGTCTAATATGGTGGTTGTAAAGACAAAAAAGAGGGAGAAGATAGTCTCACATCAACTAGGCGTATCAACGGGCTATGGAGATGTCCATTAATAGATATCAATGTGAGTGAGTAGGCATTGCCATGCAACGGATGCACTAGAGCAATAAATGTACGAAAGCTCAACAAAAGAAACTAAGTGGGTGTGCATCCAACTTGCTTGCTCACGAAGACCTAGGGCACTTTGAGGAAGCCCATCATTGGAATATACAAGCCAAGTTCTATAATGAAAAATTCCCACTAGTATATGAAAGTGACAACATAGGAGACTCTCTATCATGAAGATCATGGTGCTATTTTTTGAAGCACAAGTGTGGAAAAAGAGATAGTAGCAATTGTCCCTTCTCTCTTTTTCTCTCATTTTCTTTTCTTTTTTCCTTTTTCTTTTTTCCTTTTTTCCTTTTTTCTTTTTTTTCTTTTTTCCTTTTTTTCTTTTGGTGGGCTTCTTTGGCCTCTTTATTTTTATAAAGTCCGAAGTCCCATCCCGACTTGTGGGGGATAGTCTTCATCATCCTTTCCTCACTGGGACAATGCTCTAATAATGAAGATCATCACACTTTTATGGATTTACAACTCAAAAATTATAACTCAAAGCTAGAACAAGATATGACTCTATATGAATGCCTCCGGCGGTGTACCGGGATATGAAATGAATCAAGAGCGACATGTATGAAAATTATGAAGGTGGCCTTGCCACAAATACAATGTCAACTACATGATCATTCAAAGAGCAATATGACAATGATGAAACATGTCATAATAAAGGAAATAGTGGAAAGTTGCATGGCAATATATCTCGGAATGGCTATGGAAATGCCATAATAGGTAGGTATGGTGGCTGTTTTGAGGAAGGTAAATAATGGGTTCATGCTACGGGTGAAAATTGCGTGGTAAAATAGAGGTTAGCTAAGTGGAAGGATGAGTGTGCGTATATCCATGGACTCACATTAGTCATAAAGAACTCATATACTTATTGCAAAAATCTACTTAGCCCTCGAAGCAAAGTACTACTACACATGCCCCAAGAGGGATAGATTGGTAGGAATATCCATCGCTCGTCCCCGACTGCCACTCATAAGGAAGACAATCAAAAGAGCACCTCATCCAACAAATTTGTCACACGACTTTTACTATACGTGCATGCTACGGGACTTGGCAACTTCAACAAAAATTTTCTAAAATTCATAATTATCCACTAGCATGACCCTAACATTACTACCTTTATATCTCAAAACAATTATCAAGCAACAAATTGATCATAGCACCCAATTCTCTTCTATGATAGTTTTTATTATACCCAACTTGGATGCTCATCATTCTAGGACCAAATTTGTAACCATAACAAATACCATGCTGTTCTAAAAGACTCTCAAAATAATATAAGTGAAGCATGAGAGACTAGCAACTTCTTCAAAATTAATCCACCGCCATGCTCTAAAAGATATAAGTGAAGCACTAGAGCAAAAACTATCAAGCTCAAAAGATATAAGTGAAGCACAAGGAGTGTTCTAGCAAATTTCAATCAAGTAGGCTTCTCCCAAAAGGTGTGTACAGCAAGGATGATTGTGGTAAACTAAAAAGCAAAGACTAATATAATACACGACGCTCCAAGCCAAACACATATCATGTGGCGAATAAAAATATAGCTCCAAGTAAAGTTACCAATGAATGAAGACGAAAGAGGGGATGCCTTCCCGGGGCATCCCCAAGCTTAGGATTTTGGCAATCCTTGAATATCTTGGGGTGCCTTGGGAATCCCCAAGCTTAGGTTCTTGCCACTCCTTATTCCATAGTCCATAAAAGCTTTACCCAAAACTTGAAAACTTCACAACACAAAACTCAATAGGAAATTTTATAAGCTCCGTTAGTGAAAGAAAACAAAACCACCACATAAGGTACTGTAATGAACTCATTATTTATTTATTTTGGTGTTAAACCTACTGTATTCCAACTTCTCTATGGTTTATAAAATATTTTACTAGCCATAGTTGCATCAAAATAAGCAAACAACATACGAAAAACAGAATCTGTCAAAAACAGAACAGTCTGTAGCAATCTGTAACTAACGCAAACTTCTGGAACTCTAAAAATCCTACCAAAATAGGAAGTACTGGAAAATTTATTTATTTATCAGAAGCAAAAAGAATAAATGCAAAATCTCGTTCCTGTGATTTATTGAATTTTTTCTCGTGAGTGCAAAGTTTCTGTTTTTCAGCAGAATCTAATCAACTATCATCATAGTTTATCCTATAGATTCTACTTGGCACAAACACTAAAGAAAAGATAAAAACACATCTAAACATAAAGTAGAAGCAAAAACGTAATACTAAACAGGAACAAAAACAAAAAACACAAAGAAAATTAGGTTGCCTCCCAACTAGCGCTATCGTTTAACGCCCCTAGCTAGGCATAAAAGCGAAGATAGATCTAAGTAGTGCTATCTTTGGCACTTGATTCATAAGTAGCCCGCATGATAGATTCATAAGGTAATTTGACTTTCTTTCTTGGAAAGTGCTCCATGCCTTTCTTTAATGAAAATTGGAATCTAATATTCCCTTCCTTCATATCAGTAATTGCGACAATCGTTCTAAGAAAAGGTCTACCAAGAATAATAGGGCAAGAAAGATTGCAATCTATATCAAGAACGATAAAATCAACGGGCACCAAATTTCTATTTGCAACAATTAGAACATCATTGATCCTTCCCATTGGCTTTTTAATGGTGGAATCCGCAAGGTGCAAATTTAAAGAGCAATCATCAAGATCATGGAAACCTAGAATATCACATAAAGTTTTCGGAATCGTGGAAACACTAGCACCCAAATCACACAAAGCAAAACACTCATAATCTCTAATTCTAATCTTTATAGTAGGTTCCCACTCATCAATAAGTTTTCTAGGTATAGAAACTTCCAAATTAAGTTTTTCATCAAAAGATTGCATAAAGGCATCAACGATATGTTTGATAAAAGCTTTATTTTGACTATAAGCATGAGGAGAATTAACAACGGATTGCAACAAAGAAATACAACCTTCTAAAGAACAATTATCATAATTAAATTCCTTGAAATCCGAGATAGTGGGTTCAATACTATTTAAAGTTGTGACCTCTCCAATCCCACTTTTACCAAATTTAGCATCAAGATCTAAAAACTCCGAATTCTTGGGACGCCTTCTAGGTAAAGTTGACTCATCATCAGTCCCATAATTATCAAGATTCATATTGCAAAACATAGATATAATAGGAGACGCATCAATAACTTTAAGATCTTCATCATTATTTTCATGTAAACTAGAAGAACATGCTTTTATAAAGCTATCTTTTTTAGCATGCAATCTAGCGGTTCTTTCCTTACACTCATCAATGGAAATTCTCATTGCTTTGAGAGACTCATTGATATCATGCTTAGGAGAAGAAGATCTAATTTTAAGAGAATCAACATCAAGCGAAAGTCTATCAATGTTCCTAGCCAAATCATCAACTTTGAGCAATTTTTCTTCAAGCAAAGCATTAAAATTCTTTTGAGAAATCATAAATTCTTTCACATTAATCTCAAAATCAGAGGGCATCTTATTAAAGTTTCCATAATAATTATTGTAGGAATTTCCATAATTATTAGATGAATTACTAGGGAACGGTCTAGCATTAAAGTTTCCTCTATAAGCATTGTTTCCAAAACTATTCCTACCAACAAAATTCACATCCATAGATTCATTATTATTCTCAATAAAAGTAGACAAAGGCATATCATTGGGATCAAGAGGAGTATTTTTAGTAGCAAACAACTTCATAAGTTCATCCATCTTTCCACTCAAAACATTGATTTCTTCTATAGCATGCACTTTTTTACTAGAAGATCTTTCGGTGTGCCATTGAGAATAATTAGCCATAATATTATCAAGAAGTTTTGTAGCATCCCCTAACGTGATTTCCATAAACATGCCTCCCGCGGCCGAATCTAAGAGATTTCTAGAAGCAAAGCTCAAACCGGCATAAATTTTTTGTATGATCATCCATAAATTCAAACCATGAGTAGGGCAATTGTGAATCATCAATTTCATTCTTTCCCAAGATTGGGCAACATGCTCATAATCAAGTTCTTTAAAATTCATAATATCGTTCCTAAGAGTGATAATCTTAGCGGGAGGAAATACTTAGAGATAAAAGCATCTTTGCACTTGTTCCAAGAATCAATACTATTTTTAGGCAAAGACGAAAACCAAACTTTAGCACGATCTCTAAGTGAAAACGGAAATAAATTTAATTTAACAATATCATTATCCGTATCTTTCTTCTTTTGCATATCACACCAATCAACAAAATTGTTTAGATGAGTAGCGGCATCTTCACTACGAAGGCCGGCGAATTGATCTTTCATAACAAGATTCAGCAAAGCAGTATTGATTTCACAAGACTCAACATCATTAAGAGGAGCAATTGGAGTACTAAGGAAATCATTATTATTGGTATTCGAGAAATCACACAATTTGGTATTATCTTGCGCCATGGCAACAAGTAATCCAACACACAAGCAAACAGAAAAAGGCAAGCGAAAGAGGGAAGAAGAAGACTGGGAAAGAGAGGGCGCATAAAACGGCAAGGGTGAAGTGGGGGAGAGGAAAACGAGAGGCAAATGGCAAATAATGTAAATGCGAGGGAGATGAGTTTGTGATGGGTACTTGGTATGTCTTGACTTGAGCGAAGACCTCCTCGGCAACGGCGCCAGAAATCCTTCTTGCTACGTCTTGAGCTTGCATTGGTTTTCCTTGAAGAGGAAAGGGTGATGCAGCAAAGTAGCGTAAGTATTTCCCTCAGTTTTTGAGAACCAAGGTATCAATCTAGTAGGAGGCTCCTCAACAAGTCCCACGAACCTACACAAACAAACAAAGAACTCGCAACCAATGCGATAAAGGGGTTGTCAATCCCTTCACGGCCACTTGCGAAAGTGAGATCTGATAGAGATAGAGTGATAAGATAAATATATTTTTGATATTTTATAATATAGATGCAGAAAGTAAAGATGCAAACAAAAGTAGATTGGAAGCAAATATGATAAGAGATAGGCCCGGGGGCCATAGGTTTCACTAAAGGCTTCTCTCGAGATAGCATAAGTATTACGGTGGGTGAACAAATTACTGTCGAGCAATTGATAGAAAAGCGAATAATTATGAGATTATCTAGGCATGATCATGTATATAGGCATCACGTCCGCAACAAGTAGACCGACTCCTGCCTGCATCTACTACTATTACTCCACGCATCGACCGCTATCCAGCATGCATCTAGAGTATTAAGTTCACAAAGAACAGAGTAACGCATTGAGCAAGATGACATGATGTAGAGGGATAAACTCAAGCAATATGATATAAACCCCATCTTTTTATCCTCGTTGGCAACAATACAATACGTGTCTTGCAACCCTTTCTGTCACTGGGTAAGAACACCGCAAGATTGAACCCAAAGCTAAGCACTTCTCCCATGGCAAGAAAGATCAATCTAGTAGGCCAAACCAAACTGATAATTCGAAGAGACTTGCAAAGATAACTCAATCATACATAAAAGAATTCAGAGAAGATTCAAATATTATTCATAGATAAACTTGATCATAAACCCACAATTCATCGGATCTCGACAAACACACCGCAAAAAAGAGATTACATCAAATAGATCTCCACAAGAGAGGGGGAGAACATTGTATTGAGATCCAAAAAGAGAGAAGAAGCCATCTAGCTAATAACTATGGACCCGTAGGTGTGTGGTAAACTACTCACAACTCATCGGAAGGGCTATGGTGTTGATGTAGAAGCCCTCCATGGTTGATTCCCCCTCCGGCAGAGTGCCGGCAAAGGCTCCAAGATGGGATCTCGCGGATACAGAAGGTTACAGTGGTGGAAATTGTGTTTCGTCTGCTCCCTAGATGTTTTTGGGGTACGTAGGCTTATATAGGAGGAAGAAGTACGTCGGTGGACGCCCGAGGGGCCCACGAGACAGGGGGCGCGCCCTATAGGGGGGGTGCGCCCTCCTATCTCGTGGAGGCCTCAGCTGCTTCTTGACTTGCACTCCAAGTCCTCTGGATCACGTTCGTTCCAAAAATCACGCTCCCGAAGGTTTCATTCCGTTTGGAATCCGTTTGATATTCTTTTTCTTTGAAATACTGAAATAGGCAAAAAAACAGCAATGCGGGATGGGCCTCCGGTTAGTAGGTTAGTCCCAAAAATGATATCAAAGTGTAAAATAAAGCCCATAGACATCCAAAACAGGTAATATAATAGCATGGAACAATCAAAAAATATAGATACGTTGGAGACGTATCAGTTACTAAGTTTGTGTTGTGCTGAGTACTCTGTTGTGCTACTAGCCTGCTTAAATTCAGACATGTGAACTTGTGGACAATGTTGAATGTATGGTACTTATTTGTGCCCAATACTAATGGGCTAAGTGCTAGTGATTTGTTTTGATTTGTTTTAATTTGCCATTTCTATAGACCAGAAGTTACTGACAAATTCATTTTACAAAAAAAAACTCTGCACAAAAATAGCCTGGCCTGGGGCTCGAACCCAGGACCAGCTGATTGTAACCATGCGTTCAATACCAATGGGCTAGTGCTAGTGATTTGTTTGACTAGCATCGACCAAACTTATTATATTTTGTTAGCCACGTCGTCTGTTCAGCGTGCGTTGCGGCCGACAGCATGGTGAGCATGCGTTGAGTAACACCAGTCGTTTCGGATTCTACGCCTTTAATACGTGTCCACCCACCACTCTCTCCTCTGCTCACTCACCCACTAGCCGCTCGCACCGCCCACTCCACTTCCCCCTCTGTTTTGTAGAAATCGCCGCCGACGACCACCCCCACCGCTGTCGCCATGGACTGGTAGCTGGCCATCGAAGCTCTCACCGGCAACAACCAGGAGATTCGCGCACAGTACAGGGAGATCACATGCTGGTTCCCCAGTCTGGCGATGATGAGGAACCACGCCCGCGGCCTGGTGAAGGTGATGACAGCTGCTGAAAAGCAGCGTGCCTTCCCTGCCGGCTGCACCATCCCGACGGTGACCATTCTGCTGTGGGCGATGCGCGAGGTGCAGCGCCCCCCCCCCTCCCCGACCCCAGGCAGCACGCCTGATGGTGGATGTACCGCTCATCCACCACGCCACCGGCCGTTGCGAATCACGTCACCGACGCCGTCCTCACTCTCCCAGCCCCAATCAACAATGCCTACTAGGAGAGGCGCAATCCATGGATCCTTGGGCCATTAGACTACCCTGATGGCGAGTCTACTAACAACGAGTCCTCTGACGATGATGAGGACGAGTCCTCTGACGACTCTGACGATGAGGTATGAGGTCGTCGTCCTCTTCGACGACGAGCTTGAAGTGCAGTTGTTGGCTCCCATCCTCGACGCCGTGGAGGGGGACATGCACCTCCCAATTGATGTGGATGCGCTGCCGGAGGTCGCCGATCTCCCAGACTGCGTCATCGTGAAGCAAGAAGAAGATGGCGGCGAGGAAGATGTGGTGGAGCCGGCGCCGGGCAAGAAGAAGAGGACGGCCGTGACTGTGGTGCGCCGCTCCCATCGCCTGAAGATGCTGAAGAAGGAGGACTAAATGTTGCCTTCAGTTAGTTCAGTGCAAAAAAATTCAGTTTCGTCAGTCCTGAACTTAAGTAAGTTCAGTAAGTTCCTCGGTTCAGTTTTGTTAGCACTATCTATGTATGTAGGCACTATGTTTAGTACTACTTGCTATCTATGCCAGGCACTATGTTCAGTTTGAAACTAGTACTATCTATCTATGCAAGCACTATGTTTAGTACTACTTGCTATCTATGTCAGACTATGAATGCGAGTACTATCTATCTATGTCAGACTACTTGCTACTTGCTATCTATGTTAAGTTATTTGTTAGACTATCTAAGTTGGATATTGGCAACACTGAAAATGTAGCTTATCATTTCCAACTATGTCACTACTGTCAGTTATCCACACATAATATATGCACAGTAAAACAGCCTCATCATAGATAAAACTTTCTTACCTATTTAACTTAGCATGAGTACTCACTTAGCATAGTAGGTCTTAACATAAAAGTCATTACATCATAGATAAACCACCTGCTTCTTAAAGCATAATAGTTCCTCCCTCATACCATCTTGGTTCAGGTTCTGAAAGCACATGAAACTTACCCAAAATATACACCTAACATGCATCACATTCCAGGGCCAGCTATATATAGGCCTACTAATTACTTAACCAACACAACAACCAATTCACTCATTCATTATTGCCTTGATCCTCTCCAGCTTATCTTTGCTAGCATGCCCAGCATTGAGCAGATCAGCAATCAGATACTCCAGCTTTTTCTTCTCTTGCTTAAGTAGGTCCCTATCCCCCTCCACTTCCTTCATGGCCTTCCTCATGTTTTGAATGATATCTGCTTGGCATTGAAGAATGCACCTTTGCTCCTTGGCAAGCTTCAGCTTTTCCATACTTAACTCAATCTTTGCCTGATCCTCAAGTTGCTTCTTCTTCTCATTTAGTTCATTGATTGCCTGACTGGTATAGTCCATGTCATGAGACATCTTGCCATCTTGATAGTCAAAAAGCTTGGACACATCTTCCACCAACTGGCTGTAGTTGTTTGACAGGAACTCAATTTCCTTCTTTAACTTGCCCACCTCTTTCTCATGAGCTTGTTTGTCCTTCACCCTACCCAAGTTTTGCTCATGGTACATGTCCCAAATCCTTGCTAGGCACCTTTGTAGAATCTCTGGCCAAGGACCATCCACCCACTCCACCACCCCACAGTTGACACCTTCATCCTATAGAGCACACAACACACATCACATATAACTCAAGTCATTTAACCGGAATCCTATGCTTACTTAAATGCTCTCTGAATTGAGCTAACATAATTCTTTCAAATTAAGCACACAACACACCTTATTTAGCAGCAGAGATAAATTCAGCTAACTCTATTCTTTTCAGTTAACTGATATATTCAGTTAACAGTTAACAGAATTTTAGTTAACAGCTAACAGCAAAACACATCACACACCACACATCTCCACCAACAACAAAGCAAATAAGTGTTCAAGATTTAGTACCTGGTTCACAAGACAACCCAGGAATCTCCTCCCTGTCAAAGCACCTTCAAAAGCTACCATCTTCTTCGGCATCTGATGATGCATCATGCATGTGGGCAAAGATTCAGTGTGAGAACCACAGAAAGATGGATCCACCACACTGTCAGGGGTTTCCTGCAAAAGCAACTTGGAATCAAACCAAAACCAACTTGGAATCACAAATTTGGATGAACTAACCCTAACCCTAACTCTGTTCCACCATTATGCACTTACAAAGAGCTGAGGATCCATTGAAACCATGCAGATATCCTCGTCCGAGCTCTCCTCATCATACCAGGATGGCATCCTCAAGTTCTACCGGCAGCAATGGCGGTGGCGGCGACGGTGGTATGCTCAGAGTAGCAGTGAGAGGGGGAGGATGAGGAGGAGTGAGTGAGCGATCGAGGAGGGAGAGGATGAGCGAGTGGCTGAGCTCGCTCCACTTATTGGACAGCGCCGTTTCCGACCGCGGACGCGCCGTTAATGGCCGTTAACGCGCGGCGGCCGTCGGTTGGCCAGCGTGGCACCTGAAAAGTGGGACCAACCGGTCAGTTTCCTGCTTAGCGCGGGCGAAAAGTGGCCGCTTTTGTGACTTGGTAGTTTTTTGCAACGGATTAGGCAAAAATTGGTAGTTTTTCGCACAAAAACATAGAATGGTAGTTTTCTGTCACGTTTCCGTCAAATATGGTAGTTTTTGGTTAAATACTCCTTGTTTTTCAATCACTTACCTCAATTTCTCTCTCCAATATGTCTCATTAGGTAACCACTCGATGGCTTGCAAATACATCTATCTACTACCACTATAAAAAGAAGAGAGGGGCAGATCCAAACAATCACATCCATCCATCATCAAAATCTAATGGCCCTTAATCATTTTATGTTTAACGCTGACAACCACGCAACAAGCCATCAACAATCGATCGATCGCTAACCCAGCCCCCGCCGTTTAGAAAAAAGGACAAACCGCCCGCACGACCTCTCCCGCACTTCCCCACCTCTCGCCCCCTCCACCTCCTCCGACGCAGCCATTATCCGGAGCCGCCGCTCGAGCCGCCCGCTGCGCCCTGCGCCCTTCGCCGCAGGGAGCCGCCCGCCCTTGTAGCCGCCGCAGGTCGCCGCTAGAGACGGAGCCGCCCGCCCCGCCCCGCCGGCCTGTCCTTACGGGTAGGCCGCATCACTCGGGAAGAGCGCGACGAAGGAGTAGGTGAAGGAAATGACGGAGGCGATGATGGAGATAAGGTGACCTTCTCCAGGCTCGACAATTGCAAGAGAACGACCTCGGCGAGGCCGAATAGCATCGGATACATTATCCCTTCATTACTGCAGGTCACGTTGTGGCCCTTGTAATGGCGGCAGTTGCTGTATGCGCGGACCTGCACTCTTAAGGCACGCGACCCTTGTAATGGCGGCAGTTGCTGCGCGGACCTGCACTCTTAAGGCCAGGAACTTCTTTCTTCCCATTGAGTATCTTAACAAAATTTCCGAACTCCTTCCTCTCTTCCATGTGGAGATGATCTGCAGCTCTCTGATGGATGCCAAGGCCTTCCCATTGAGTATCTGAGTTCCCTCGAGTTTCTCTTTCTTATGGTAAAGTTCAGTTTGCAGAATGATAGATTTCGGACCTTTGCTTCACACATAGTTCTAAATTTTGTTGCACGTGCATTTCTAAACTGACAACACTGAACTTGCTACATCTGGATAATATGCAAAAACTTTAGTTTGCATAAATGGCAGATTTCAGACCTTTAGTTAACATGATGTTTTGCCCCGGTATCTGGCTCTTCTACAGAATGGAAGCCTGCGTGGAGTCGCCACGATGGACCAGGCCAAGGAAGCTGCACGATCTGCCGACGCACCTCAAGTCCTCAACATGTCACTCAGTGCATCTTTCTCTTGTAAGTTGTAAGGCCTCCATGGAATTGTTGGCTATATGCATGGAAATTATCTCCAATCATGTGTTGTAGTTCTGATCATCTTCCATATTTTTTTGTAAATTTACCTATTTCATACTAAGGATTAGGAATCTCTTATGAGAAATGAAAATTTTAGTTTGTGTGTATGTAGACTGGGTAGTGTGTCTGTCAGAAGCAAATCTGATGGGGTTGCGCAACTGGCACTACAGCAAAATGTCGTGAAGCCCGCCTCGCCATGGAGGAGAATAACATAGTGTTGTTCAATGGGATGCACGATTTTTTGTTTGATTCATCAAGTACTCTTGGTGCTAATTTACATAGCTTTTTTCAGTGGAAGAATATACCGTAAGGGAAGATACTAAGCTTTTGTGAAATATTGGTTCCAATCGGAGATTTTCTTATTATAAACTGGTTGTGTCGCTACTTAAATATGGCATGAGGATTGAGGAGGTAATTATTAGAAATGAATTGTTGCCGAAGTGAAGAAATACCCTGCCACTATGGAATGTGTGTGCTGAAACAGTTGAATATATCAGTTCAGCTGCAATGGTAGCGATGGAGACATCATGCAATGGTTATCAGTACAGTGCAGATGATCATGTGGCCATTTTGGTTTATCTTCAGTACGATGTTTAATATCGGTATGGTTACTGTAATCTCCCAAATGATCTGTTTCTTTTTCCTTTTGTTTTTTTATTCTGATGACTTACTAATATTTTATTTACATTTTATTTCCTGCAGCCAATTCAATCTCCTACCCTGTAATTTGGTTTGTCCGAGAGATACTAGCTGCACCTTTCCAACTTGTCAGTTGCACTAGCAAGTTTTGTAGCAGAGACTTCTTTGATGATATTGTTGATGTTTTAAGGAAGACCTGGTCAATAGGGAGTTCGTTGTATCAAGGTGGTTCTGCATCCAGAGCACTTGCGCTTACATCTGAAACTACCATTTGGGGATCACTCTGGAAAGATCTGTACCAGGTAACTTAAATTTGTTTGCATGCCTACTAATTTTTTTAATTAGTATATTATGCAACTTACATTGGCTCTTGTTTTAGATTTTGAGTGCAGTCCAGAGCATTTTGTACGGTTTTGTTGTCTTCGTTTCAACGTGCAATAGGCATCGGCTCAGGTAAAAAAAAATTGGCTTGTATGCAAAGGTAGTAATTACAAATCAGATAAACAATTAGTCGAAAATCTGAATGATGAGAACATCCATTGACGATACATTCTTCGGCATTGACCACCGCCCTGTAACGATGTTCAGTCTCTAGGTTATAGTGTGTGATACGGACGAGAAATCTGAGCATGTTCACTTGTCCAGGTTTTGAGTACTGTTGTGTGTCGTTTGTGTTTGTTCAGTTGTGATGGTTGTGATGTGTGCAGTCTGTACTGAATTTTGGCTACAAAAGCTACTATAATCTTTCATATTTTAGAATTATTAATAACCTGACATTCTTATTCATATTTTTGGTAAATGTTTGCAACTAAAATGGCCACATGAGTACCTAGGTTATGGCTTGTTAAACTAATGTTCCTTTTTAGTGCCATTTACATTACTTATAATCTTACACAGTTCATCATTCTGCATCCATTGGATAAGGTGAGCATGTTCTCCTTTAGATTTTTTTCTGCTGTAAACCAAAATGATTGATTTTTTATAGGTATCCCTCACAGGCCACTGCAATATCCTATTTGTTGTGCCACAACTACAAATTCATGATAGTCACAATTCCCATACTCCATGGATGCTCCCAGGAGGACATGGTGTCTGTGGAGGTGCAGTATGTGATTCTAACAAGGGTACAGCTTAAAGGTATGAACCAAAATGATTGATTTTTTTATAGGTATCCCTCACCGGCCGCTGCAGTATCATATTCGTTGCGCCACTACTAAAAATTCATATAAGCAAACAGTATTGCACCCATTATTGCATCATTTAGCTATTCTTTATTTCCTCATCCAACAATGTTTCTTTGTAGTTTCATTGAATTAACAAGATAGAGGATGGCATTTTTTAGGAAGATGATGAATATTTTCAAGAAGAAAAAATGACTTCCCTTTTTATTTCTTTTGCATGTTGAATATTGCCCGATATGTTTACCACTACATGTATTGCTTAAAGGGACTAAGTTATTCTAAGAAGGTTGGTCGTGCTATTTGGAATTTCAAACATGCTTCATATATTGTACAGTGTACAAATGAACAAACAATTGACTTACCATTTGCAGAGCTTGCTTTAACACAATTAACATTTCTTTGATAAATACTACCTCCGTCCCAAAATAAGTGTCTCAACTTTGTACTAGCTTTAGTACCAAATTATACTACTAAGCTCGAGACAGTTATTTTGAGTTGGAGGGAGTATGATTTGATTGCAAAATCTGATATGCGAGACGCTATGGAGATGTGATCTTAGGATGTTGAAAAAGATGGCATCTAAGTTCTTCGAACGCTTTCAGAAGTAGGGCTCCAATCAAAATAAGAATTGGTACTTCAAGATGGAATTTATTCCGCATGACAAGTAGATGGCATTTATTTTCTCTCTCAAAGAAATTAGATGGCATTTCTTCATTTTGAGCACCTACTGCTTTTGTGTGTGTATTGGATTGTTTTTCGAGATGTGATATTCATTTATGAAGTAATACAGAATTCGTTTCAAAGTTCTACACCTGCCCGCGAGCATGCGAAGTTAAGCAGAACATAGTTTGTAATGATCCAGTCAGAGCGAAATTTAAGGCAATGGCTCTGCTAACAGGTGGCACTATTATCCTCACCGCTCTTGCTCTTGGATCATCACTCAAGCATATCTTTGTGTGCGTGTATACACTCACAAATGATGAACTAGGCAATCTAATAGATATCGTGGATTTATGATATTTCCATTATCATTAATTTTCTTAATAAAAAGATATAGTTGATTCGAATAAATTTTAATGATACTTTTTTTTATCAGATAGCAGTTGTAACAAACGTTCTATGCCTTAAGAAAATTTTGTTGGTGTTGAGATCATGGTGCCATTGATATATTCTATGTGAGGTTGCCTTTTTCAGTTATAACAAAATTTAATCTTTTTTAACAACCAATCAGAACGCCTAATGGATGAAACAACATATATTACTGTCTGTATGCAACAACATGACCACAACTATGTCAACTTGAAAAACAGTGTGTCCCCATTTAACTTAATACTTTTTTTTGGAACATTTATTTTGTATTTGTGTGAAATCAACTTTGATCAACGTTTAAGACGTGCATTGCACGTGCAAGCTTACTAGTTGGGAAAAAGGTGGGAGAGGCCAACCAACCAGGCGCGAAAATTCATGCGTCACTGATACCGCCAAAACCGGTGCGCCGCCCTCTTGCACCATCCATCTACCTTCCCCGCAGCAAGCTCCATGGTCGTCAACAACAGTTGAGTCGCACACACGGGAGATGCTCCACGAGTTCCAACAAGTTTTATTTTATTGTTTTTCTCATGAATTTCTATTATGAGATGGATTTGAATATAACTGTGCATATGAATTTATGATTCCAATAGTTTTCCCAAGACTCCTCGCTAGAGGAGGAGGAATGGGGCGATGACGAGGAGATGGCAATTTTCATGATGACTGAGATGGAGAAAAGAAAAAGGATTTGGGGGGGGGGGGGGGGGGGGGGGGGGTTGGTGCTTGATCCTCGGAAATTCGTTGAAAAGGCAAGAAGGTCGTTGTGCACTTGTCGCACATTATTTGATCCAAACCTTGTTAATCCACTTGAACACGCTGGGTGTCAGATCCAAATTTAACCTAATTTGCTTAGACGCGTTATGTATGTTGCCGAGAGCCAAGTTTGATAGTTCAAGCAACAAAAAAATTCTAATGGAACTCATAATCACAATCCTTATTAGAAGATCATGTCAACATTCTGCACATCACATATTGTGTACTTGCAGATTACGTTGATCGGTTCCTGCAAAATGGGGAGAATACAACCATCCAAAGCGTGAAGCGCTTTGTGCAAGCAGTGATTGTGATATTTGGACAAGGGTACGTGTGGGCCCCGGGTGCACAAGTCACTCGAAGGCTTCTGGCAATGAATAAAGCTAGAGCGTTCCCAGGGATGCTTGGATCGATACGTTGTATGCTATGGAGGCTGGAGAATTGCCTTACGACATGGTGTGGGCAATTCAGTGTCCATGTCCACGATTCAAGAATCCTTGAAGTCGTTTCTCACAAGGAACTATGGATTTGGCATGCCTACTTTGGGATGTATGGTTCTTTAAGTGACATATATATGTGTTGTGAATGCTCTCTTCTCTAGGTTAGCCCATGAAGAGGCGCTATTGGTGGAGTTTGAAGCTAATCATCACAAGCACACAATGGTAAACTATCTAGCATATGGGATATATTCGACATGGGTCGCATTTAAACCTATATCAAATACCTCGAGAAGTCACAATGCAAATTCTCAAGCCATTGTTAGGAGGATGTGAGTTGGCATTTAAGGTGTTGCAATCCCTTTTTGCCATTGCGCATGGATCAACTAGATTCTAGAAACGAAATACACTCTGAAGATCATGACATCATGTGTGATCATGCACAACATGATCATTGAGGACGAGAGTGACGAAGTTGTGAACTATGAGTATGTGGGTTTGTAGGAATGAGGACAGAGCCAGAAGGTTTTTGCAGTCAGTGGCATCCCTACTCGTAGCCTCATATCACATCGCATGCAAACCACAAATTGGAATTTCATTATTTTTTCTCTCTTTTAGATTCTATAACGGGTGGGCAAGGTGGCATACAAGTTAGTTGCCAAGCACGCTAAAATCCATCTAGTCGTTGATGTCTCTCAACTACGAGCCAACGTCCCTCCTCCCAATTTGATCATGCTTGAGCTGCCTACATTGGACGAGATCCTCTACCCTTGAATGGCTCGGTTGCCATCCTTCAGCGTCATCTCGTACAACAGGGTCATCTCCAAGTGGAGCAAGTGTCGTGCATTGATTTGGCCTTTCGGCATCGCTAGCCACCTGCGAGGACATGGTGTAGTTGAACGTGCTTTTCCCTCGTGTGTTTGCTTGGAATGAGGCATTGCTGAGCGGGGAGGGAATGGAATAATGGTTGTTTGATTTGCAAAATCATCATCCTTGGGGGAGATCCTAAGAAATTCTCTGTACTATGTTTTGGAGCTAAGTTTCCATCCACTTAAATTTCTTTATAGAATTTACGTGGTTTTATTCTGCTATATTAAATACCATCTATGTTAATTGGTGTAGGTTCCAAAATTTATACTTCATACACAATTATGGTCCCGCGATCCAATCTCTCAACCTAGCCCCCGCGTCGCTCCGCACGAGTGACACGGGCGGCGACTCAGGCTCCCTCCGGCAGCCGGCCCCTCCGTCGCCTCCCTCCTCGCCGCCGCCGGGACGTGTCGCCGGGCAAAGCCCGTGTGGCAGAGGCAGAGGCGGGGCTTCTTCTCTAGGGTGCAGACGACCCGTGGTTGGCTCGTGCGGCGCCGACGCGTGGTCGTCGCGTGCTCTGCGCCGGCGGGCTAGAGCTCTTCCCCTCCGGCGGGAGTGGCGGATCCGGGGCCCTCGTGCCAGGATCTGGTGGTGTGCGGGCGGAGCGCGCAGGGAGGCCGCTGTGGGGCGCGCGGGCGTTCAGGGAGGCCGTGGTGACGATGCGTGCGTGCAAGGGGCAAGCGGGGGTCTCGAGCGTGGTGGGCATGGAGCTCGGGCGTGGATGGAGCAGCTCGGGCATGAGGTGCTGCAAGGATCTTCGACGAGGCGTGCAGCCAGCAAGGATTCCAAGGCGGCGTGGAGGGGCGGCACCGTGCAGCGGTCGCGACAGATCTGGTCCCTGGCGGGTGCTCAGCGCGCAAGGGGCCGTGCTGAGGCACGACAGTAGCGCAAGGGGGGCGTGCAGAGGCACGGCGGCGGCGCGGGGTGGCCTAGCCGGCGCGGATCTGCCGTGTGTGGGTCACACCGAGGTGACAGGGAGGTCGCGGATCTGGCGGGTCCGCGCGCTTGAGAGGTGCGGCGGTTGCTGCATCACGAGGTGGAGCCGGTGGACGTCGACCATGTGGATGGTGTGGTGTGCAGTACTTCGGATCTGCTCGGATTCAGAGGTGTGATGGAGCTCCGGGCGAAAGTCTAGCCCCGACTTTGGGTCGGTGCCGGCAACGGTGGCGCCATGGTGTCGCTCCCCTTCTTGAAGGCGTTGTCGTGGAGCTCCATTTCACGACTCTCCAGGAGAAATCCCTAGCTTCGGTGGTCGAAGCGGGCATTGACGACGGCTAAGTCGTATCCTTCTTGGAGGCATTGCCTTGGAGAGTTAGATTTTGTAATTTGCACGGATCTCTTCGTCGACGGGGACAATGGACGTCGAGGCGGCGGCCCTAGGTGGTTTCTGATTGTGCGTCGAGATGGCGATCTCGGGAACAATGCGAGTGGCAGCTCTATGAGGTGGGGCTCTGGCTTGACATTGGTTGGGTGGAATTCTTGTTCCGCTTGGGCGGTAGGGATGTCGGCTCGGTCGATGCGCCTCAGAGGAGGCGGTCTGACTTTACGTCGGGGCGGCAACCCCGGATGTGGTGCGACGTTCGTGGTCTGCGAGCGGTTGCCCTGAGCAGCATGGGCTGCGTGCAGCTGGGTTGTGCGGCCTTGCTGCTCGAGGGGAGCGGTGGTATGTCGGGGCGGCGGCCCCGGAAGGCGGTGTTGGTTGATTGCGCTGGGCGCGACGGGGCGGTGGATGTCGGGGCGGCGGCCCTGAGAGAATCACTGTGGCGACCAGACTCTTGTGGCAACGATGATGGTGGGAGCGATGTCGGCGACGTGACAATGGTTGCGGTAGTCGGCTCTTCTCCGGCGTGTCCACGATTTTGCCTCGGGTTGCTTGTTGCTGTGGAGTCGAAGCTGCGGCGGCGGGGCCGTGTGGTGTACGATGACTGGCTGTAGGTGGCCCGTTCGGCGATCTTCCGTGACGCCAGCCGTGTCTGGTTTTGTCCTTCTGAGTTCTCCGTCAGAGTCAGAGCTGCCTTGTCTGGCTGCAAGTTGACTTGTCGTCGATTAGGATGGGCTTTGCCCTGTGTGTTTCAGTCTATGGGAGTGGGCTTGGCCCTTGTTGTTTTGGTTTTTGCCCAGTTTCCTGTAATTAACTGGGCAATTCTCTTCTGCTTAATTAATAGATGAGGCAATCTTTGCCTCCGTTTCGAAAAAAATTAAAATTTATAATTCCTCTATTCTAAAATACTTATAGGAAATTTTTGTATTCAAAGGATTTGTTAAGAAATTTCGGAGGATTCTAATCCTTAGTATTTTGTTTCTATGTGGGTTGTTTGATTCGTAGGACTCCATTTCGTAGAAAAATTTCCTTAGGATTTATTTGTACTATTTTCATAGAAAAATTTATTTGTACTATGAGGGTTTGATTGTGCTAAGAAGTGTAGGATTCTTCACATGAGGTAGAAATGGATGGAAATCCTAAGGAAATTTTCTATGAAATACATTCCTATGAATTAAACAAAAAGAAAATCCTAATGATTAGAATCCTCAAAAAAAATTACTCTGTGGAATCTATGTTATTTGTCGTTCAAACGGATGTATCCAGGGTAAGAACTCCGTTGAATCCAGATGGCACCTCATATTAATCAAGTAGTATGGCATGTCACTTCAGTTTAGAGGGCCTCTTTGGTTTACAGGATTTGTAGAACACATGAACAGAAAAAGTAGAGGAATGGAATGGCATGCCATCTTCAATCCTACATGATTAGTATGAACGTTTGATTGTGTGACATGAGATTGGAGTGGATGGAGATTTTTCTATGAAAACTATTACAAGTGAATCCTATGGATTGTAATCCTATAAATCAAACAAGCTATGTAGGAAAAAATCCTAAGGAATAGTATCCTCCTAATTTTTTTTAGAAATCCTTTTGGATCAAAGAGGGCCTCCTCATTAGGGATGAAAATGGAGTGGAAACTTTCCGTTTTTCTGGAGGAAAAATGGAAATGGAGAGGAAATATGAAAACGAAAACGAAAATTTGTAAAACGGAAGTGGAAATGAAATTTTTTATGTGGAAAGGGAAACAAAAATGGAACGGTGTTTTCCGGTGGAACGAACATGGAAATGAAACTTTCCGTTTCCGTGAATATGGAATTTCCGTTTTACTATAGACCTATGTCTCCTTTGTGGCCCAACCACCAAACAACACGCAATGACGCAATTAGCAGAATGAATCTGAGCCACAACTTCTACTACCACACATGTACTCAGCTTGACTCTATACATAATTATTTAGTACTACTACAATACTACACTAAGTTGCTAACATAATGATATTATTTTGTAGCCATATTAACAACCCATTACATTTGTTTGTCTGTCTTTGTGTCCGCTTTGTATTCGCTCCGTGTCCGTTTCTGGTAGTATCTGTTTTCGTATTCATTTTTAGGATTTCTGTATTCGTTTCCGCTTCTGAAAAAAAAATGTGAAAACAAATGTGATTGCACCCAGTTTCGTCCGTTTCCGCTCCGTTTTCATCACTACTCCTCATTGTCTTTACTATTCCTATTTTAGAAGTCCAGGGGACCAAAGAGGTCCTGAGATCCTTCGTGTCTACTCCCGCGGATCCCATCCTGTGGATCAAAGGAGCTGCCCGAAGGAAAAATCAGCAAAAGACGCTGGGGGTGACTTTTTTAATTCTTATACAGACATGCAAAGATCAGGCTACTCAAGCGCGAAGGGAAACACATAGCTCTAAGGTCAAGGGAAGCGTGAATAAAGGCGCTTTGAGATCTTCAAACTCCATGCACCAGGGTGCAGTGCAGGCCAGTCCTCTGTAAATGTAGGTCGCATCAAATCATATCACATCAACTGTTTGCTTTCTTTCTACTACAGACTTTTTCGGGAGATTGAATGATCTCCAGATCTGGATAATGTCCATGCAGTGTGGTACAGACTTACTCGTCAAGCATACATAATCTATCATCAGTTTAGCAAAGCGCCAAGAATAGCTAGTAGTACTTCGTATGCCAAATATATAGTGCCTCTTTGATTCGCGGGATTTTGAAAACGCATGGATGGAAAAAGTACAGGATTGAAGTGGCAATGCCCGTTTGAATATTATAGGATTAGCAAGAAGTATTTGATGTCATGGAAAAATAAAAGAATTATAAAAAAGATTGGAATGGAGGTTAGATTTCCTATGAAAGGCGGTACAGAGGTTTCGTAAAAAAATTCTTGTGGAATTCAATGTTATAAATCAAATAACCAATGTAGAAAAAAAATACTAATCCTCTGAAAATTCTATAGAATTCGTTTGAACCAAAATAGGCCCTATTGTGCCGAAACCACTTTGGGGATTGGGTTTGTCCACGTCTAATCTAGGGGTGCAACATCACATCACTTGGGTCAAATGGCTTATCGCTGTCCCCGATCATGGCTGCAAGATTGCCAATAAATGAAGAGACAAACAATCCAACAGGTACTAGGTCTATTTCCTCGAGTCGTGTGGTACTACTGCGCTACACCTTTTCATACCACACAAAATGAGTTCTATTTTTTTGGTAAAGACAAAATGAGTTCTGTGATAAAAAAATTAAACAAAAATAGAAGAGCAAGAAGCGTAGGTAGATAGTGAGCATTTTCCAAAATGAAACTGGAAAACCCAATTGCAGGATGTAGTAAAATACGATTCACCAGAGCAACTATTTACAGAATTCTGAGAAGAGATGGCTAGGCCGAGACCTGAGAGCTGAGATCGAGAAATAGGCATGAGAGACGCTCCCTGTTCACGTCCTATCACATCCGAGTAGTCGCGCCGATTTCCACACTGCAAAGATGAAGTGGCATGCAAGCAACCGGAAGGAGGCCGCTGCCGCAAACCCAAACAAGAAAGAACATAGAGTAGTATAAGTTACATACGTACGTCTAGTCTACCACGTGTACGACCACACATAATCACATTTTACAGGGTGGCCATGCGTGCTCTGCACTTCTACTAACGAGGCGCCCCTGCAGCGGCCGCGCGGCAGCTCGCGGCAGGCGCGGAGGTGACGGCGCCGTGCGGCAGTGGGCTGGAGAACACGGCCTCCCACACGTCGCCGAAAGCGTCGACGATGTCGCGGCGGTGGCGCTGGTCGTTCAGCGCCAGGAAGCACCGCAGCAGGCGCTCCAGCCCGTCGGCGTCGTAGATGCCGCGGCCCACCACCATCTCCGCCATGGACCGCCGGAAGTCGGCCCGGGGGTCGTCCGAGCGCTTCACCACCGCGAAGCTCCCGGCCACCACCGCCTCAGCGGCCGCCGCCACGGCGCCGGAGCTCCCGCTCACGCCCGAAGAGGTCTCCGTCGCGGTGGACGTGACCAGCGTCGCCTCCGCCTCGACGCTGCGGCTGCTGTACGCGCTCGGCTCCTCGCTGCTGCTGAACCACCCGCTGTCGCCGGACGACAGGCTCTCTATGGCCGCCTTGCGGTGGAGCCGGCGGCGGCGCCGGGAGCGCCGCAGCCGGCGCCGCGCGTCGATCTTGAGGCGAGGCGTGTCGTCGCCGTCGGTGGCGGCCTCGATGACGTGCCAGTGGGAGCTCTTCAGCCAGCGGTAGGCGGGCGTTCCACGGGCCGGAGGGAGGTCGTCGGCAGTGTAGTCGGCAGCGCAGCCCCTCGCGCTGCAGGTCTCCGGTGGCAGCGGCCGCCGGTGAGGGAGGCCGCGCGGACAGCATCCGCCGGCGGGGGGCGTGAAGGCCGGTGAGTGGTGCTTGGCAAGGAGGTTGGTGGCGGGGGTGACCACGGCGGCGGCGGACGGGGAGCGGCAAGAATGGAAGAGGCGCTTGGCCATGGGTGACGAGCAACGCGCACGGCCGGTGCAATGTGTTGTGGCGTAAATGAGGCTGGGATCGGAAGTTTATAGTGCGAAATGTGTGACGCGAGGGTGGGGGTTGGGGTTGGAGGAGGTGAGGAGGAGCCGGCAAGGGAAGAGGGGGCATGGTTTTATTGGTGTGGAACTGGGTGGGAAATGATCAGTGACAGCGACTGCGTTTGTGTAGTATTCCGTGCAATACTGATGTGGAGTCTTGTTAAAATAAATACTGATGCAGTGAAATTGTTCTACGATTCTGCGAATTTCCTGTCACTAAGACTTATTCCACGAGAAATGCCAATTGTGAGGCGCACAAACACACACCATTGCAGACATATAAGATACTGTAACTAGATCCTTTCATTCAAAAGTTTTTCATAGGAAAGTTAGATGATTAGAATCCTTAGAAAAGATTTCTACGTTGGTTTGTCAGATTCATATGATTGAATCCTACACGAAATATTTTAAGGATTTTTTTATACTACTTTCCGTAGGATTTCTATAATCCATTCAAACCTTTTTGAAAGAATTCTATGTTTTTTACATGATGCGATCAAACAACCCAAACTCATGTAGGATTGAGACGAGTATGACATCCTAATCCTATGTTTTTTCTATTCCCGTATTTTTAGAATCCTATGAATCAAAGAGGCCCTAATGATTGAGAAAAGGACCATGGACGTCTATTCTTAACACTAGATGACCAGTTGCGCCAATGGCGCAAAGGCCAAGGGTAAGCCATGTATTGAAAGAGTGTGCATTAATATTATTCGGGGACATATTGAAACATATGAGAAAAATTTCCACTTACTATAAGTACAAGCGATGCAATACCCATATAATGTACAAGGACATATCAGTATTAACAGAACCGTTAATTAGTCAGACACAAACCCACACCCGAGAAGCACATTGCACAGGGTTGAAACTTTTAAGCCTCACATTCCCAAGCAATGTTAAGGAGGACCAACAGAATTGAAATCACTGATGCAAAGTATCAGCAGTTAGAAATATTTATACACACAGCTTCTTTATTGTAGTCATATGATGATGAAATCAGTACGTAAATCAGCACCAAGGATAGCCGATCAGACAAACAAAAATTCTGCATCCTACTGAAAAACACTATTATGCAGGACTCATTTTAAAAGGCCCTCAGTTCTAATTTCTATAAGAGCTTGAAGCTTTGGAGCCAAGGCTACGAACCTTCCCTATTGTGACTTCTAAATGTACCTATGAAAATAAGGATCAGGAACATTCTCTATTAAACCAACAAACTGAACAATGAGAACTTGAAATATGTAAAAGTACTAATGAAAGTATTTAATATGTGCATGTACAGTGGACAAAGATTACAACACACGGCATGTTGCAAACATCCTAACCAGCGTACTTTTGATGTAACATGAGAACTTGAAATGTGTTAAATAGAGAGAAAAGGCTAATGACCTGTCTACAAAATAGAAGTGAATCGAATATTTACTACTCCCTCCGTCCCATAATGTAAGACTTTTTTTACACTACATTAGTGTCAAAAAACGTCTTACATTATGGGACGGAGGGAGTATAATGTAACATGAGAACTTGAAATATGTTAAATAGAGAGAAAGGGCTAATGTCTGGTCTAAAGAACAAAACAAATTTGAATATCAGTTTTGTTGGGGAACGTAGCAGAAATTCAAAAAATTTCCTACGTAACACCAAGATCTATCTATGGAGAGACCAGCAACGAGTAGAAAGGGGAGTGCATCTACATACCCTTGTAGATCGCTAAGCGGAAGCGTTCAAGTGAACGGGGTTGATGGAGTCGTACTCGTCGTGATTCAGATCACCGATGATCCTAGTGCCGAACGGACAGCACCTCCGCGTTCAACACACGTACAGCTCGACGATGTCTCCCACGCCTTGATCCAGCAAGGAGAGAGGGAGAGGTTGAGGAAGACTCCATCCAACAGTAGCACAACGGCGTGGTGGTGATGGAGGAGCGTGGCAATCCCGCAGGGCTTCGCCAAGCACCATGGGAGAAGAGGAGGAGGGAGAGGGGCAGGGCTGCACCAACGAGAGATCAAATCATGTGTTATGGGCAGCCCCTAGGCCTCATATATATAGGGGAAGGGGAGGGCTGCGCCCCCTTTAGGGTTTCCCACCCCAAGGGGTGGCGGCCAGCCTCCAGATGGCATCTGGTGCGGCGGCCAAGAGGGGCGGGGAAGGAGTCCATCCTCCCCAAGGCACCTCGGAGGTGCCTTCCCCCTCGAGGACTCTTCCCTCTAGGGTTCCCTAGGCGCATGGGCCTCTTGGGGCTGGTGCCCTTGGCCCATGTGGGCCAAGGCGCACCCCCTACAGCCCATGTGGCCCCCCGGGGCAGGTGGCCCCACCCGGTGGGCCCCCGGGACCCTTCCGGTGGTCCCGGTACAATACCGATGACCCCGAAACTTGTCCCGATGGCCGAAACAGGACTTCCTATATATAAATCTTTACCTCCGGACCATTCCGAAACTCCTCGTGACGTCCGGGATCTCATCCGGGACTCCGAACAACATTCGGTAACCACATACAAGCTTCCTTTATAACCCTAGCGTCATCGAACCTTAAGTGTGTAGACCCTACGGGTTCGGGAGACATGCAGACATGACCGAGACGTTCTCCGGTCAATAACCAACAGCGGGATCTGGATACCCATGTTGGCTCCCACATGTTCCACGATGATCTCATCGGATGAACCACGATGTCAAGGACTCAATCGATCCCGTATACAATTCCCTTTGTCTAGCGGTATTGCACTTGCCCGAGATTCGATCGTCGGTATCCTTATACCTTGTTCAATCTCGTTACCAGCAAGTCTCTTTACTCGTTCCGTAACACATCATCCCGTGATCAATTCCTTGGTCACATTGCGCAAATGATGATGTCCTACCGAGTGGGCCCAGAGATACCTCTCCGCTTACACGGAGTGACAAATCCCAGTCTCGATTCGTGCCAACCCAACAGACACTTTCGGAGATACCTGTAATGCACCTTTATAGCCACCCAGTTACGTTGTGACGTTTGGTACACCCAAAGCACTCCTACGGTATCCGGGAGTTGCACAATCTCATGGTCTAAGGAAAAGATACTTGACATTGGCAAAGCTCTAGCAAATGAACTACACGATCTTTTGTGCTAGTCTTAGGATTGGGTCTTGTCCATCACATCATTCTCCTAATGATGTGATCCCGTTATCAACGACATCCAATGTCCATAGCCAGGAAACCATGACTATCTGTTGATCACAACGAGCTAGTCAACTAGAGGCTCACTAGGGACATATTGTGGTCTATGTATTCACACGTGTATTACGATTTCCGTATAATACAGTTATAGCATGAATAAAAGACAATTATCATGAACAAGGAAATATAATAATAATACTTTTATTATTGCCTCTAGGGCATATTTCCAACAGTCTCCCACTTGCACTAGAGTCAATAATCTAGTTCACATCGCCATGTGATTAACACTCACAGGTCACATCGCCATGTGACTAATACCCAAGAGTTTACTAGAGTCAGTAGTCTAGTTCACATCACTATGTGATTGACACTCAATGAGTTTTATGTTTGATCATGTTGCTTGTGAGAGAGGTTTTAGTCAACGGGTCTGAACCTTTCAGATCCGTGTGTGCTTTACAAATCTCTATGTCATCTCCTAGATGTAGCTACCACGCTCTATTTGGAGCCATTCCAAATAACTGTTCTACTTGGAGCTATTCTAAATTATTGCTCCATTATATGTATCCGGTCTCTCTACTCAGAGCTATCCGGATAGGTGTCAAGCTTGCATCGTCATAACCCTTTACGACGAACTCTTTTATCACCTCCATAATCAAGAAAATTCCTTAGTCCACTAGTTACTAAGGATAACTTTGACCGTTGTCCTGTGAGCCATTCTTGGATCACTCTTGTACCCCTTGACTGACTCATGGCAAGGCACACTTCAGGTGCGGTACACATCATAGCATACTGAAGAGCCTACGTCTTAAGCATAGGGGACGACCTTCGTCCTTTCTCTCTATTCTGCCGTGGTCGAGCTTTAAGTCTTAACTTCGTACCTTACAACTCAGGCAAGAACTCCTTCTTTGACTGGTCCATCTTGAACACCTTCAAGATCATGTCAAGGTATGTGCTCATTTGAAAGTATTATTAAGCATTTTGATCTATCCTTGTAGATCTTGATGCTCGATGTTCAAGTAGCTTAATCCAGGTTTTCTATTGAAAAACACCTTTCAAATAACCCTATATGCTTTCTAGAAATTCTACATCATCTCTGATCATCAATATGTCAACAACATATACTCATCAGAAATTCTATAGTGCTCCCACTCACTTCTTTGGAAATACAAGTTTCTCATAAACTTTGTATAAACCCAAAATTTTTGATCATCTCATCAAAGCGTACATTCCAACTCCGAGATGCTTACTCCAGTCCTTAAAAGGATTGCTGGAGCTTTGCATACTTATTAGCATCTTTCGGGATTGACAAAACCTTCCGGTTGTATCACATACAACCTTTCCTCAATAAAATCGTCGAGGAAACAATGTTCTGACATCCTATCTGCAAGATTTCATAAATAATGCAGTAATCGCTAATATAATTCCAACAGACTCTTAGCATTGTTACGAGTGAGAAAATCTCATCGTAGTCAACTCCTTGAACTTGTCGGAAAACATCTTAACGACAAGTCGAGCTTTCTTAATGGTGACATTTACCATCATTGTCCGTCTTCCTTTTGAAATCCATCTGTACTCATTAGCCTTACGATCATCGAGCCATTCTGCCAAAGTCTACACTTTGTTTTCATACATGGATCCTCTCTCGGATTTTATGGCCTCAAGCGATTTATCGGAATCCGGGCCCACCATCGCTTCTCCATAGCTCGTAGGTTCATTGTTGTCTAGCAACATGACCTTCAAGACAGGATTACGTACCACTCTGAAGTAGTACGCATCTTTGTCATCCTACGAGGTTTGGGAGTGACTTGATCCGAAGTTTCATGATCAATATCATAAGCTTCCACTTCAATTGGTGTAGGTGCCACAGGAACAACTCCCTGTGCCCTGTCACACACTAGTTGAAGAGACGGTTCAGTAACCTCATCAAGTCTCCACCATCCTCCCACTCAATTCTTTCGAGAGAAACTTTTTCTCGAGAAAGGACCCGATTCTAGAAACAATCCATATTGCTTTCGGATCTGAATTAGGAGGTATACCCAACTGTTTTGGGTTTCCTATGAAGATGCATTTTATCCGTTTTGGGTTCGAGCTTATCAACCTGAAACTTTTTCATATAAGCGTCGCAGCCCCAAACTTTTAAGAAACGACAACTTAGGTTTCTCTAAACCATAATTCATACGGTGTCATTTCATCGGAATTACGTGGTGCCCTATTTAAAGTGAATGTGGTTGTCTCTAATGCCTAACCCATGAACGATAGTGGTAATTTGATAAGAGACATCATGGTACGCACCATATCCAATAGGGTGCAACTATGATGTTCGGACACACCATCACATTATGGTGTTCTAGGCGGTATTAATTGCGAAACAATTTCCACAATGTCTTAATTGTGTGCCAAAACTCGTAACTCAGATATTCATCTCTATGATCATATCGTAGACATTTTATCCTCTTGTCACAATGACCTGCTACTTCACTCTGAAATTACTTGAACCATTCAATAATTCAGACTTGTGTTTCATCAAGTAAATATACTCAACATTTACTCGAATCATCTGTGAAGTAAGAACATAATGATATTTACTGCATGCCTCAGCACTCATTCGACTGCACACATCAAAATGTGTTACTTCCAACAAGTTGCTATCTTGTTCCATCTTACTGAAAATGAGGCTTTTCAGTCATCTTGCCCATGTGGTATGATTTGCATATCTCAAGTGATTCAAAATCAAGTGAGTCCGAACGATCCATTTGCATGGAGTTTCTTCATGCATATACACCAATAGACATGGTTCGCATGTCTCAAACTTTTCAAAAACGAGTGAGTCCAAAGATCCATCAACATGGAGCTTCTTCATGCGTTTTATACCATTATGACTTACATGGCAGTGCCACAAATAAGTGGTACTATCATTACTATCTTATATCTTTTGGCATGAAAATGTGTATCACTACGACCAAAATTCAATAAACCATTCCTTTAGGTGCAAGAGCACTTATTCAGGTTTAATACTAATCTTGATGGTAGAGGGAGCGTGCGATGTTAGATCACATCAAACTTGGAAACACTTCCAACACGTATCGTCAGCTCACCTTTAGCTAGTCTCCATTTTATTCCGTAGCTTTTATTTCGAGTTACTAACACTTAGCAACCGAACCGGTATCTTATACCCTGGTGCTACTAGGAGTACTAGTAAAGTACACATTAACATAATGTATATCCAATATACTTCTATCGACCTTGCCAGCCTTCTCATCTACCAAGTATCTAGGGTAATCCTGCTCCAGTGGTTGTTCCCCTTATTACAGAAGCACTTAGTCTCGGGTTTGGGTTCAACCTCGGGTTTCTTCATTGGTGCAGCAGCTGATTTGCCATTTCATGAAGTATCCCTTCTTGCCCTTGCCCTTGCCCTTCTTGAAACTAGTGGTTTCACCAACCATCAACAATTGATGCTCCTTCTTGATTTCTACTTTCGCGGTGTCAAACATCGCGAATACCTCAAGGATCATCATATCTATCCCTGATATGTTATAGTTCATCACGAAGCTCTAGCAGCTTGGTGGCAATGACTTTGGAGAAACATCACTATCTCATTTGGAAGATCAACTCCCACTCGATTCAAGTGATTATTGCACTCAGACAATCTGAGCACAAGCTCAACGATTGAGCTTTTCTCCCTTAGTTTGCAGGCTAAGAAAATTGTCGGAGGTCTTATACCTCTTGACATGGGCACGAGTCTGAAATCCCAATTTCAGCCCTCAAAACATCTCATATGTTTCGCGATGTTTCAAAAACATCTTTGATGCCTCAATTCTAAACCGTTTAACTGAACTATCACGTAGTTATCAAAACGTGTATGTCAGATGTTCGCAGCATCCACAGACAACGTTCGAGGTTCAACACACTGAGCAGTGCATTTAAGGACATAAGCTTTCTACTGTCCGCATAATTGCTACTTTCAACTTTCAAACTATATTTTCTCTAGGAACATATCTAAAACAGTAGAACTAAAGCGCGAGCTACGACATAATTTGCAAAAGGTCTTTTGACTATGTTCAGGATAATTAAGTTCATCTTATGAACTCCCACTTAGATAGACATCCCTCTAGTCATCTAAGTGATTACATGATCCGAGTCAACTAGGCCGTGTCCGATCATCACGTGAGACGGACTAGTCATCATCGGTGAACATCTTCATGTTGATCGTATCTACCATACGACTCATGCTCGACCTTTCGGTCTCCGTGTTCCGAGGCCATGTCTGCACATGCTAGGCTCGTCAAGTTAACCCTAAGTGTTTTCGCTGTGTAAAACTGTCTTACACCCGTTGTATGTGAACGTAAGAATCCATCACACCCGATCATCACGTGGTGCTTAGAAGCGACGAACTGTAGCAACGGTGCACAGTTAGGGGAGAACACTTCTTGAAATTTTGTAAGGGATCATCTTATTTACTACCGTCGTCCTAAGTAAACAAGATGCATAAACATGATAAACATCACATGCAATCAAATAGAGTAGTGACATGATATGGCCAATATCATATAGCTCCTTTGATCTTCATCTTCGGGGCTCCATGATCATCTTGTCACCGGCATGACACCATGATCTCCATCATCGTGTCTTCATGAAGTTGTCACGCCAACGACTACTTCTACTTCTATGACTAACGCGTTTAGCAATAAAGTAAAGTAGTTTACATGGCGTTCTTCAATGACACGCAGGTCATACAAAAAAAAAGACAACTCCTATGGCTCCTGCCGGTTGTCATACTCATCGACATGCAAGTCGTGAATCCTATTACAAGAACATGATCAATCTCATACATCACATATCATTCATCACATTCTTCTTGGCCATATCACATCACAAAGCATACCCTGCAAAAACAAGTTAGACGTCCTCTAATTGTTGTTGCATGTTTTACGTGGCTGCTATGGGTTTCTAGCAAGAACGTTTTCTTACCTACGCAAGACCACAACGTGATATGCCAATTGCTATTTACCCTTCATAAGGACCCTTTTCATCGAATCCGTTCCGACTAAAGTGGGAGAGACTGGCACCCGCTAGCCACCTTATGCACCAAGTGCATGTCAATCGGTGGAACCTGTCTCACGTAAGAGTACGTGTAAGGTCGGTCCGGGCCGCTTCATCCCACAATACCGTCGAAACAAGATTGGACTAGTAACGGTAAGCATATTGAACAACATCAACGCCCACAACTACTTTGTGCTCTACTCGTGCAAAGAATCTACGCAATAGACCTAGCTCATGATGCCACTGTTGGGGAACGTAGCAGAAATTCAAAAAATTTCCTACGGAACACCAAGATCTATCTATGGAGAGACCAGCAACGAGTAGAAAGGGGAGTGCATCTACATACCCTTGTAGATCGCTAAGCGGAAGCGTTCAAGTGAACGGGGTTGATGGAGTCGTACTCGTCGTGATTCATATCACCGATGATCCTAGTGCCGAACGGACAGCACCTCCGCGTTCAACACACGTACAGCTCGACGATGTCTCCCACGCCTTGATCCAGCAAGGAGAGAGGGAGAGGTTGAGGAAGACTCCATCCAACAGCAGCACAACGGCGTGGTGGTGATGGAGGAGCGTGGCAATCCCGCAGGGCTTCGCCAAGCACCATGGGAGAAGAGGAGGAGGGAGAGGGGCAGGGCTGCACCAACGAGAGATCAAATCATGTGTTATGGGCAGCCCCTAGGCCTCATATATATAGGGGAAGGGGAGGTCTGCGCCCCCTTTAGGGTTTCCCACCCCAAGGGGCGGCGGCCAGCCTCCAGATGGCATCTGGTGCGGCGGCCAAGAGGGGGGGGAAGGAGTCCATCCTCCCCAAGGCACCTCGGAGGTGCCTTCCCCCTCGAGGACTCTTCCCTCTAGGGTTCCCTAGGCGCATGGGCCTCTTGGGGCTGGTGCCCTTGGCCCATGTGGGCCAAGGCGCACCCCCTACAGCCCATGTGGCCCCCCGGGGCAGGTGGCCCCACCCGGTGGGCCCCCGGGACCCTTCCGGTGGTCCCGGTACAATACCGATGACCCCGAAACTTGTCCCGATGGCCGAAACAGGACTTCCTATATATAAATCTTTACCTCCGGACCATTCCGGAACTCCTCGTGACGTCCGGGATCTCATCCGGGACTCCGAACAACATTCGGTAACCACATACAAGCTTCCTTTATAACCCTAGCGTCATCGAACCTTAAGTGTGTAGACCCTACGGGTTCGGGAGACATGCAGACATGACCGAGACGTTCTCCGGTCAATAACCAACAGCGGGATCTGGATACCCATGTTGGCTCCCACATGTTCCACGATGATCTCATCGGATGAACCACGATGTCAAGGACTCAATCGATCCCGTATACAATTCCCTTTGTCTAGCGGTATTGCACTTGCCCGAGATTCGATCGTCGGTATCCTTATACCTTGTTCAATCTCGTTACCGGCAAGTCTCTTTGCTCGTTCCGTAACACATCATCCCGTGATCAACTCCTTGGTCACATTGCGCAAATGATGATGTCCTACCGAGTGGGCCCAGAGATACCTCTCCGCTTACACGGAGTGACAAATCCCAGTCTCGATTCGTGCCAACCCAACAGACACTTTCGGAGATACCTGTAATGCACCTTTATAGCCACCCAGTTACGTTGTGACGTTTGGTACACCCAAAGCACTCCTACGGTATCCGGGAGTTGCACAATCTCATGGTCTAAGGAAAAGATACTTGACATTGGCAAAGCTCTAGCAAATGAACTACACGATCTTTTGTGCTAGTCTTAGGATTGGGTCTTGTCCATCACATCATTCTCCTAATGATGTGATCCCGTTATCAACGACATCCAATGTCCATAGCCAGGAAACCATGACTATCTGTTGATCACAACGAGCTAGTCAACTAGAGGCTCACTAGGGACATATTGTGGTCTATGTATTCACACGTGTATTACGATTTCCGTATAATACAGTTATAGCATGAATAAAAGACAATTATCATGAACAAGGAAATATAATAATAATACTTTTATTATTGCCTCTAGGGCATATTTCCAACAAGTTTCGCCAACCCTCGATGATCCAACTCACTTCGTATAATCCAGGAAATTAGGGAGCAAATATAAGTAATCCTTCAAGACGCTAGCAACATCTTCAGGATATACGAATCATTTCTGGTGAAAAGTTGAATGTAGCAGTAACCTTTTCTGAAGCACACAAATGCATATATAATCCTTTTGTTATATCATCTAGATCATCCCTGCAAGTACAGGTAAAATCAGATCAATCTCCATTAGCAGACGAACCCCAAGCCAAGCCAAGAACATGCATGGTGGTGGTGATAAATGTTCTTCTCCGGATTCGACGGAAGGCGTGTAGTGGAGTACTCACCGAGGAAATCACTGCCGGACAGGCCCTTGGCATCGAACAGAAGACCGCACCTCATTGCATTCTTCTCCTGCCATTGTAGCTCCCTCTCCTGTGTCCTCTCGAAATTAAGGAAAGAGCAGTAAAGTAGTGAACTGAACATCGAAAGCGAGCAGAGGTAGCTAAGACGTATAACATTTTCACTGACAGCGCAAAGGGAAATGTGGAGCAAATGTGTTTTTGTTAGTTCAGTGAAAATTAGAGATCAACCTGATGGTACTTCAATTTTATTCTAATCTGCCAAATGCTATTAAGGAACCTCTTGCTACTTCTCACCCCTCGCTCCTCTCCAGATGCCCCCACACTCTCCTCCTCCTCCTCATCCCCGTCTCATCCAGCGCAAAGGGCAAGAGTGAACCAAGGACTGATAACTTGATCGAGGAAGAAACTTATTTCCTTAATAGCATTTGGCAGATTAGAATAAAAATGAAGTACCATCAGGTTGATCTCTAATTTTCACTGAACTAACAAAAACACATTTTACACTGCCCACGTACTACTATTACTGTCCATTTGGAGTAGAATTTGTAAGTGAATGTTTATCTACTGCTGCACTCAAGTTAACTTGAATTAGGTCGGATGAATCAGATACTTCTGCCATTGGCATGAACAGGTCAATACGGCATGCACACTATACTGCCACTTCTGCTTCAGAAGTAAAACTTTTTGTATCTTTGATCATGTTTCTAAGAAAAAGTATCAAGGGAACCAGCTATGAGGATAAATAAATGACCAAATTTAGAAGTGTTGTACACGACATTGATCACCTGGTCTCTGCAGAACACATCCAACTCTTCCTGCTATCCTGCAACATGTGGCCACCCCAAGCCTGAAATCCTTGATGCTCCATCCAACCTCTGAGTGGCAGTAAGGCGAAACCAATATGATGTCATGATGAAGCTTTCCAAAAAAAAATCAGTGTTCTTAACTAATGCATCTAATCAATTTGCCTGTACTCTGTTTCTATGCACTAAGTGTGCCGAACCGCTAAGGAAAAAACAGATTTTATGTTATCATATGTAATCAAATACTATGGTAAATGCAAGGTATCACCTGTATGGAGCAGCACATGATATATTTATTACTACAAAAGTAGGGCGTGCCAATTATACAGGATAACTTAGTAGTCTCTTAAGGTGTGTTACACATGTCGGATATTACATATTCTAAAAGAATTATTCGCCTCTTTTTTAAGCATTAGAAAGGATACAAAATATTGGTACATTGGAAAGCACTTTTTTACAAATAACTCTGGGTCTGTCCTGGTACCTTAACCAGAACATGAAGGAAAACAGACGAATCAACACACAAATACACCATTATTTCACAGGCCTATACTCAATGCAAAGGACAGAGGTAATAAGTGATAGCATATAACCGGAAATGTCATATTTCATATACCAACGTATACAGTAGGACCTATGATAAACCCACATTTCCTGGGTCAACATATCTTTATTGACCATGCTGGAGCAATGAGACACAAATATTCATTATTTCACAGGCCTATACTCAAATTTGAAGGACAAAGGTAATAAGTGATAGCATTATTTCTTGTTTAGCTTCATCGCAACCAGCTACATCCATAAAAAACACCTACACCAACCGAAGAGCAGTTGTCAGGGAGATACAACCAATATCATGTAAACCAAAAGCGAATACTACTGCAAATCTGAAAAATGAGAACTCTGCGAGCTCCAGAATTACTTTTCAGTGGACCTAAATATTTCCGATTGCCTCTTTTTTGGAGTGTAGTACCAAAAGGAACGGTAAAGAGAATGATACAGAACAAAAAAGAACTAACCTTATTTTTGGAATTTCTGTCCATCTTTACTACTGTTGCTTTTCCGATGTTTGTAGAAGGTTCAGTTTGAGTAAAACAGGGGATTCCATCCAGTGAATATCAAGGGGATACATGATCAGTCTGAAACTTGACTCGACAGGCTGAATATACACAATGAAACACAGGTTTCGTGAGATTATCAGATTCACACAGGAAAGTTGCTTTGAACATTAACTGAAATAGAATGTATGAGTTCCAAAAGTTCCCCTCTAATTGTTACCCATATAATTGGTGCAAGCAAACAAGATTCACAACAGATTAACGTACATCAATGAAAAACCAAAAACCAAATTTCTCTGGAGATCAACATAACAGAGTATCAAATTACATCGTTCCTCCAGCCAATTGTTCTCAAATTAAACTATCCTAATATTATGAACATGCTTACTAAAATAGACTATAAAAAAATCAGGTGATTCTCTTCTTATTACCGGTTTCATGTGTGCACTGATGAACCAGGGAAAAGCCAATTTAAACAAGTATTATGTGGGTATTATAGAGCATATTTTTCATATCTAATCAACTTGACAGGCACATAGCATAATTTCTAACCAACATATCTACACAGTACACTGAAAGTAGAGTAAGCAAACTCACCTCATGAGTGGAAGTTGGCTATCTAATCCTGAAGCAATAGTGATGGTGGTTGGTTCGGCCTATGCCCATTGGGTCCTGATATCTTGCTATTGCAGAAATGCTCTTCCCCGTTGCAACAACTATTCTAAAAGTACGAACGTGGATGTGACTGTCTAAAGATAGGAACCTAGAATAAATAAACTTCATATTACCAATCATAGTGACAAAACCATACTAAAATAAATTACTTTGTTGGTTAAAAATCTTGCTAATCTACATCATAGAGAACAGAATTAAAATCCAAGTTACTGTTTTGCTCATCTACATCACAAAGAAATAAAGCCAAAGTTGTTGCTTTGCTCATCTAGATCACAGAGCTTGAACAGAAATAAATCCCAAGTTATTATTTCTATTGGTATCTATAAAATCTACTTGCAAGCAATTAACTAAGCACTCCATAAGCATAAATAAAAAAATGGTATATAGTTCAATAACTATAGAAAGTATATAGTATCATCACATATACAGAGCACATCTTAATTTCGAAAGACAATAAAAAGTATCACAACTAACAACTGAAAAGCATATAGAAACACGTCTAGAAAACAGACAAGCAGGATAGTATTTGCTGTCATCAACACCTCAATACTAAATATTGGCTAAAACCTGCTATTACAGTAAAATATTAGAAAGAGTACCTTGATAAACTAAAGATAGTTCGATCGTACACATTAAATCTTCGCATGGAAATTCTTTTTAAACGGAACACTACATTTAGAACAGTAGAAGGTCACTCTTGCATACAGAAATTGTAGTATATATTAAAACTGACCATACTGAAGGGTGGCAAGGTTACTTACTGGCTCCATTAGCCACATCGATTGTGTCAATTGCTGCAAGAGCACCGTGATGAGCACTACCCAGTTCCATAAACTCCTCCCATAAAATAAGTATTTTGTTGTATGTCCCAGCTTAAGGCATTAGCCCGTCAGAGTTACCTAAAGTACAATTACTTTGCAAGGATGCAACAAATATGCATGAAGATTCCTCAAAAAGAAGTGCACTATTTTTTTACTCATGACAATATAACCAGAATAATAAGATCAGCAACTGGTAAAAACTCAACCTGATGAGTGACGTAGACCACAGATTTTTAGCCAAAGCCTCAAGAAAGCATCTGTACAAAAGTTAAGAAATCTTAAGCAGTGACTTGTCAAATTCCTGTGAACAGAACACTAAAGATAGTATCATTATACCTAGAATATGTGGGATCATGTATGAGCGTAGAGTGCGCTTCAAGGATCATCAAGCAAATAAATATTAGCAGTCTGACACATAGTTAGTGCTATCTGATTCCAATCATAGAAATCATGCATATATGTAGACAAAGCATATGAGGGCCTTGTTGGGGTTGCAAAGAAGTCTAACAAGTTGCAGATTCCTGTTGTCGTTGGAATCGCCATCGTGCACCAGCTACAACCGCCGTCACCGACCCACTCAGGACGTGGTCTGCTGCACGGCCAGATGAGCTGCCTCCTATTGAGCGATGAAAAGGAGGAAGAGGCGGAGCGCAAGTAGGAGTTGAGAGTTTTCTTCAATTGCAGGATATAGCTTCACCAGATCTTCGACAAGAAAATCATGCAACTCCACAGCAAATTCAACCCCAGTAGGTCCACCACCGATAATCACAAAGTGAAGGATCTTCCTTTTCTCCTCTTCACTAAGGTTAGGAAGTGACGCCTTTTCAAAGCAGTCTATCACGCTCTTCCGAATCTTTTGGGCATCCTCCACTACCTGACATTTACAATGTGAGGCTGTAAGCACAAGATATGACTAATACTGCACGGTACAAATACCATATATCTCAAGAGTTTGCAGGAAATTAAACTGTAACTTACATCTCAGGATTTAAACATGAGAAATAGCAGAACAGTAAAGAGACACACAATGCCAATCAGGATTTTACCTTCAGAAAGTGGCAATGCTCCATCACACCAGGAGTGTTGAATGTATTCACAGTAACTCCAAGAGCAAGAACCAAGTAATCATAATCAACCATCAAATCACCATTCCCATCCAAATTAGTCCCAACAGCAGAGCGGTAGTGGATCATCAGATCGATCTTGAAGCACTCTGGTAAATATTCACATGTTTGATTGGAGTATAACCTGGAAACAAAATCAATCTCGAAAGATTACAGAGAGGGAGGGGGCCGCATGAAGAGATAGGTAGAGAGAGAGAGAGTATTTGGTGAAGCTCACCTCGTTGTGTTGGCATCGGATGCCGGAGCCGTCGGGTTGGTGCTCAGCTGGCCAGGGCGATGACGCGGCGAAGAGGAGGACGCGCAGTCTGAGTTGGGAAGGCCTCCACCCCAGCCTGTGGACCCGATGCTACCCTGCTCCCCCAGCACGGCGACCTATTGGGCGGCGAGGAAGAGGTAGCAGCGGCCCGAGCTGGCTTGGGAACCTCCTGTTGAGCCTGCGAGGAGAGGGTTGCGCGGCACAGGAGCTGTGTGGTGTCGTCGCACACCCGCTAAGGCCGCCGTCTGCCGCACCACCGCGCGAGCCGTCGGTCAACGCTGCACCTCCCTCTCCTCTTTCCTCTCTCTTTCTGCTTCCTCTCCTTCATTCTCTCTCCCTCGTTTTCTCTTTCTCCCGCAGGGAACGATCCATGGCACTGGATCGATTCGAGTGTCGCCCTTCCCTTGCAGGTCGCCGTCGCGCCCGCACGCCTCGGGTCCGGTGGGATCCAGGATGACGAGGGGGGAAGGTCGCCGCCGCGCCACCATCTCCCCCCTCCTCCTCCGCCACCAGAGGGGGCCGCCGCCATCGTTGTCGAGGGAGTGGAGGGGATGAGCGGATGTAGGGGGAAAAGATTTTAGGGTTGGAAACGAGGGGGATGGAGGAGAAAGCGGACGGGCGCGGGGCTCACCACGGCGCGGTGGTTTTTTTCCTTCGCGTGGTGCGCTGCACCCCCACGCGCGGCGCGGTGCGGTGGTCTTTTTTCTCTCCCGTGGTACCGTGCGCTCAAGGCCTTCGTTGTGACTACCACTCTAGGAGGCTTTATATGTTAGACGTAAGTCGACTATTATAGACGGGCACACAAGACATCAAACCTGGTCGTATGGCTACTTCTGTTAACCGTGCAAGTAGTGCTTGGTTCTCTTTTTTTTGCGAATGACTTGGTTCTCTATTAATATTAACTCAATGTAACTTGTTAGAATCTTTTTGAATCACGGGAGGAACGAAAATTAAATAAAAACCCACTAAAACTTGGCAGACTGCGAGTACAGTAAATTAAAGCAGTTGTTTGAATAGAAGGAAAATATGTAGCGCCTCGGCCTCAAAAAAAGTGTAAAAAAGTTACATTTCACATTGACATTTTATTGAAATTCAGAACACATGAAGATAAGCCATTGGAATTTTACTAGCATTGTTTTTCCCTCAAGGCTATATTCATATGCAATTTTGAAGGATTATAATAGAATAAAAACTTATGAGGCATGCTCTAAATAAAGGTCTGCAAGGGTCTAATCAAATCTTGCAACACAGAAAGTTCCATGTCATACTACTAGACTAGCTAACTTAATTAATGTTAGAAATGGCATTCACAATGCAAATGTGGCTGTAAAACTCATGGCGTCGTGATTGATTTGATAGAATAGTTGCTATTTTCGTCTGGAGATTATATCTATGTTGTCTATTACTTCCTACGCTCCAAAAATAAGTGTTGCGGTTCTGGTTCAAAGTTAGTACAAGTTTGTAAGTGACAATTATTTTGGACAGATAGAGTATTATTTTAAAAAAGTAAGTTATCCGACTATTTAACATTTCAATCAACATCCAATTATTTTAATTTATCACATTCCATCATTACCTTTTGTCAGAAAAAATGGTGGAAAACTAAAAATAAAAAATGAAGGTAAAGTTAGAAAATGATGAATACTTGGATGGTATGAACCTACCTAGATAAAACATATTATAAGTTGCTAAACGGCTTTCCTAAATTACTACATTTATCTAGAATGTAATTTTAGGCTCTACAATTTATAAGGATGCCACACAACCGAGAATTAAGAAAGCCCCCTTTAAGAAACAATTTATGGTTCTTTAGTTAATGAATACTATAGTTTGGTAAAAAAACACTTTATGTTGCAATTTGTAATGCGGTAAATCATGTTAAACCCATCTAGTTAAACCCTTTTTTTTACATGTTTCATTGTATAGTAACGACTGGTGCAATCGGAACAACAAATGTTTGGACAACGCATCCAGGTTAACATGAAAATAGAAAAGATATATCCATCCTTGTGGTCAATGTATTTTCTTGGATATATTGGATTATAAACCATTTGTCACGCTGTAGCTATTTTTGTCGGCAATTCAAGAAAAAATGCACCATAACCCAACTACAGTAAAGTAAACATAATTGACAACCATCCAACACACATACTTAAAACTTTAGGATTAATGTTTCTTTCGTGTGAAAGGTCGCACTGTAAGCTTAAGTAATGTTGGAAAAGAACATCACAGATGCGACCGTGGGAGTGTAAAACTGCTGGCGTCATGATTAAAGTTAAAAATATCGTATATCGCGTTCTTATTTGTTTGGCTTCAACATACTCAATGTCGGATATCGGGTGATCGGACGATATGTAGATATATGGGAGAAAACATATCTGGATTTTTTTTTCAATTTTTTTGTTCAATTTTTAAAAATAAATAAATGTATGATACCAATGCTCTAGCATAACAAGTTTAGATTCCAAGTTTATGAACTTGTTAGTTAAGGAATTATTTGAGACAGATTCACAAAATTCTTACTCTAGGATTAGAAAAAATATGTTATATGTGTATCCACAAAATGTTATGCATGACTCTAATAATACGATAAAATTGTAAATATTTAATCCTTTTTGCATTGTTTTTTGATAAGGAATTGTGTTCACTGACATACTGTCTATAGTAGTGGGCATAACGGATCACATATCGGCCATATCAGTCGATATTTTGGGCTATATCGGATGATATGGGCGAAAATGTTGTTTACAAAATAATATATTATATTTATATCGGTAGAGCCCCAAAACTGATATATTGACCTATATACCGGCCGTATCATCCTAAATTTAAAAGCTTGGCCGTGATAGATTTGATCGAATAGTTGTTGGCTTCATCTAGACCCTACTTTTAAGTGGTCTATTTTTATTTGTGAAAATTAAGTGATCATAGTTTAAGCATTTCAATCAACATCCAATCATTATTATTTATCCCATCCCTTCAACACTACTTTGTCAAAACAAAATCCATGGTGGAAAACTAAAAAGACGAAATGAAATGAAAGTTAGAGAATGATGGATACTTGGAGGGTATAAACCTACCTAGAAACAATATATGTTATAAATTCCTGGCTGGTTTCGTTAGAGTTACTACTCCCTCCAACTCAAAATATAAGGTGTGGTTGATTTTTCACGATCTTTTATATTCCCTCTGTTCCTTATTATAGCGCTTATAACTTTTTTTGCTAAAATTCTAAATTATAGTGCACCCATGCAAGTTTGGACCAAACTAACCTCCACTCGAATCGCTGGAGGAGTTACTCCTGCAGTAGCATGCACGTGGGGTATGGGTCACATGCGATGGAGGCTGGGCTTTCTCGTCCAAAATACAACGTCTAGCACATTAGTTGGTATTAGGGCCATAGTCTATGCGCATTCCAATAAGGACCGGAAGGAGTACACGACTTTAATCATTAATATATAGCAAAGTGCATTGATTTCACATGTATAAATGGCATTATCATATTTGTCTTGCAAAATAATTTTAGTTCATATGACTTAATACTATTTTTGTAGGTATGCAATAAGTAAAAATCATAGTCAAAGTTGTGTGATGAAGACGGGAAAAAGTCAAGGACGCCTTATATTTTGAGAAGGAGGGAGTATATTTATTTAGAATGCAATTTTAGGCTCGAAACTACGATTTACAAGGATGCCACACAATTGGGAATAATAAAGCCCATTTAAGAAATAATTTCCAATTCTTTAGCCAATGAATACTAGCTTGACCAGAAATAACTTTATGTTGCAGTTCGTAATGCGTAAATGGTTTTAATGTCGTCTTGTTAAACCCAAATAAATTCACCGCAAAAATAATCCACCAACAACAAACAAAACCATAATTGACAACCATCCAACAGAAAATATTTAAATTTTTAGGATTTATGTTACTTTGCGTCAAAGGTTGCACTATAATTTTGAATTGTGCTGTTTTTTTCATTCGCAAAAAAAAAGTTAAAAATTGTGGTGTTAAAGATGAGAAATTGGCAGTGGCCTAAACCCTAATATTTGAAAGGAAATGTAACTTTGCATGTCACCACAACTTTATTATGTTTGTGCCCAATAATTCACCTTACAATTTCACCATGCCAATAACTCTCTCTCAAAAAGAAACATGCTTAAGGCAAGTTTGACTTTTAGCACATTCTGTTGGTACTGATGTAACCACAGTTTGATCCCACCATTCAACATTTAGCACATTGCGAATTGCAACATAAAAAAACAGAAGAGTGGCTGCCAAGGAGGCGGCAATGCAAGCTGCAGAACTGATGCAAACATGCCCTAATTAAAAACTTAAGCGGCATGCTGAAGCATTTTATTTGTCTTCTTAGTTCTTATTACCTGTGGTGCAGAGAATCTGACGCACGTGATGCCTCCGCAGTTCCATGCTTCCTTTCAGCTGGATTCATGCAAAGGCAGCTAGCATTGCATTTCCCAGCGCTGCCGGTTGCACCGGCTTATCCATAGCCGGTCGTGTGGTTTGGTCTTTGGCGATCGGCTGACTGAGTCATCAACTGACAGGGAGCACAAATTCGTGTGTTTCCTAACTGAAGCCTTCGCTGTCTGCCTGCTGCTGCAATGGCCTAGATCTAGATGTGACGAGCTTCCTTGCGAGACATCGTTTGAGGGTGTGGTCCATCGACCATCTGTTCCATGCAGCTCAGTCACGGCTTACTCGCATTCAGTGAATTGTGGTAGTGGTACCTGCCAACTCTGCCTCGCCGTGGTTAATAGTGGTACCTACCACCACAATCCGGATTGCCTCGGCGGCAAATCGTCAACAGCTCCGCAGGCGGTTTTTGAAATCGTCAACAGCTACTTCAATCGTGTCCTTCTGTAGCTGTACCTAAAGCTCCGATTCGGCAAATGGGTAGACAAAATTCCGACTCAAAACCACACAAGACTGCACCAACGTCACGGTACAACAACGGGGGCCGGTCGATCGTTGATGCACGAGTGCATCAGAGAGTGCGCTCTGCTGCATCTGCACGCATGTCAGGGAGACTGAGGCATGGCGTCTGCATCTGCACGCCATGCCCCGGGGCCCGGACAGTAGATCGAGCGGGTGTGGCCCGGAGCGTAGTAGAGTACTCGTGCGGGCAGCGCGACTGCGCCGTCCGCGTCGCCGCGCCGAGGCAGGCGCTTCGACGGATGATGGATGGATGGATTTGATCGGAGCAGGTGGCAGCAGCGCCCGTGCGCGCGCGCTGACGCCCATGACCTGTCCCGGGGCGCTTGTCCGCGCTCGCTTGTCGGGCGCGGGCGGTGCTCCAAGTGGACGCGGCGGGAGAGAGCTTCCGGACGAGCCAGTGGGTCACCCCCGGGCCCTGGCCCCTGGGTCTGCTTCGTGACGGTGGTACGCCGGGTGACCGGGTCAGTCCGGAGCTCCGGATTCCAAATCCAGGCTGCGCCGGGAGAACCGCGGTGCATTTGCATGAACCGCACTGCACGGGTGCTTTCTTTATTGTGGCGTATGCATCAGAAATTTAGAATTTCGCGCGCAGCTGTCGAGTACCAGTCAAGATCAGTTCCGGGGTCAACTTGCAAGCAGAGAGCTGGTGGGTGACCAAACCAACTACAATGACAAGCTATTATTCTGGGAAAGTGGGGAGATGATTTTTTGGACATGATATTATTATTTTTGCCAAGTTTTATGTACTGGGTTCCATGTACCTAGGTATTGATCTTGACATGATATTTTTTGGGCCAATAATAATATCATGTCTATGTGTTAAAAAATAGAATAATCATGCACATAGGTATTGATTAGAAACTTACTCATAGGAGTTTTCATAAAATAATAGGACCATTTGTGACCTGAGTAAAAGAGAAGAGAAGGTAATAGCGTAGCTTTAAATGTTAAAACTTAAATGGTAGCATTCTCAATTTATCAGTTTCAAACAGCTCGCGGGCCATCATATCATGCACACCCGAAGTCTCCATTCCCACCAAACGTAAGGGGAGCATGTCTGGTCATTTCCCGCACAAAGAAAAGTAATCCGATCGGACCGCGCATACACAGCCCAAACGTTCGGGCTGACCGGCACCCTCCGTACTCAATCCATTTGTAGGGCGGATATAGGGAGGCCCGGATGGGCACGCCACGTCGGATTGACCGCAGAAGACCGTGCCAAATCTCTTGAAGACATCCCAACCTTGGTCGACCTTATCTTTTTCTCTTCTCTTTTCTGCTTCGTCGCCCAACCATCATCGACCTCCGCCGACGTCCCCAACCAACAACGCCGCCATTGGGGTCTGGAACCCACAATGTCGTCACCCGTGCCGCCACCGGATGCCGAAGACCATGCCAAATCTCTTGAAGACATCCCGTCCTTGCTTGACCTGCTCTTTTCCTCTTCTCTTTTCTGCCTCGTCGCCCAGCCACCATCGACCTTCGCCGGCGTCCCCAACCAACAACGCCGCCATTGGAGTCGGGAACCCACAATGTCGTCCCCCGTGCCGCCACCGGATGCAGCCCTGGTACGTGCAACCCTCCGATTGGCCAAACAAACAAACCTGATTCAAAGAAACATTAGAACATTTTATAATTCGAAACAAAGGGAGTACTTTTTGTTCAATTTTGTGCACATCGCCTAATATCTTCTAAAGAAACCTTTCCAATTGCCTTAGTGATTGTAACAGTGTATTTATTCGGTAATAAAAAGGTTGGGAAGAAGTATATAAAAAATAATTGAAGGGAAAAAATCATGTAAGATTCATCACATGTTTATTTTTAGGAATAGATTCATCATGAGAGCATCTTCAACAACTGCCCTATTTTAAGGAAGAAAACATGTTTGAAGTAAAATATAGGGAGTGTTTTTCAGGGCACGACAAAATGAGCGTATTCAACATCTTCCCTAAAATAGGGTAACAAAAACATTGAAAATCCTTATTTTAAAAACAAATATGCAAACTACTTCAATTTCACATTGCATACTTTGATTAAACATCCAAACTACTAGATCACCCTAAACACTACTACGATTGACTCTTGCGGACACCCTACAAGTTATCCCAGTCAATCTCACCGGGCTCGTCACTCTCCTTACCATCAATCTCACACGCAAGGTGTTCCTAGTCAATCTCGAAACCATCTTCGTTGGACTCCACCTTCACCACCTATGAAGGCTCTGCCTCGTCCGCCTTCTTCTCATAGTCACGCTTCCATAATCACTCCACCCCGCCTGCACGAGGTGCATATTCTCCCTCGCGAACAACTGCCCTATTTTAAGGAAGAAAACATGTTTGAAGTAAAATATAGGGAGTGTTTTTTAGGGCACGACAAAATGAGCGTATTCAACATCTTCCCTAAAATAGGGAAAGAAAAACATTGAAAATCCTTATTTTAAAAACAAATATGCAAACTACTTCAATTTCACATTGCATACTTTAATTAAACATCCAAACTACTAGATCACCCTAAACACTACTACGATTGACTCTTGCGGACACCCTACAAGTTATCCCAGTCAATCTCACCGGGCTCGTCACTCTCCTTACCATCAATCTCACACGCAAGGTGTTCCTAGTCAATCTCGAAACCATCGTCGTTGGACTCCACCTTCACCACCTATGAAGGCTCTGCCTCGTCCGCCTTCTTCTCATAGTCACGCTTCCATAATCACTCCACCCCGCCTGCACGAGGTGCATATTCTCCCTCGCGAACCTCCCCATCATAGCCTTGTTGCTCTCTCTGGCATCCCCCGCTCGAGGATGATGCGGCGGGACCCAATGGTCACCTTCGGCCCGATGATCTTCGCTTCCACCCGCGACTCGATCTCCAAATGGCGATGTCGTAGGCGTGCGCATCTATGTCTGCCGTCTTGAAGGTGCCCGACTAGCACTGTCATCCATCAACTTGAAATTCGACGCCGAGGCCGAATGGTTGCGGATCGAACCCTAGTCACGCACGAACAAAAGCAACGCACTAGCCACCACGCTGAGCTCGTGATAATTGCTACGACACGACCCACTTGAAGCATAACGTGCCGGTTTTCTCCTCTCTTTTCTGTTTTCCTTTTTTTTCTTCTCCATTTTTTTTCATTTCTTTGCTTTTGTTTCTTCATTTTTTGTCTTCTCCGTTTTTCTTCATTTTTCATTGTCCGAACGCTTATTCAACATTTTCAACAAGAATCACGGACCACAACTTCAGCGATCAATCATAACCTAGTTTTGTTAATTGATTGCGGCAACATTAGCACCACGGCAACAAGAATGAATGTTGCAACTAGAAAACCACATACGGGCTAGCATCTGTAGGCGTTCAGCTTGCACATCACACCTTATTGGTCTGGCTCCCTCCGGTTCAAAGCCTGGGCCAGGAGCAAAGCATCAGTTTCGACCGCTATTCGAATAGCACGCAGCTGAACTGCACATGAGGCGTGGTTGCTTCCATATCCTTGTTGCACTTCTCCAGGGCGCTTATAGAATGCTTGTTCGTTTGTCACTTATGGAATGAGAAATACTTCCTCCGTTCCTAAATATTTGTCTTTTTAGGATTTCAAATGGACTATCACATACGGATGTATATAGACACATTTTAGAGTGTAGATTCACTCATTTTGCTTCATATGTAGTCACTGTTAAAATCTCTAAAAAGACAAATATTTAGGAACGGAGGAAGTAGAAGCTTAGCTACTGTTTGACATTTACATGCTTTTAAGTTTTAACATACTATCGACTTGCACCCCCTCACCAATCTTGCGCACACCGCCACCAGCAGCGCCACCGCGCGTGTCATGACTCGCCACCGCCTCATCCTCGTGCTGTCGTCGCACTCGTGGCCCTATCACTCATTTTCTTCAGCCGAGCAGAGAGGCTGGGCAGCACTCAGTCGTCTTATTCAGCCGGTCATGAAGGCCTTGGTGGCTGTGTACAGGTACAGGTACGATGTGCCTTGGTGGCTGTGTACAGGTACGATGCAACCTCAGCGGCGCAGCAAACAACAACAATCAGGCAGTGTACAAGCACTAGGCAGCGACTGAGCGGCGCAGCAAACAACAATAAGCGGCAGCGACCAACAACAATCTCCAGTGTTATTACGATGCAACCTCTGATGATCACTCGTCACATTCGTCGTCCATTGATTTTTACAATCCTGTGATGTTGGCAGAACGATGAGTTGTGGCTACCTGAACTTTTGATTTGTTCTGCACTGCAGCGTCTAATGCACCGTTCAGTTTAATCAAGTGACTATGGTTGTGATATATAACAGAATGGTTGGCAAGAAAAGACTATGCCAATTACGACAAACGAGGCCAGAAGAAGTTCATCAAAAGATAATGGTTGTTGTTCTGATTCAGTCAAATTCATCAAAAGAGAAAGCAATACAGTTCCTTACATCCAGTCACGTCAGAAGAAGTTCTGCGCTGGACTGCGGTTACTTTCTGCTTACTATCTTCTTGTTGCCCAGGAACCATACATATTAGTTTACAGGCTTGGATACCGTTAAGAGAAGCAAGAAAACAAACATCCAAAATACAAAGACAACTCAGTCCCTTAGATGTTCTTTGACCATGCCATCATTTCCGCAGGAGTCATTACAGGTCTGTAACTGTAAAATTGGCTCATCACAGTTGTCCAAATAAGAACACAAAGAGCGTATCAAAGGGGATTTTGTGTGTGACAAGAACATGTATGTACAGAGCCACCGGTGCAATAAAAATAAGAAGCTGGTAATACTAAGAATGTTTTTCAGAAAACTCTCAAATATTAACTCTCAAATATGGCTAACAGAGCACAGATCCACCAATGCAGATTCAGAAGTATGTCAATCAGCCATCTACCGAGTCAGGTTCAGAAGTATGTCAATCAGCACAGATCCACCAATGCAGACCCTAAGACTGGGGCGATAAATATGAAATCATTATCCTCAAACTGGTTTGGAAGATCATTGCAAGCATCGAAGTATCTGTTGTGCATTCGCAATCAAAGTTTAAGTGACCTGAAGAACCTAATCCCTCTTGACAACAACCACAAAAGATACCACAAAAGAAAACGAATAGGAACTCGATAAGAAACACTAAAAAAAAGGAACTCGGTAAGAACGTGGCAACTGATAATCACACCTGGAAGATCATATTTATTGTACAAAAAATCAACATATTTAATAAGCAGATAGAAATTCCTTCTCTATTTAGTTTAGTTTAATCATAAGCCAAATACAAAAAAAGAATTAACATGGAAAACCAAGATAGTATATAAGAAGAGGACTCAGAATATGGGTGGTGATATAGAAGGATGGTCGGCAAGGCAAATAAATGCCAGTTACGACGAACGAGACCAAATATCAATCTTCACCGTCCTCCAAGGAATCTATACATCTACACCATAATAATGTAGGGTTCTACATGTAAGTGCAAAAAAAAAAACTATTGTTTGATTCTCCTGAAAAGGGTGAGGATGAAAGGTAATCAAATAGGAGCAAAAGACTATCTTTTGTTCAAGTAATCACAATTTGATCGTATGAACTATGCACTTGTGATCATCATCCGACCTGGGCAAACCACTGAATCAACAGGCAAACAAAACAAATTAACAGAAAAAAACACAGAAGAATTCCAGGAATCTTGTTGCGTCAGAAGGTAGGCAGTAGGTTATGTAATCAAAGTGATTTCATTGAGAAAAGTTCACGCTAATCATTTGCGGCATCACACAACATCAGAACACATCAAATAAAACTGCAGATAAAGAAATGAAAAAGGTTGGCCTCGTAGAGAAGATTAGATTGCTCCACATGACAAGAATTCAGACATATGCTTGTCTATAGATTAGTTTAATCCTCAATACAGACAAACAAAAAGACTAAGGAATTGGAGTATGGTGGTGATATATAACAGAATTCTTATAAACATTAGTTTGGAGTCCAAGCACAAAACAATCTCAGGGTGAATAAGCACAAAAAAGAAAGAATCTAATGAAACCAGTACGAGGAATGTTTTATAACCACTGCACCAGCAAAGGTTCAACTTAAATCAGTACCACAAGAACTTGAATTAAACTAGATAAAAAGGCATCACAAACTACAGAAGCACATAGGATAAACTGGAATTTGGGGGCAAGTATAACCCAAGATCGACCTAGACATCATCAGAAAAAAAGGAAACACAACGGAAGAACACGACGTAAATGAACTTTATCAAGGATGCATCAGATCTCCAAGGTGAAAAGGGTGTGACATAACAGAAACGCCTCAGACGCAAATTACCCATAAAACTTTTGTCTCATCATTTGCATCAATAATACTCCTCCCAGAAACAGAAAACAACTTGATAAAACAAGATTTCAAAAGAACATCAAGAAAAGAAAGAGAGACAGCAAGAAACAATTCAGGCTCGTTTTAGTAGCATATACAAAGAAGATTTCCAATATTTCAAAAACAAAATATATTACTTTCTCGTATCGAACCAGTGATGATGATCAGACTCGGTTCAGTATTTAGGCCATCATGCTGGCCAATCAAACCAATAGGGAAATTAATCATTCATCATCTCACTTCCACCGATTGAATTAGAAAATTAATAGATGATATTACTCTACATAGAACAAAATATGACAAGGCAAGGCAAGTAAAATCAGATGACTTTTTCTAGGAAACAAGAAGATGATCAGATTCGGTTCAGTACTTTAGGCCATCACATCAGCCAATCAAACCAATAGGGAAATTAATCTCATTCATCATCTCATCTCATTAAAACAAAAAACAAATATTATTTTGAAAGAGAAGTACCAAGAACGCAAAAGACTAGGGAGGCAGGATGCATCAGATCTCCAAGGTGAAAAGAGTGACATCAAAGAAATGCCTCAGACGCAAATTACCCATAACTCATGTTTCCACATTTGCATCAACAACAGGCGTTCAAACAACAAAAAAAGAAATTCTTAAAAATGAAAGAACAAAATTCAGTAGAGAATGATCAGATAGAGCTAATACATGATTCAATGGACATCATACCGTCCATCAATAAAATTGTTTAATCCTCATTTCACCCACAGGAATCAAAATAGGGAAAAACAAAGGGTGAGAATATTATACAGGATGCAACAGATCTCCAAGGTGAAAAGAGTAACATCACAGAGATGCCTCAGACGCAAATTACCCATAAAACTTGTATCTCATCATTTGCAATCATTTGCATCAACAATGCTCACCGAAGAATGACAGATGAGCAAAGAATGACAGCTCTTGCAACACAGCTCAGGGTTTTAGAAAATAATCTCATAATCTGATATATGCCTATTAAATTAGAAACTAATCTATTGAAAATACTGTACGAAGAACAAAGTTATAAGAAGCAAAAGGCCAGAAAGAGAGGTCAGATTTGGTTCAGTATTGAGGCCATCATATCGGCCAATCAAAAGAATAGGGAAATTAATCTCATTCACCATCTTATCTCACTGATTAAACCAAAAATTAAATATAGTTAAACTCAATCACATCTACATTTACATTTTACAAGAAGCTACATCACCGCAATGGCACAAAAACAAGTAAATACGAGAAAACATCTAAAAAGACAATTTACAAGAAAGAACAGAGACACTAGGCATATAAACTCAGCAAATGGTTAGTTTTATCAGTTAAAAAAACAGAGGTGATTTGAAAACAGCAAGAAAAGTTCGATGATCATCAAGAACCTCAGACTTGCCCGTGGATGTCATGTGGATACAGCGCCTCCAGGTAGGTTCATCCTGTAAACAGGATCCTGGAGCCATATGCACCTCTAAATGTTGGGCATAGCATCATCGGGATTTCAGACAATTTTCAAAACAAATTACAAGCTCCTGATTTAGATCAAGAACACATGGAAGATACACAGGTTTAACAGAAACATTAATCATGATTTTCCAGGTATCACCACTGGGATGACACAGCTTTTGTCAATTGCAATGGCTCAGATCAATATAACAGGTTTTTCAGTCATGAATTCTCAGAAGCAGAACTGGCATGTTTGCTGAAAGTGTTTATCGTCACCGCCGTATCAAACCAGAAAATACAGAGATTAGTTTACAGGCACATATCTCTCCCTAATAATAAAGCACGGATTGGGTCTCCGGGTTCACCGTCACGGTGTTTTTATAAAATAGTCCCGTGCTTTATGGTATTAAACCCGCAGTCTATATAATAAGCCATAAGCCAAACGAATCGGTATGGACGAGATAATAAAAGAAAAAGAAAAAAAAACCACCTCCCGATCCCATCTCGACCAGCTCCAGCGCCGCCACCTCCTGTCGACCGCTCCCCTCCGCCCCCCCTCCCACCCCGCCCTCGGCGGCGCACGCCGCCAATGACGCCACGGCCGTTGGCG